>NC_091994.1:111674543-111985994 GCF_044704955.1 Pristiophorus japonicus
TTCTATGTTTCTATGTTTCTCTAGACAGAGAAGCTATTGTATGACCAGTAGTGGAACGTTTAATTTTTTTTGGAAGAAAGAAAAGCAACACTTCAAAAGTACAACAGTGACTACACTTCAAAACTATTTAATTTGCTGTAAAGCGCTTTGGATTGCCTGAGGTTGTGAAAGGCACTATAGAAATGCAAGCCTTTCTTTCTTTCATTTGTAAGTTGTAAAACTCATTTGAGGAGAGACTCAGAAATGCATGGCCAAGTTTTCTCCTATTTATTACATATTTGTATGTGAGTTTAATATAAAATTTAAAATGTTTCTCAGTTTCCATTATTTTATGAGCTTTTGTAAATGATGGACAAGTATTTTGAGGAATGTTATGAAGCTACATTGGTACAATGTTGCCCCTAAAGTAAAGATAATCAATAATACACACTATTAGAAAACCAATTTCCTCATAACATCAATATCTTCATTTAATTATCAGTGTTGATGCTAAATTTTACTAATTTTCTCATGCTGAAATAATATTGCTCCCTGAACACAACTTAGTTGTTCTTTTATTTCTTGGGAGATGTTTCTGTACTTTAGAAATGGAATAAATTTCAAACCTTGAGATGATGTCCGCTCCTGTTTGAAGCCCAAAGCTGAAACATTGGCTGCCAAATCAAAGCTCTACCAGATCAAGTTTGATAATGACAGGCGACAGCTTTAGAGAAGAATTGTTTTTAAAATTGTAAACATATTTTTGAAGAGATACAATTCAGGGTAAATTCACAGGACAGGTGGGGGATAAGGCTACCACAACACAAGTGTGACCCGTGCTCGCTGTTAGCGTGACTCTGTGTTGGGAGAGCTCCAGTGATGAACTTGGCCTTTAATGTATATTTTATCAGTTAATTATTGCACTTATAAAGCGCCTGACAGCAGCCAATACTGAGTAGGTGGTAAGGTGCAACATAACAAAAAACGATTCTCTGGTCATTATCACATTGCTGTTTGTGGGAGCTTGCTGTGCGCAAGTTCGCTGCCGCGTTTCCCACATTATAACAGTGACTACACTCCGAAAGTACTTCATTGGGTGTAAAGCGCTTTGAGATGTCCGGTGGCCGTGGAAGGCGCTATATAAATACAATTCTTTTTTGCTTTTCTTGAATAATAGAATTGAAAAGTACAGAGGTTATGCTAAACTTGGTTAGACCACACTTGGTGTACTATGTGCGGGTCTGGTCGCCATATTATAAAAAGGATATTGAGGCACTGGAGAAGGTGCAAAACCGATTTACAAGGATGATACCAGAAATACGAGGGTATACGTATCAGGAAAGGATGAACAGACTGGGTCTCTTCTCTCTTGAAAAGAGAAGGCTGAGGGGTGACCTAATAGAGGTCTTTAAAATGATGAAAGGTTTTGACAGAGTGGATACAGAGAGAATGTTTCCACTTGTGGGGAAGAGCATAACTAGAGGCCATCAATATAAGATAGTCACCAAGAAATCCAATCAGGAATTCAGGAGAAACTTCTTCACCCAGAGAGTGGTGAGAATGTGGAACTCGCTGCCACAGGGAGTGGTTGAAACGAATAGTATCAATGCATTTAAGGGGAGGCTGGACAAGCCAATGGGGGAGAAGGGAATAGAGGGTTATGCTGATAGATTTAGATGGGGAAAGACAGGAGGAGGCTCGAGTGGAGCATAAACACCGGCATGGACTGGTTGGGCCGAATGGCCTGTTTCTGTGCCGTATATCCCGTGTAATCCTGTGTAAGGTCCTGATATAAACAGCTGTAAAAATTACTTGTGAAAAGTTTTTATTTTTGAGTACAATTTAATTTGTTACAGCCTTATTCCTCTGGTATCCCATTCCTATCAATAAATTCCCATGTTTTTCCAGGTTGTTGGATTGATAACAACCAATTTCTGCAATGATATCACTAGCAGATGCAGCCCAAACTCTGGAGATAAGTCAGTTTAGATAAGTTCACTTCTTGACATTGCTGGTTATATTACTTAAGGGGATTGATTAGTCACGATGAACGGGCCAGAATGCTAAATATATTGAAGCCCTGAATTTTGTCTAATTCCAAAGTTTGATGCTCATTTCTGTATGTCGTAACCTGAAGTCCATTGATTTCCCCAGCTATTTCAGAATAGGGTCCTAAACTATCTATGTCATCGTCCATCCTGAAAATGATGCCACCGGTAAAATGTGTGTGTCGTGTCTTTCTATTGTGTGCCCATGTCTTGATGAGTGAGCAGTAGCTTCAAGATTCAATCGTGCTCCTGATGCATTTGCCCACCCACTGTGACTGAAGTAAAGACACCAAATCCACTTCACGATTCGTGTTGTTATTGTAACCGGGGCGAGGGCACCTGCAGATTGGGGCTGGATGGCTAAAGGAAGGGACATAGCCAACATTCTCCAATAGGGGAAAGGGGCTGAAGGTGGAAGAATGAATTGCATTTCGGAGCAGGTAGAACGTCCCGATCCTTTAAAACATCTGGAAGGATCTGGGTGAGGTCATGAGCCGTTGCAGGATGCATTATTCTCAGCAGAGAGAGAGAAGAGGTTATTGTTTGGTCTCCTGGCAGTGCTGTGCATTGTGTCGGTAATTGTGGGTTGCCATTTACATTTCACGGCATCTCATCAGACCTTTCTTGTTTTCTTGTAGCTTAGAGATGTTCTAAATAAAAACTGATTTTCACCGATTTTGTCTGAAATTACTCTAGATTTTCGGGTTCTATTTCCTCCACCCCCCCGAATTTCTTCACCGCTTTTGATGTCACAAAAACTGAAGAACACCTCCAAATAATCATGGGCTAGAATTTGATCGAAAATCCGACACCACCGGATTGTCGACTGAAAAAGCGTTAAAAAAGCCGGCGAAAAATTGATTAAAAAAATGGAAAAAATTCCGACCAGCGGGAAAAATCGGTTTTGCACGCGAATTCTCGGCGGAAAACGCAGTCCTGGTCAAATCGGGCGATACTTACTCAAAATCTAGTCCGAGGCTGTGAGTTGGGCCTAGGGAGGGGGGGGGAAACAGTCACAGGACCCTTCTGCACTGAATCGCTGCAAAATAATTTTTTTTTAAGCTTTCACTTGCCTTTTTTTGCAGGGTTTGTTACCGAGCTGATCGAAGGGCTGCTCGGGTTGGTTTCTCCTGGGTGCTTTGTTTCCCCTTAGCTACGGGTTACCGCTACCACCAAACTCGGGTGGAGGCAGATTTTCCCGTGTTGCCCGCTGGCGGTCCGCTCGCCAGCGACTTCTCGAAACCGCCAGCTGAACACTTTGATGCAACTTGCACCGGGCGGTGTTCAAGCAAAATACAGGAATACTGCCGAGAAAATGTGCGGAAATGGTAATCAGATTCCAGCCCCTTGTTTTTAAATCAGCAATAAAACTGCCTCTAACTGTCCTTCTCAATTTTTTAATTCTCCTTTTTTTAAAGTTCTTGAACTCGTCAGCACCATCCATCCCTACAATGGCCTTTTCTGTCACTCCCACCGCCAGTCACTTTAGCCTGGCTTCTGTCCTGGTCACAGGACTGAGTCCTCCTTGGTCAAAGTCACCATCAGTATCCTGTTGACTGCGACCACAGTGGTTCTATCACATGTCTCAGTATAACCATCACATGCCTGTTTGGCTCTTGTAATGACTTCTCCTCCAGGACCTCGAGGATACACCCCTCACGTTCCCTTATATTCCTTCTCCACATGCTGGTCACCCCTAGAGAGGGTACAGAGAAGATTTATGAGGATGTTGCCCAGACTGGATAATTTTAGCTATGAGGAAAGATTGGATAGGTTGGGGTTTGTTTTCTTTGGAACAGAAGAAGCTGAGGTGTATAAAATTATGAGGGGCCTAGATAGAGTGGAAGGAAGGACCTATTTCCCGTATCAGTGGGATCAACAACCAGGGGCCAGAGTGAAAATAATTGGTAGGAGGTTTAGAGGGGATTTGAGAGGAATTTCCTCACCCAGAGGGTGGTGGGGGTCTGGAACTCACTGACCGAGAGGGTGGTAGAGGCAGAAACCCTCACCACATTTAGAAAGTACTTGGATGTGTACTTGAAGTGCCGTAACCTACAGGGCTACGGACCAAGAGCTGGAAAGTGAGATTAAGCGGGATAGCTGTTTGTTGGCCGGCACGGACACAATGGGCCAAATGGCCTCCTTCTGTGTGGTAAATTTCTCTGATTCTATGCTGCCTCTTAGGAGCTTGGGGTCAGTCAACAACAGCCAGCTTTACATTTCCATCCCTACCCTAATTCCACAACTGATGCTGCACTCTGCCACGGTCTGTCCCACCTAAAGTATTGGATGAGCCATAACTTTCTCCAGCTAAACATTGGCACGGTTGAAGATGCCTGTTTGGCTCTTGATTCTATTCCCCTCGCTGGTTGCTTGCTCAGGTTGAATTCAATAATTCACAACCTTTATATCTTGCTGGACCCTAAACCAGGCTTCAAAACTCACAGCCAGACCACCAGCAAGACTGGTTATTCCTGACATTTCTGAAATATCGTTCACCTCCGTCCCTACCTCACTCCATCTCCTGCTGAAAATCTCACTCACAATTTTCTCGCTTCCAGGTCCAACTTCTTCAAAACCCTCCTTGCTGGCCTCCCAAGCCCCTCCTGTACAAACTCCAGCTCATCCTGAACTCCACCATCCACATATTGGGTTCAATTTTCCCCAATGCCATTTTTGCCAGAATTACGACCGTTTTTTTGACCCCGACTACTCAAAAAAAATAAGTAGCAAGTTTCCCCGTTCTGTTTTTTGAAATTGGCGCCGCACAGCCCGTCGTTTAGCTTCGGGGGGTGGAGCCTAATTTCTGTGCCGAAAAAAACAATGCCCCCACCCCCGCTCCACCCTTCACATATGCAAAAGAAAAAGGACGTTTTTGACATGATTGCTACGGGCGCGCATGCCCAGTACACCTCCCGGTCTGCATTTGGCCATTTTTAAAGAGCCAGTTGTGTGTGAGAACTTTAATTCTCAGTGGAAAAATCGGAGCTGCAGTACAAGATGCAACGCAGCTCAAGGACCAAGAATTTCTCACAGGACGAAGTGGAGGCACTAGTTACTGTGATTGAGGCCAGACGGCACGAGCTGGACACCAGCAGAGGTCACTTAAAAGTTTCACCAAAAGAAATGAAGAAACGCTGGAACCAACTTGCAGAAGGTAACTGTGCAATGGTGACCACCCCGAGGTCTGGAGGCCAGTGCAAAAAGAAGTGGCAGGACCTTGGTCAAGTAATTAGTGCAAGTAATATTTTCATTTATTCACTGGAATTGCAATTGTAAATGTGACCATCTGTATGTGTCCCGCCCAGCAGAAAGACACCCTCTCTAAAAAGTTATATTTTCATCTTTGCAGAGGAAGGTGGCACATAATAAAAGCGAAAGAACTCGAACAGGAGGAGACCCGGCAAATCTGCAGCCACTGACACCCTTGGAAGAGAGGGTCGCTGCTTTGATGGGTCCTGCCTGGAGAAAAGCAACCATCACTGCACAAGCTGGGCCCACACTCGAGGGAGAGGGTAAGTCCTGCAAATTCCACAGTCTGACTTTGCTAACTGTTAAGTACTGTGCGGGCTAGCCACGCTTCAGTTCATGGGGATGTCTCCATCAGCTACGCTTCGGTTGATGCAATGTGTTATCATTCAACATGGTCCTTCAAATCAGCCTGTTGCCTGCGCTGTGAGCGCCTACCCACCCACCCTGGCCCCTCCTCTGCTGCTAACCATTTGTCTGTTCTGTTATATTTTGCAGAACTTGAGGCCAATCCTGATGATGTAGAATATTCCGACGAGGACGAGCCTGAAGAGGAGAACATCTTCCAATCCCATCCTCCAGACCAAGAGCATGGGGGTGAGGGGGAGGGTGAGGCGATGGATGAAGCCCCCATTGTTGCACTCACTTTGGAGGAGGTGCAGGTACCCCCCATTGAGGTGCCAGGCCCTTCCCTGAGTGGTGCGAGTGTTGGGACATTCCATGGTTTCCCACAGTCCGAGGCTGCGGGTCCCAGTGGGGTGCAGCGAGCCACACCCAGGGTGAGGAGGAGAGCTCGACCACGCTCTCCTGAGGTGCAGGATCTAACAGATGTGGTTCACATGATGGCAACGAGTGGGGAGAGCATTGACCTTACGCGATCACTCCTGGACACCATCAGTGGGGTGGATGATGAGGTATCAGGACTGTCAGGAAAAGTAATGACACTCTCACGAGAAACAGGAACACTGTCCGGGAACATGAGGGAGGGAATGTTGGAGTTAGCTGCTGCAATAAGGGAACACGCTCAGACCCTGCGCCCATTGACAGAATCAACTGCCACTCTTACTCCAATCCCCACACCAGCCTCTGAAGAGCCCCAAGCCGGGCCCTCCACATTGCCGCCTGCCCCCTCCCCAGCCCCCGCCATCACCACCCTCCCCATCAAGAAGTGCGCATTACCCGAGATGTTCGAAAGAATAAGCTTGGTACCAACCCAAGAAACACTGCATCACCGCCTACGGGCAGGGGTCGAGTCAACAAGACCAAGCTCAGCGGGCGGTCTGAGAATAAGGTGGAGGAGAGATGGGTGCTGCCTTTCTTTGCTGCTGCTGTTGTTGTTACATAGAAACATAGAAACATAGAAAATAGGTGCAGGAGCAGGCCATTCAGCCCTTCTAGCCTGCACCGCCATTCAATGAGTTCATGGCTGAACATGAAACTTCAGTACCCCCTTCCTGCTTTCTCGCCATACCCCTTGATCCCCCTAGTAGTAAGGACTACATCTAACTCCTTTTTGAATATATTTAGTGAATTGGCCTCAACAACTTTCTGTGGTAGAGAATTCCACAGGTTCACCACTCTCTGGGTGAAGAAGTTTCTCCTCATCTCGGTCCTAAATGGCTTACCCCTTATCCTTAGACTGTGACCCCTGGTTCTGGACTTCCCCAACATTGGGAACATTCTTCCTGCATCTAATCTGTCTAAACCCGTCAGAATTTTAAACGTTTCTATGAGGTCCCCTCATTCTTCTGAACTCCAGTGAATACAAGTGTTGTAACTGTTCTCAAATTAAAAGTTTTTTGTAAGTTATGTAAATTTACAAGTTTAAAAGTTTGTAAGTGATCTTAAAGTTTGTAAGTGATCTTCACTGAAAACTTTAAAGTTTGATACAAGAATATTTTTATTAAAGTTAAGTTAAGTACAAACAAGTGTTAAACTTTTGAATACAATATATTTTAAATTATAACTGAATCATTTCTATTATTTGTTCCATTATTAACTCAACTTTTTGAAGTAAAGAAGAATAATTTCCATTATTTGCTCCATTAACACAACACAACAGTACAGAACAGGTCCAAACAGTAAACATGGTCCATGTGGAATAGTTGCTGCTGAGCGTTCAGGCAGTAAAGCGTTCACGGATGAGCTGCTGGCACGAGGCTTGAGCAATCGTTAAAGAGGCATGAGGGCCCGCCCTCCTCCACCGTCGTGCTCCAGGTTCAGGTAGTTGCATGGCTTCCTCGTCCTCCTCCTCCTCCTCATCCTTTGCATCTTCCTCCTCATCATCAGCCACTCTCAGGTGGCACCCAGCTGCTGCAGCCTCATGATGGCTAAGTTATGCAGCATGCAGCATACAACAGTGAACTGACTGACAATCTCAGGGGTGTATTTACAAGTAGCCTCCAGAATGGTCCAGGCATTGGAAACGCTGTTTCAAGATGCCAATGGCCCTCTCTATTATGCTGCCCATCGCAATGTGCGACACATTGCATTCCCGGTCAGCTTCGGTCCGGGTTACGTGTAGGGGCATCATGAGCCAGGTGGGGAGGCCGTACCCTTTGTCTCCCAGTAGCCAGCTCTGCCCTTCTGACTGCTGCTGAAACATGGCAGATATAGCACTCTCGTGTAGGATGAACGCATCATGGGTGCTCCCAGGGTATCTTGCATCAACTGACATGATGCGATGCATGTCATCACACACGAGCTGCACATTAACAGAGTGGAAGCCTTTTCTGTTTCTGTACATCTCAGAATCCTCCAAAGGTGCTTGCATGGCAATGTGGGTACAATCAATGCAGTCCTGTACCTTTGGGAAGCCAGCAATCCTGGAGAAGCCCACAACTCTGTCACGCATTGCCTAGGCAGTCATGGGAACTTTATGTAGTTATTCCTCCGGGCATATAATACAGCAGTCACCTGCCGAATGGAGACATGTGTTGCATGTTAAGAGATGACTCACACATCCCCAGTTGTGGCCTGGAACATTCCAGATGCATAGAATGAAAGTGCAGCTTCACTTCAACTGACAAAGCAGTGCTCAAATGCTTCTAGGTTGCAGGTCTGCTTTTGCTAACACTCAGATCTCGGTTACAACTTCTTTGCGGAAACGCAGCCTTCTGACACACTCTGCATCACTCAGGTGCAGGTATGAATGCCAGTCTCGATATACCCCACGTGGGTAAGGCCTCCTGCCCATCATCCTACGTGCTCTGAGGTTCCTCATGTGATGATGTCGAATAAATTGTCTCCTCTGCAGCACCATCATGCAGAAGGTACGGCATTGTCAGTATTGCCCCTGTGCTCCTTTGCAAGAAGCTCAAAACAGCAGGACAAGCTTCTTTGGTGTCTCTCTCCCCAGTGTCGACGACCTAGTATGAACCACACCCAGGCCTGAGCATGTGCAATAGGCTTGCTTAGATCGGGAAACACCCCTCTCCCCCTCCCCGGTCTTCATTTGATGCTGCTTGCTGCAAATTGGCTGCCGTGTTTCCCACATTACAACAGTGACTACACTCCAAAAGTACTTCATTGGCTGTGTTTGTGAAAGGCGCTGTATAAATGCAAATCTTTCTTTCTTTCGCCTATCATCATTTTTTCCCCTATGTGAAGCGTCTTCACTACATGCGAGCTGCTAATCATTTGTTGCTGTGCATTAATGAAAAACTGATGCACCGCTGTGAAGGCACAACAAACGGCGAAAACGTCATGCCACACCGGACCTGGTATTAATGACGATAATAAAGGCAAAGAATTGTGAGTAGCGGGAGAGCAATGAATAAGTGCACAGGAGGTATCTGACCAGCGTCATGATTACAGCAGCCATTATTCGGTATGTGATGGAGAAGGAGGAGGAGAGGGAGGTTTGAGAGTGCAGAGGTCGCTGGAACCTCACGAGTCACAGTCGGAACTACCTGAAACGCAACCTTGCTGAAATGGGATACTCCTGCTGAGGTGTAACTGTTTTAGAATACACTTCACATGCTAACGTGAATCTGCACACTTTGCTGAATACCAGCATTAAGTATTCAGGAGGCGGTATGGACAGGGAAAGTGATGTCCAAGTGTTACTTACTCAAACCTGCTGATGTGCAAAGTGACACTTTGCTGAGAATTGAATTACAGGAACTTTGACCTGCTGTTATTGCCCTGAGAAAGATGCTAAAATACATTCACTGTGTTATGCTGCCGTTCTATTTGCTGACCAGATTCACATTCACCTGAACAGCAACAGACTTGGACAGCTCAAGGGAAGGCTGTTCAAAGGTGACTGTGGAGCGAAGTGCTTTGAATATAAAGTGCTTGTTCTGCTCCAGAGAGTTACTGTGGCATTTTCTTCTGCCATTCTATGTGGGTGGCCATAGTCAATCAATAATTAATTCTCGGGATGTGGGCATCGCTGGCAAGGCCGGCATTTATTGCCCGTCCCTAATTGGCCTTGAGAAGGTGGTGGTGAGCCGCCTTCAGTGCTGGGTCATGTTAATTTTCGGCACCTCAGCCAATCTGAAGATTGGTTGCCATCGCCTTGGCTCCTGGGGCACGATCATCACTTAGCTGTGATTTAACAGAGTCGCAATCTCTCATTTCTGCCTTTGTTTTCTGATCATGTTTTTTCAGGAAGCGGCAGCGTTACTGGACTCAACAGATGAGTCAGGAGTGATGATTAACTGTGGGCCATGCAGGTCTCTCCTGTGGCCTAGAGTCTGAGACTCCCTCAGCAAACAGAGGACCTTAAGCCACTGTGGTGAATGGGACAGGGCCCAGTGAGTGAAGGAACAGCCTCAGAAACAGGGACAAAAACCCAGGCCGAAGCTTGTTAACAATAAGCCGAAGACAGGGGAAGACCAACCGAGGTGTCAGCCGTGGCTCAGTGGGCAGCACACTTGCCTCGGAGTCAGAAGGTTGTGGGTTCAAGTCCCACTTCAGAGACTTGAGCACAAAAGTCTAGGCTGACAATCCCAGTGCAGTGCTGAGGGAGTCCTGCACTGTTGGAGGTGCTGTCTTTCAGATGAGATGTTAAAAGATCCCATGGCACTATTTTGAAGAAGAGCAGGGAACTTCTCCCCGGTGTCCTGCCCAATATTTGTCCCTCAATCAACATCACTAAAAAAACAGATTATCTGGCCATTATCATGTTGCTGTTTGTGGGAGCTTGCTGTGTGCAAATTGGCTGCCGCGTTTCCTACATTACAACAGTGACTACACTCCAAAAGTACTTCATTGGCTGTAAAGCACTTTGGGACGTCCGGTGGTCATGAAAGGTGCTATATAAATGCAAGTAGAGAAGTGAGAATAAGGAATCGCAGTACGTGCCTGGTGCTTACACCAAATAGCATATGGAGCCTGCATAAGAAATAATAACTGCATTCCTCATTGATAAAATCCATTTTTAATTTAGTTTATAAAATACTTTATAGATTTTTTCCTCAGACCCATCCCCCTCACAGGTCCCACTCCCCTTCAAGATGCAGATCCAGGTGTCCCTCTCCAGCCAACTCCAGATCCAGGGTCCCTCTCCAGCCAACTCCAGATCCAGGGTCCCTCTCCAGCCAACTCCAGATCCAGATGTCCCTCTCCAGCCAACTCCAGATCCAGGTGTCCCTCTCCAGCCAACTCCAGATCCAGGTGTCCCTCTCCAGCCAACTCCAGATCCAGGTGTCTCTCTCCAGCCAACTCCAGATCCAGGTGTCCCTCTCCAGCCAACTCCAGATTCAGGTGTCCCTCTCCAGCCAACTCCAGATCCAGGTGTCCCTCTCCAGCCAACTCCAGATCCAGGTGTCTCTCTCCAGCCAACTCCAGATCCAGGTGTCCCTCTCCAGCCAACTCCAGGTGCAAGTCCAACTCCCCATGGGGCTCCAGCCCAAACATCGTGCCACATTCTAATATCGCCAGCAGCTTCTGGAGAAGCGCACGTTTCAAGGTGAATTCAAAAAGTTGGTACAAAACATGATTGGCCAAAAGAATGAACTCTAGAAATTCGGCTGTTTAGTGCCACCCGTTAGCACCAGAGAGGGGTGGTAAGGGATCGCTAAACACCTCCCCCTCTCCCCACCCCCCGAGCGCCATGCTGTCAGCGCCCACCGGGGACTTCAGTGAGTGTTTAGCGGTGGCGCTGACAGTTGCGCTGCGCTCGCTAGCCCCGCCCACTAGGTGACATCACCGAGTGTGCCACGCCCCTGTAGCCCCGCCCACTGGGTGACGCCACAGAGTGTGTCACGCCCCTGTAGCCCCGCCCACTGTGTGACATCACCGACTGTGCCATGCCCCCGTAGTCCCGCGTTTGCTAAATTCACTCTCCCGCCTGCGGTAGCGCTGAGACCGGCCGGGGAAAGCAGACGGCCCAGTGACGATCCCCGAGCGATATCGTCCACAGTGCAAGGGAAGGGCTGAAATTTAAGTTGTTAAACTTCTATTTATTTGTTGCAGCGGTGGTGAAGTGTGGGTGTAGCTCATTGACACCTTCACCAAGATTTTCTTTTTCACCTTCAGGCGTCGGGATCCTTGCGGCAAAAACATTGAGTCGGCCTCCTGTGCTATCGCTACGTTAGCGCCCGTGGAGGAGTGTGGAATGCTCCCCTCAGTGCTCCACTCTCCTCTTGTGGCAAAACAACTGAATATCCCACTTTGAGGCGGTAGACATCGCCCGGCGCTAAAGGTAGCGGCCCGCACCGCCTCAATGCGGGTGGTATGAATTTCGGCCGCTAAAAGTTGGCAGAGAACGGAACATACAACTGATCGAAGCCAAGTTATTGTTCACAACACAAAGCTGTAGGTGCAGCCTAACCTGCGGGACAAACTGCACAATGGACGCATACAGGAAATCGATACAGAAAAATAGACTGGAAAATGCAGTGTTCCGAAATTGGCATGGAAATGTACTTGTTACTGGGAGACCATACTGGGATAAGGCTCCACGGAAACAAGGTGTTCTCTTTGCACTTGGGTGGAACTGATGCATAGTACTGGACTGATAGATAGGGAGGAACTCTTCCTTCACAGTCCTGCCCAAAATTGGGAGGGATCACGGCAGAGAGTGGCGGATGATGCAGGTCCTATCCTGCCGCCGCACCGCCTGAACCGGGAATTCCCTCTCCCCTTCCCCCACCTGATCCACCACTGGCAACTCTCTCACCGATTACCGAGTAATGAATGTCAGCGGGGGGGAGATGGGGCTCGGGCCTCCAGCGGATTTCCCTCCGATCTTGCCGCAGCTTCCCCTGGCTGCCATGGGAAAGGTAGTGGGTCGCACAAAGCAGCATCAACAGCCTCCTCTGGTCATCAACACATTGTTGTTTGTGGGAGCTTGCTGTGCACAAATTGGTTGCCGAGTTTCCTACCTTGCAAAAAGTGACCACACTCCAAAAGTACTCCATTGACTGTAAAACACTTTGGGACGGTCTGAGGGTCGTGAAAAGCACTGTAGAAATGCAAGATTTTCCGTCTGTCTTTCTTTCTGCCTGTGTCCAAGCGTGAGTAGGACCCCAATTGCCACTTTAGGTGGGACCTAATCCACGGGCAAGGAAACGGAGGAGGCCCGGCAGAGGTAAGCGTGGAATTATTTTGGGGAGGGCGGCGGAAGAGCAAGAGTGCTGCTGTGGGGCCCACAATCACAATCCGGGCTGTAACCATCATGGGACCAATGCACTCCAGGGACTTGAGCTCAAAAAAAATCCAGGCTGACACTCCCAGTGCAGTGCTGAGGGAGTGCCGCACTGTCAGAGGTGACGTTTTTCGGATGAGATGTTAAATTGAGGCCACGACTGCTCTCATTCGATGTAAAAGATCCCATGGCACTATATCGAAGAAGAACTGGGGAGTTATCCCCAGTGTCCTGGCCAATATTTATCCCCCAATCAACATCATTAAAACAGATGATCTGGTCATTATCACGTTGCTGTGTGTGGGAGCTTGCTGTGCGCAAATTGGCTGCTGCGTTTCCCACATTACAACAGTGACTACACTCCAAAAGTACTTCATTGGCTGTAAAGCACTTTGAGACGTCCGGTAGTCATGAAAGGCGCTATATAAATGCAAGTCTTTCTTCCCCATTCTGCGCAGCGCTCCGGGGGTCCAGCCGGAGAGACGGCTTTTATATTGGAAAAAAAATCACGCATGCGCAGATTCTTGAATGAGTGTGCAACCAATTAAAGGGGCCGCGCAGCCCAGAGATAAAATCCGGGGAACATTGCACGGGACCCCCACCCCCCATGATCGCAGCCCCCACCCCCGCAAATTGCTTTGCTGGCTGCCGCACCGGCTCGATATCGGCGACCTTGATCCGGCTCGATGTCGGCGGCCTCTATCCGGTGAGCTGCATCCGGACAGCCGTTTGTTGCCGCATTTTAATGAGGCCGGGTCAGTCACTCAACGTTAAGTATCGACCCTCCTGTACCTCCCAGTGTCTGTGCTTTTAGCTGGTCGCCAATCGCTGCTAGGTTTTTTTTAAAAAACAATCACTTTCAAGCCATACAATTTTCTCCCAGAGTTTTCTTTACAATTAATACATTGATTTATTACAAACCCATTCTAATTTTCTAAATTAAAATATTTTACTACATAAAATACTCCATCTTTGTACATGTCTTCACAAGCCTTTGGGCTGCTATTCTAATCGGCCACTTGGGAGTAATGCTTTGCTGAGTGAGATTTATGAAGTGAAAGGTTTCCAAAGCAGTTCTAGGTTATGTAAAATTCAGATAAACTTTTGGATTTAGGCCCTGGTTCCGGCCTACAAACACCGGCTCTTCCCGATTTCACTTCGGGTCAGCTGATCTTTCGCTTATCCTTGTCCATTGTTTTTTTTCTCCCCCGACCTTACCTCCTTGCTCCTGGGATTTCAGTCTTGGCCTTCACATCAATTGGCAGAATGTGGCGGAGTAATTGGCTCCCCTTGCATCTGTGCTTTTAGGTGGAAAAATGAGCATCCGCGGACCGATTTCCAGGCCTGATGTCTCGCGCTGGATCACCCCTGGGATTGGGCTGGTGACTTCCAGCTGTCCAGGGCTCCTGCCTCCAACAGGCCGTTTGAAAGAAAGACTTGCATTTATATAGCGCCTTTCACAATCACCGGACGTCTCAAAGGGCTTTACAGCCAATGAAGAATTTTTTGGAGTGTAGTCACTGTTGTAATGTGGGAAACGCAGCAGCCAATTTGCGCACAGCAAGCTCCCACAAACAACATTGTGATAATGACCAGATAATCGTTTTTTGTTATGTTGATTGAGGGATAAATATTGGCCTAGGACACTGGGGATAACTCCCCTGCTCTTCTTCAAAATAGTGCCATGGGATCTTTTAATTCCACCTGAGAGAGCAGACGGGGCCTCGGTTTAACCTCTCATCCAAAAGACGGCACCCCCGACAGTGTAACGCTCCGTCAGCACCGCACTGGGAGTGTCGGCCTAGACTTACGTGCTCGTCCCTGGAGTGGGACTTGAACCCACAACCTTCTGGCTCAGAGGCGAGGGTGCTGCCCACTGAGCCATATCAGTCCCTTGATTATGCTAATCTGGTGTCCCGCTGCCTATGTTAAGAGCCCACTCCCAAATTCAGCAACACCTGTGTGGACCGTGTCTCGGGCGTGTTCCTCTCAGTTTTTCTCGGCCTAACCAGTGATCCTTAAAGGGACCGCCGATAAAAAAAGTGAGTTAACTTCTTTTTTTTTTCACTTGTGTTTATGTGAAGCCAGGAGGAGCTGGAGTCCTGCTGTGAGAACCTGTACACTGGGTTCAGTACTGAGGCTGGGGCCACGGAAATTCCTCGCATGAGAAGTTCTTCCTCTGTGCCGCCTTTCGCACAGCTCGGGCCATGTTTGGGGCAGTCAGACGCTCCATCAGCCCCAGGTCCCGTTGAGATTTGGCAACCTATTGCATTAGCTTGCTCCTGCCCCCAGTTTGTTGTATGGTTGAAAAGTAATACCAGCAGGTTAGATGCTGCCAAATCGGTAAAATATCATTTTTCCCCCTGATTAGTTTTCATAGGAGCAGGAGTCAGCCATTCGGCCCCTCGAGCCTGCTCCGCCAGTCAATGAGATCACAGCTGATCTGCATTCTAACTCCATACACCCACCTTGCTCCATATCCCTTAATACCCTCTGTCATGTATCATACATGGCTACTGTTAGTACCATCACAAGGTGTGCCACCAGAGGGCACAGCAGTGGGAGACTTGTAGGTTACCTGTACAGGTGTGCCTGGCCTAGTATAAAAGGCAGGCCACCAGGTGTGATCCTCACTCTGGAGTTAACAAATAAAGGACTAAGGTCACTACAGTTCAAATACAACACATTGCCTCGTGGAGTCATTATTAGAGCATCCAAAGACACAACAATTGGCAACGAGATTACGGACTTTCATGCGAAAGTGGCTACCCTTGGTACGTTGCAGCAGTTCACCAATGGTGATGATTGGGACACCTTTGTGGAGAGGCTCGACCATTTCTTTACAGCCAACGACCTGTCAGGAGACGACCTGGCCACACCGGCTGATAAGCACAGAGCTATCCTGCTAACCAGTTGTGGGCCCACCGTCTATGGCCTCGTTAAGGACTTGCTGCCACCAGCGAAGACAGCGAACAAGACATACGAGGAGCTCGTAACCCTGATCCGTGAGCAACTCAAGCCCAAGGAGAGCATCCTCACAGCCAGACACCGATTCTACACCCACCGAAGGCCAGGAAATCACGAAATACGCCGCAGACCTCAGGAGGCTGACGGCAACGTGTGATTTCGGCAACCACCTCAACGAAGTGCTGCAGGACACTTTTGTCATTGGAATCGGCCATGAGGGCCTTCTTCATAAGCTACTGTCGGCGGATACCACAGTCACACTGCAGAAGGTCATCTCTGTGAGCCAGGCATTCACAACCTCGACCTGCGGTTCACCCTCAGGACTCAAACCCGGCAGGTACTGTGCACCGAGTGCCGCCTTTTAGAGGCTGGACTGTAGAACGCGAACCCTCTCAGGGGAGAGAGGACAGGCCCCCAAGTCTCTTAACTCAGAGTCCGTCGAGGGGGGTTAATCGAGTAGCTCCATGCTGGCGTTGTGGAGGGTATCGCAGGGCTCACCAGTGCCGCTTTAAAGACTATGTATGCAAAGGCTGCAGCACAAAGGGCCACCTCCAGCAAATGTGTAAGAGAAATATGACTCACTGTGTCGATGAAGAGTCTGCAGATGGCCATGAATCCAGTGCGGATTATGAAACGATAGGCAGAGAGGCAGCTCAGCCCCACTACGAGGTATATAGCATGTTTATCTGCACCACCGAGTGTTCCCCGTTGAGGATGGAATTCGAGATAGATGGCATTCCAGTCTTCATGGAAGTGGACACAGGGGCGAGCCAGTCAGTAATGAATCAAGAAGCCTTTGATTGGCTATGGGACAATCAAGCTGAACAACCCAAGTTGGTCCTGGTTCAGGCAAAGCTGCGCACCTACACCGATAAACTTATCCCAGTCGTTGGTAGTGCAGATTTTAAGGTACTCCATAATGGCGCGGTGCACAAGTTACCTCTGTGGATTGTTGCAGGTGATGGACCAACGCTACTCGGAAGAACGTGGATGGAGAAGATCCATTGAAAGTGTGAAGACTTCACCTCTCCAGCGATCGATGTCCTCCGCGCTCGGAGGCAAAACAAGTCCTCACTTGAGGGTGGACCCGGCACCAGAGAGCAGACCAGCACAGCACCCGAGACACAGATGGCCCAGCACGACTGCATAGAAATGATCCAGCTGGGACGACCTGAACACACCTTCCAGGCTCCAGTGGCAGGACTCGAGGAAGAAAATCGGATCCAAAGGAGACTTCCCAGCTTCGGTGGCAGAACCCGGGGAGCAGAGGATCACCGCAGTCGACATCGTGGATGGAGAAAAGATGGCGCCCAAACCACGAGGTGAGGCGCTGAAGAAAAAGATGACGGCGGCCAGACCACGAGGTGCAATGCTGATGGAGCAACACGTGGCACCGTGAAGAAGAGGATTGGGGTAAAGATAGCAAGGCTCTGTTAAAGGAGGCCTGCAACCCACGATAATTAAAGGGACTGTTCCACACACTCAAGCAATGTAATAGCAACTGTGAGTTAGAGTTAAATGTGTAACTGATGATCAGAATTGTGTACATGCAACCAGCAAGGAAAAATCGCGCGATCGCGATCGGAGCTACAGAGTATCACAATAAGTAATGAAACATTGTGCGATGTAGGATTTCAACTGCACACAGCCAATGCAGCGGGCAGACACCCATCGGGAGCACACAAGTCCAGCAAGCTACCCAACGCTGTAGCCTGCGTCCCCGGGACCAGAGTTATGCACCATGGAGTGTGGCCACAAGCAGCCAATACATGCGAGCTGCAGAGCAAGCGATCTCAGGAGGGCAAAGGCACCAGTATTGATACCCTGCCCCTGATCGGCTCCGCCTCTCAGACATCCGATGGCATCAACCGTCACAAGCCTGAAAGAGCAAACTGTGCTAAGGCGCAGCCCCCAGACCCCATCGCCACCAAGGTCATACCCGGAAACGAAGGGTCACCCGCTACAGTCCCACCAAAGGGGACTGGGACCAGCCAGGATCCCAAACCAAACATCGCCAAGGCTAGCGAGTCAGCAGTTCCCTGTGCACTGCTAGACGACAGCTTCTCAGGGATCAGCAGTGACCCGGGGCACAAAGAAAGGACAGGGAGGTCACAGGCATCTGTGAACCTGCCCGACACTAGCGACCACGGCAACACCCCCAAGTGCAGGCAACTGAGCCAACTGGCTTACATAGAAACATAGAAAATAGGTACAGGAGTAGGCCATTCGGCCCTTCGAGTCTGCACCGCCATTCAATAAGATCGTGGCTGATCCTTCCCTCATTACCGATTTCCTGCTTTCTCTCCAAACCCCTTGATCCCCTTTAGCCATAAGGGTCATATCTAACTCCCTCTTGAATATATCCAATGAACTGGCATCAACAACTCTCTGCGGCAGGGAATTCCACAGGTTAACAACTCTGAGTGAAGAAGTTTCTCCTCATCTCAGTCCTAAATGGCCTACCCCTTATCCTAAGACTGTGTCCCCTGGTTCTGGACTTCCCCAACATCGGGAACATTCTTCCCGCATCTAACCTGTCCAGTCCCGTCAGAATCTTATATGTTTCTATGATATCCCCTCTCATCCTTTTAAACTCCAGTGTATAAAAGCCAGTTGATCCAGTCTCTCCTCATATGTCAGTCCAGCCATCCCGGGAATCAGTCTGGTGAACCTTCGCTGCACTCCCTCAATAGCAAGAACGTCCTTCCTCAGATTAGGAGACCAAAACTGAACACAATATTCCAGGTGAGGCCTCACTAAGGCCCTGTACAACTGCAGTAAGACTTCCCTGCTCTTATACTCAAATCCCGTAGCTATGAAGGCCAACATACCATTTGCCTTCTTCACCGCCTGCTGTACCTGCATGCCAACTTTCAATGACTGATGTACCATGACACCCAGGTCTCGCTGCACCTCCCCTTTTCCTAATCTGCCGCCATTCAGATAATATTCTGCCTTCGTGCTTTTGCCCCCAAAATGGATAAGCTCATATTTATCCACATTATACTGCATCTGCCATGTATTTGCCCACTCGCCTAACCTGTCCAAGTCACCCTGCAGCCTCTTAGCATTCTCCTCACAGCTCACACCGCCACCCAGTTTAGTGTCATCTGCAAACTTGGAGATATTACACTCAATTCCATCATTTAAATCATTAATATATATTGTAAAGAACTGGGGTCCCAGCACTGAGCCCTGCGGCACTCCACTGGTCACTGGCTGCCATTCTGAAAAGGACCCGTTTATCCCGACACTCTGCTTCCTGTCTGCCAACCAGTTCTCTATCCACGTTAGTACATTACCCCAATACCATGTGCTTTGATTTTGCACACCAATCTCTTGTGTGGGACCTTGTCAAAAGCCTTTTGAAAGTCCAAATACACCACATCCACTGGTTCTCCCTTGTCCACTCTACTAGTTGCATCCTCAAAAAATTCCAGAAAATTTGTCAAGCATGATTTCCCTTTCATAAATCCATGCTGACTTGGACCAATCCTGTCACTGCTTTCCAAATGCGCTGCTATTTCATCCTTAATGATTGAGTCCAACATTTTCCCCACTACTGATGTCAGGCTAACCGGTCTATAATTACCCGTTTTCTCTCTCCCTCCCTTTTAAAAAAAGTGGTGTTACATTAGTAACCCTCCAGTCCATAGGAACTGATCCAGAGTCAATACACTGTTGGAAAATGATCACAAATGCATCCACTATTTCTAGGGCCACTTCCTTAAGTACCCTGGGGATTTATCAGCCTTCAATCCCATCAATTTCCCGAACACAATTTCCCACCTAATAAGGATATCCTTCAGTTCCTCCTTCTCACTAGACCCTCGGTCCCCTAGTACATCCAGAAGATTACTTGTGTCCTCCTTCGTGAAGACAGAACCAAAGTATTTGTTCAATTGGTCTGCCATTTCTTTGTTCCCCATTATAAATTCACCCAAATCGTTTGTCTTCACCAATTTTTTTCTCTTCACATATCTATAGAAGCTTTTGCAGTCAGTTTTTATGTTCCCGGCAAGCTTCTTCTCATACTCTATTTTCCCCCTCTTAATTAAACTCTTTGCCCTCTGCTGAATTCTAAATTTCTCCCAGTTCTCAGGTTTCCTGCTTTTTCTGGCCAATTTATATGCCTCTTCTTTGGATTTAACATTATCCTTAATTTCCCTTGTTAGCCACGGTTGAGCCACCTTCCCCATTTTATTTTTACTCCAGACAGGGATGTACGATTGTTGAAGTTCATCCATATGATATTTAAAGGTTTGCCATTGTCTATCCACCATCAACCCTTTAAGCATCATTTGCCAGTCTAATCTAGCCACTTCGCGCCTCATACCGTCAAAGTTACCTTTCCTTAAGTTCAGGACCCTAGTTTCTGAATTAACTTTGTCACTCTCCATCTTAATAAAGAATTCTACTATATTATGGTCACTCTTCCCCAAGGGACCTCGCACAACAAGATTGCTAATTAGTCCCTTCTCATTACACATCACCCAGTCTAGGATGGCCAGTTCTCTGGTTGGTTCCTTGACATATTGGTCTAGAAATACACTCCAGGAAATTCTCCTCCACCGCATTGCTACCAGTTTGGTTCACCCAATCAATATGTAGATTAAAGTCACCCATGATAACTGCTGTACCTTTATTGCACACATCCCTTATTTCTTGTTTGATGCTGTCCCCAACCTCACTACTACTGTTTGGTGGTCTGTACACAACTCCCATTAGCGTTTTCTGCCCTTTGGTATTCCGTAGCTCCACCCATACCGATTCCACATCATCCAAGCTAATGTCCTTCCTTACAATTGCATTAATTTCCTCTTTAACCAGCAACACTACCCCACCTCCTTTTCCTCTCTGCCTAAATGTTGAATACCCTTGGATGTTGAGTTCCCAGCCTTGGTCACCCTGGAGCCATGTCTCCGTGATGCCAACTACATCGTATCCGTTAACTGCTATCTGCGCAGTTAATCCGTCCACCTTATGCCGAATACTCCTCGCATTGAGGCACAGAGCCTTCAGGCTTGTCTTAACACACTTTGCCCCTTTAGAATTTTGCTGTAATGTGGACCTTTTTGTTTTTTGCCTTGGGTTTCTCTGCCCTCCACTTTTAGTATTCTCCTTTCTATCATTTGCTTCTAACTCCATTTTATTTCCCTCTGTCTCCCTGCATAGGTTCCCATCCCCCTGCCATATTAGTTTGACTCCTCCCCAACAGCACTATCAAACACTGCCCCTAGAACATTGGTTCTGGTCCTGCCCAGGTGCAGACCGTCCGGTTTGTACTGGTCCCACCTCCCCCAGAACCGGTTCCAATGCCCCAGGAATTTGAATCCCTCCCTGCTGCACCACTCCTCAAGCCACGTATTCATCTGAGCTACCCTGCGATTCCTACTCTGGCACTGGTAGCAATCCTGAGATTACTACTTTTGAGGTCCTATTTTTTAATTTAACTCCTAGCTCCCTAAATTCGTCTCGTAGGACGCCATCCCGTTTTTTACCTAGGTCGTTGGAACCTATATGCACCACGACAACTGGCTGTTCACCCTCCCTTTTTAGAATGTCCTGCACCTGCTCCGAGACATCTTTGACCCTTGCACCAGGGAGGCAACATTCCATTCTGAAGTCTCTGTTGTGGCCGCAGAAACGCCTATCTATTCCCCTTACTATCGAATCCCCTTTCACTATAGCTCTCCCACTCTTTTTCCTGCCCTCCTGTGCCGCAGAGCCACTCACAGTGCCATGAACTTGGCTGCTGCTGCCCTCCCCTGATGAGTCATCCTCCTCAACAGTGCCAGCACTGGGCACCATGCCACCACCTGACTGCAGGGACACTATCCAGCAGCTCTGGAGCTAGTTTGTCCTCACGCACCGGTCACCGCATCGATAATGTATCTCACCAGTCTAACATATTTGTCTCACAACGGAACCACAAATGTAATGTAATGCAAACTTGTTTTTCTGAACTTGAATGTATATGAATATAATGAGCCTCCGGCACAATCTATATGTGGGGGGGCGGTGGGGGCGGGGCTGGAGAATGGAGTGGTCAGGGACACACACAAACAGCAACCACCAACACTCTACTGCACCAACCACTCACCCAAGATTGAAACGACCTGCCAAGGGTCAACCAGATAGAGCTAAGCCCAGAACACAGTCAATGCAGAGACGATTTGCACTAAAGGCTTAGAGGAGAGTGATGTCATGTATCCTACATGGCTACTGTACTATCACAAGGTGTGCCACCAGAGGGCACAGCAGTGGGAGACTTGTAGGTTACCTGTACAGGTGTGCCTGGCCTAGTATAAAAGGCAGGCTACCAGGTGTGATCCTCACTCTGGAGTTATCAATAAAGGACTAAGGTCACTACAGTTCAAGTACAGCACATTGCCTTGTGGAGTCATTATCAGAGCATCCAAGGACATAACAACCTCGGCTAACAAAAATCTCTCCAGCCCACACTTCAAACTATTATTTGAGCAGGTACCTACTGCTTTTTGTGGGAGAGAGTTCCACACGTCTGGCACCCTTTGTGTGAAGAATTGTTTCCTAACCTTTCTCCTGAATGGCCTGGCTCTGATTTTAATAAGAACATGAGAATATAAGAAATAGGAACAGGCATAGGCCATACGGCCCCTCAAGCTTGTTCTGCCATTCAATAAGATCATGGCTGATCTTCTACCTCAACTCCACTTTCCTGACCTATCCCCATATCCCTTTATTCCCTTAGTATCTAAAAATCTATCTATTTTAAGATGTTGTCCCTTAAAATCCCTTAGACTCCCCCACAAGCAGAAAATGTTGCTCTCTATTTACCTTATCAATTCCTTTCAAAATCCTAAAGCCTCATCAAATCGCCCCTTAATCTTCTATATTCCAGGGAATGCATAAGAACACAAGAAATAGGAGCAAGAGTCGGCCATTCGGCCCCTCGAGCCTGCTCCGCCATTCAATAAGATCATGGCTGATCTGACATACAAGTCTAGTGTGTGTAATCTCTCCTCATAATAACCCTTGGAGCCCTGGTAACAGTCTGGTGAATCTGCGCTGCCTCCTTCCAAGGCCGATATATCCTTTCTAAAATGCGGGGCCCAGACCTGTACACAGTGCCCCAGATGTGGTCTAACCAGGGCTTTGTACAGCTGTCGCACAACTTTCTCCCCTTTATATTCCAGCCCTTGGGTTATAAAGACTAACTTTCCATTAGCCTTTTCAATTATTGTTTGTACCTGACCATTACATTTTAGTGATCTGGAGCCCTTAATCTCTTTGGACCTCCAACATTCCTAACTTTTTGCCATTTAAAAGATACTCAGCTTGCACGGAGGATGGTCAAATCTCCAGGCCGAATGGTTTGCGCCCCGGGGTTTTACAGGGAGAAGCTGAGCAAATTGCAGATGCTTCAGCCGTAAACCTCTCTCGATTCAGGAATTGTTCCTTTGGATCGGAAAATTGCAAATGCAACTCCATAATTCAAGAAAGGTGCGAGACAGAAAGCAGGAAAGGATAGACCTGTTAGTCGCACAGCTGTTGTGGAGAAGTTATTGTAATCTATAATTAAGGACAGAGAGACTGAGCACTTGGAGAAATGTGAACTGATTAGAGAGAGCCAGCGTGGATTTAGAAAGGGGGGGGGGGGGGGTCATGCCCAACAAATCTAACTGAATTTTTGGAGGAAGTGACTAACGTAGTAGACAGGGCAGTATCTATGGATGCAGTTTATATGGACTTCCAGAAAACATTCGATAAGGTTCCACATAAGAGACTGTTAGCTAAAAACACGAGACTCCTAAAGCAAAGCACTCCACTCGGAACTTCTACACGGCAAATGAGCCCCAGGTGGGCAGAGGAAACGTTACAAGGACACCCTCAAAGCCTCCCTGATAAAGTGCAACATCCCCACCGACACCTGGGAGTCCCTGGCCAAAGACTGCCCTAAGTGGAGGAAGAGAATCCCAAATGGCGCTGAGCACCTAGAGTCTCATCGCCGCGAGAATGCAGAAACCAAATGCAGGCAGCGGAAGGAGCGTGCGGCTTTAACAGAACCAAGTGGGAGTGTAGCTTTAACCGTCTGGGGAATAGTTTCTCTTTCTCAACTGACAGGCTTGCACATTTGTGTCTGTGGAGGAGTGCTTTGTGCCTTATTGTTTGCATGTCTATGAAGTACTGGGATGAAAGAGCTGACTTGTGAGCTGGCTTTGATTAAGATCTAATTGTTAACATTTGACATGCCTTATTATCAGTGAGTGTTATTGCACCGTAAAGAATTTTGCTTTCTGGGTGTTGGCAGTAAACAGCAAGCGACTGATTTAAACGTAAACTATTATATATATAAGTCTGACTATAGAGCCATGCAAGGCTGAAAATAAATATTTAAATTAAAAGGTATATGTTTCCTTATTTACAGACAAAAATATAAAATACAGCATACCGCCAAATGTAATGAAACCGTCCACACGTGTCACTGCACAGATCACATGTGTGCTTACTTTGTAATGATTCATGTCCCATCGAAACGATGCTGTCCAGGTACTAACGTTAATAGATTGATAGATTACACGGGGCTTTCAACTCTTTACTTCCTGAAAATTAATTAAGCCATGTTTACTCTAACAAAATATAGTTCATGAGCACGCTTTGTTTCATTGCACTGTGTGTCTCAGTTCTGCTCCTTGTCAAAACTGGTCGTGGAGTCACGTGCCATTGATAAGATAGTGCAGCTGCAGGCAAGACCTTCGGCCCGTCCAATCCATCCATCCACAGTTTGGGTTCCGCCACGACCACTCGGCTCCAGACCTCGTTACAGCCTTGGTCCAAACATGGACAGAAGAGCTGAATTCCAGAGGTGAGGTGAGAGTGAATGCCCCTGATATCAAGGCAGCATTTGACCGAGTGTGGTATCAAGGAGCCCGAGTAAAATTGAGGTCAATGGGAATCAGGGGGAAAACTCTCCACTGGCTGGAGTCATACCCAGCACAAAGGAAGATGGTTGTGGTTATTGGAACCTAATCCCCTCCGCCCAGGTCATCGCTGCAGGAGTTCCTCAGACTATGTCCTAGGCCCAAACATCTTCAGCTGCTTCATCATTGACCTTCCTTCCATCATGAGGTCAGAAGTGGGGATGTTTGCTGATGACTGCACAGTGTTCAAATTCCATTCGCAACTCCTCAGATAATGCAGCAAGACCTGGACAACATTCAGGCTTGGGCTGATAAGTGGCAAGTAATATTCGCACCACACAAGTGCCAGGCAATGACCATCTTCAACAAGCGAGAGTCTAACCACCGCCCCTTGACATTCAACGGCATTACCATCGCTGAATCCCCCATCAACATCCTGGGAGTTACCATTGACCAGAAACTTAACTGGACCAGCCACATAAATACTGTGGCCACAAGAGCAGGTCAGAGGCTGGGTATTCTGTGGCGACTGTCTCCACTCCTGACTCCGCAAAGCCTTTCCACCATCTACAAGGCACAAGTCAGGTGTGTGATGGAATACTCTCCATAGTCACTGGGTCAAAATCCTGGAACTCCCTCCCTAACAGTACTGTGGGAGCACCTTCACCACACAGACTGCAGCGGTTCAAGAAGGCGGCTCACCACCACCTTCTCACGGGGCAGTTAGGAATGGGCAATAAATGCCGGCCTTGAGGTGTGTGGGGGACCTGACCCATCCACCTCCATGGCAAGAACCTGGTATTGCAGTACTTCCAGGAACGGTGTAGTGGCTCTAGGCCTTTTGGCTAAGAGCATTGGCGCAGAGTGATCCTTGGCATGTGCAAGGTGACCTCTGGCGTTTGTGATTTGACAAAGAATTGGAACGATTGGCTACGAATTTAAAAAAAAAAAAAATAATAAATGCCGGCCTTGACAGCGACGCCCACATCCCAGGAATGAATAAAAACAAAAATTCCCCTAATGCATTTCTATTAACCCCGAGTCCCATTTGTTGACCTGCCTCGATCCTCCTTGAAACGCTTCAAGATTTCTTGTTCCAGTGCTGTGCCTCGAATACTTATTTTCCGGTCCTTTGCGCTCTGGAGCGGCGTGAAAGGTGGCGGTGAGGTCTCCAGCGTCCCGTGGCAATCCTCCGTTTGGGATTTGCAGCAGCGCAGAGCAGCATCGCCGGGAAGAGCTGCGCCGGGTGTGCAACGCCCCTGGTCGCGACAACGGCCCGAGTTTGACCTTTTGCCCGATCGGTGAGTCTGGACGTGCGCCCGTAATGACCGCCTGGGAAATATGTCGACTATTTCCTGGAATTCAGTCTGTGTGTGTGCACAGGTGCAGGCGTCGTCTGCGTACTGTAGCTTGACGACAGAGGTGGTGGTGGTCTTGGACCTGGCCAGGAGACGGCGCAGGTTGAACAGGTTCCCACTGGTTCTGTAGTTTAGTTCCATTCCAGCGTGGAGCTTGCTGACTGTGAGGTGGAGCATGGCAGCGAGGAAGATTGAGAAGAAGGTTGGGGCGATGACGCAGCCCTGTTTGACCCCGGTCCGGACGTGGATTGGGTCTGTGATGGATCCGTTGGTAAGGATCACGACCTGCATGTCATCGTGGAGCAGGCGGAGGATGGTGACCTACTTTTGGGGGCACCTGAAATGGAGGAGGACGCTCCATAGACCCTCGCGTTGACAATGTCAAAGGCCTTTGTAAGGTCGAAGAAGGCCATGTATAAGGGCTGGCGCTGCTCCCTGCATTTTTCCTGCAGCTGTCGCGCTGCAAAAATCATGTCCGTTGTGCCTCGGAGGGAACGAAATCCGCACTGTGACTCCGGGAGGAGCTCCTCGGTCACGGGGAGAAGATGGTTGAGGAGGACTCTAGCGACAACTTTCCAGTGGCTGATAGCAGAGAGATTCCTCTGTAGTTGCCGCAGTTGGACTTGTCCCCTTTTTTAAAGATGTTCACGATCACTGCATCTCTGAGATCTCCCGGCATGCTCTCCTCCCTCCAGATGAGGGAGATGAGGTCATGTATCTGTACCAACAGCGCCTCTCCACCATACTTTAGCACCTCAGCAGGGATTCCATCTGCTCAGAATGGCAGGCAGTGACTAGTGGGGTACTGCAAGGTTCTGTGCTGGGGCCCCAGCTGTTTACATTGTACATTAATGATTTAGACGAGGGGATTAAATGTAGTATCTCCAAATTTGCGGATGACACTAAGTTGGGTGGCAGTGTGAGCTGCGAGGAGGATGCTATGAGGCTGCAGAGTGACTTGGATAGGTTAGGTGAGTGGGCAAATGCATGGCAGATGAAGTATAATGTGGATAAATGTGAGGTTATCCACTTTGGTGGTAAAAACAGAGAGACAGACTATTATCTGAATGGTGACAGATTCGGAAAAGGGGAGGTGCAACGAGACCTGGGTGTCATGGTACATCAGTCATTGAAAGTTGGCATGCAGGCAGTTAAGAAAGCAAATGGCATGTTGGCCTTCATAGCGAGGGGATTTGAATACAGGGGCAGAGAGATGTTGCTACAGTTGTACAAGGCGTTGGTGAGGCCACACCTGGAGTATTGTGTACAGTTTGTCTCCTAACTTGAGGAAGGACATTCTTGCTATTGAGGGAGTGCAGCGAAGGTTCACCAGACTGATTCCCGGGATGGCGGGACTGACCTATCAAGAAAGATTGGATCAACTGGGCTTGTATTCACTGGAGTTCAGATGAATGAGAGGGGACCTCATAGAAACGTTTAAAATTCTGATGGATTCAGACAGGTTAGATGCAGGAAGAATGTTCCCAATGTTGGGGAAGTCCAGAACCAGGGGTCACAGTCTAAGGATAAGGGGTGAACCATTTAGGACCGAAATGAGGAGAAACTTCTTCACCCAGAGAGTGGTGAACCTGTGGAATTCTCTACCACAGAAAGTTGTTGAGGCCAATTCACTAAATATATTCAAGAAGGAGTTAGAAGAAGTTCTTACTACTAAGGGGATCAAGGGGTATGGCGAGAAAGCAGGAATGGGGTACTGAAGTTGCATGTTCAGCCATGAACTCATTGAATGGTGATGCAGGCTAGAAGGGCTGAATGGCCTACCCCTGCACCTATTTTTTATGTTTCTATGTTGCTATGTTTCCCGTAGCCTTGTTGTTTTAGCTGTTTTATGGCTTTTTCTACCTCATGCAGTGTTGGGGTCTCACTGAGGTGGTGGCGGGTAGCATGCTGTGGAATGGAGTCGAGAACACTCGAGTCAAAGGCAGTGTCTTAATTGAGGAGATCGTCGAAGTGCTCCTTCCAGCGGGCCCTGACTGCCTTGGTGTCCTTGATGAGTGTTTCCCCGTTCATGGCCAGCAGTGGGGTGGGGCCTTGGGTGTTTGGTCCGTAGGTGGCCTTGACTGCGATGAAGAATCCTCGCACATCATGGCTGTCGGCCAGCTGCTGTTTCTCCTGTGCTTTCTCCATCCACCACCTGTTGTTTAGATCCTGGGTTTTTTGTTGGACCTTAGCCTTTAGCCATCTGTAATGCTGGTTTGCTGCTCCAGAGTTGGGTTGTTGTTTAAGGCTCAGAAATGCCCTGCGCTTGCAATCTATTAGCTCTTGAATCTCCTGATCATTCTCATCAAACCAGTCCTGGTGTTTCCTGGTTGAGTGACCGAGTGTCTCTTCACAGGCACTGGTTATGGAGGCCTGGAGGGCAGACCAAGCGCTGTGGGCATTCTGTGCCTCAGGGTCATCAAGGCACGCCAGGTTAGCTGTGAGGCGCTGGCTGTAAAGCTCTCTTAGCTGGGTCCTTAAGTGCCCCGGCATTGACTTTTTTGTGACACTGCTTCTGCTGTCCCCTTCGCTTTGGGGCTATGTTGAAGTCAATGATGGATCGGATTAGGCGGTGGTCCATCCAGCAGTCATCAGCTCCTCTCAGCATTTCCAAAATTATTTGTTCTGCATACGATTTTGTGTTTGGTTACTGTGAACAATGTTCCTGCACATTGTACCATCATCTGTGTCGCTCTTATAAACAAGCTATCATCATCATCATCATCATAGGCAGCCCCTCGGAATCGAGGAAGACTTGCTTCCACTCCTGAAGTGAGTTCTTAGGTGGCTGAACAGTCCAATACGAGAGCCACAGTCCCTGTCACAGGTGGACAGACAGTGGTTGAGGGAAAGGGTGGGTGGGACTGGTTTGCCGCACGCTCCTTGAAAAGTTCATGCTCTTGATGACAACAAGCCAAGATCGACCATGGCCATCCAATACTCTGGTTCTATCTTGTGAAAGCGATATCTTAGAATCAATTGCAAACCATTACATTATATCGAGTTTGGCATTAACCAGTCAAGTGAGAAAGAAATGGCTGATTGGCTGATCGGCATGGATCATCTTCTTAATCTTTTTTTGCTACTTTCGGCAATATAAAGGCTTAGCATTGTGATCGAGTTAAGTGTGTGGTTATATATACATTCATTTAGTTCTATCGGGCTGAAACTTGACGGGGCGGGGGGCAGGGATGGGGGGGGAGCCGTGGGGGGGGGTGGGGGGAAGCTGTGAGGAGTGCGAAGTGGCAGGGAGCCGCGGGGGGGAGGGGTGGGAGGGCCACGGGGGGTGGGGTTCCTGTCGGCTTTTGCCACATGCTGCGGAGTTTTGCTTTCATAGCATGTGTAGTTTTACTTTGACGGATTCCCCGCCCGGATTGGCTGGCTTGGCTTCCAATCAGGCAGGGAGCACTTGGAGGAGGCTGCAGCCACAATTAACTCACCTGCTGCTGCCCGTGGGAATGTGAGGGTTGTGGGACCTACAGCCACACTAGTCTGAAAACGCCCGATCTTGTATGATCTTGGAAACTAAGCAGAGTCAGGCCTGGTTAGTACTTGGATAGCAGACTGCCTGGGAATACCAGGTGCAGTAGGCTTTTGATTTTATATGTTTTAAAGTCTAATTTATTTTAAATGCCAGTTTTAGTGTCCCCCTCCCCTTTTATAGGGGGCACTTGGAAAAAATTATGATTTTAGTGCCCAAAAAACCCCCCAAAAAACCCCAAAAATCACCATTAAAAAAAAGGGCACGTGAAAAGTGTTTGGAGTGACCCCCAGATCGGGGGGCACTTGATTTAATGTTGATTTTGTTTACTCCAAAAGAGTTGTGAGGGTTGTGGGTGCATCCCCGACTGATGGTAGGGGAACTTGGGGAGCCAGGGGTGGGGGTGGGGAGGACCATTATATCTTTTCCCCGAAGCTGGCCTTGCCTCCCTTTAGCTGCCAGATTTCCCGAGGCCTGGGAAACCCGAGTTATACTTGCAAAGCAGATTAAAGCAGATACTGCCAGCCTCATTAGGATACTTAATTGGCCGAACCCCCTCCTGGGAGTGGGTTGGCTGCTTGCCCGTGTCCGGCCTCCGTTAAACCGGAAGTGGGCGGATTGGAGGCAGGTTGGGGTTGGGGCTTAATATTTTTAAAGGTTTAACATGTTACCCGACCCCAACCCACCTGTATTTGCTGGTTAGGATTCAGCCCATAGACACTGGACAGGTTGGGGCAAAATTAGCTCAGGGGAGGGGGCTCTGCCAATTATGAGTGAGGGGATGGGCGTTGTTATTGGTACCATTGTTATCTCAAAATGACTGGCAGACTCGAACGCTGGAGCCCAGAATCACTTCCATCCATGGTTATGCGCGGACTCTAAATTTAACCCAAAATAAATCTGTTGGAGAAGATTTTCTCTACAGTGTCGTCTGTGGTTCAGTGGGCAGCATACTTGCCTCTGAGTCAGCAGGCTGTGGGTTACCAATCCCACTCCAGGGACTTGAGCACAAAAATCTAGGCTGACACTCCCAGTGCAGTGCTGAGGGAGTGCTGCACTGTCGGAGGTGCCGTCTTTTGGATGAGGCATTAAACTAAGGCCCCATCTGCTCTCAGGTGGATGTAAAAGATCCCATGGCACTATTTTGAAGAAGAGCAGGGGGGTGTCCTGGGGCCAATATTTATCCCTCAACTAACATAAAAAAACAGGTTATCTGGTCATCATCACATTGCTGTTTGTGGGAGATTGCTGTGTGTAAATTGGCTGTCACGTTTCCCACATTACAACAGTGACTACACTCCAAAAGTACTTCATTGACTGTAAAGTGCTTTGAGACATCCGGTGGTCGTGAAAGGTGCTATATAAATGCAAGTCTTTCTTCTTTGCTGGCCCCAATCAGACACTTTAAACCTTTTATTCTGGATGCAAGGGCACTGTAGTGTGTGTAACAGGTGAGCGTAAAGTCAAGGCCGGAAAGCCTACGTTACATTTATATCAAAGGTTTGTGGACAAAATTGGCTGCATATCAATAAAGTGATAGCCAAGCTCCTCTTTAATTTACAGTGAAAGGCACTTTGTCTCATGGCAATCTTCCTTCTACACCTCCTCCTCCTCCTCCCTTTCATTCAGATGATAAGAACATTCTAGGAATGTCCGTACATGATTGAAACATCATACATCCTCCTCCATTCACTAACAAAAAACAAACGTGAGTATAAAGCAGAGGAAAATCACCTTATCGTTTTGCTTGCAGTAGCCTAGGTTAGTTCCAATATTTGCAGTGTAAGGGTACATCATCGTCAGACAAATATACAGCCAGATTGTAAAGTTAAATGTGGAATTAAAAGTCTTGCCTGTCCTGTTTTAATGCTGGTTGTGTGTCCCGGTCACAGATTAATTCCACTTCATATCACGTAAGGTTTGATTTATCATATAACTTATATTCACGCAATGGCCGTATTCTACCTAGTTATGCATGATCCCAACTGAATATTATTTTACTGAATTGACATTTGCCCATGTGCTGAGTCAGTCAGCTGCCCCCATGGCACACATGCTGAACATTTATACCATCCAGGACAGCAGCGCGAGATCTCAATTAGTCACCTACGCTATTCTATATAGCATCTCTGACTTCTCAGCTCAGTTTAAGAGAAAGCAGACTCGACAATTAACTAAAACGAGAGCAGATTACTACAGCATACAATGCAGCCTGTAGTGCCAAGTTATTACAATGCTGAAATCACAACGAAAATGCAATTATGGATATTGGTACTGCAGCAAAGTTGCATGGAGGGGGCACCAACAGACCTTGGAGGAATTTCTTGATGTGTGACAATCAGCAATATGATTCTCTATATTGGACATTGAGTGACAAGAGGCAACCTATCAATTTTTTGATTGTAAGAATACAAGTCCTGGACTTCACTTTCCATAAAGGAATGCAGAATTCTCGTAGAATTACAGAAATTTACAACACAGAAGGAGGCCATTCGGCCTATCGTGTCCGGCCGGCCGACAAAGAGTTACCCAGCCTAATCCCACTTTCCAGCTCTGGGTCTGTAGCTCTGTAGGTTACGGCGCTTCAAGGGCACATTCAAGTACTTTTTAAATATGATGAGTGTTTCTATAGGTCTCTCATAATTTTATACACCTCAATTAACTTTCCCCTCAGCCTCTAAAGAAAACAGTTCAGGCAACATCCTGGTAAATCTCTTCTGCACCCTCTCTAGTGAGATCACAACCATGGTGCTAACTAGTAAATTGAGCAATGGACTAATGCAACACATTTTGTTGCTCCACAACTATTATTAGCCAGTTCATGTTCGAGTTAAAGGGCAGGAGAAAAGCAGGCAAATGTCCATCTCCCCTGCCTTTATATGATGGGTTGGATGATGTCTAAGCTCAGGACTCTGTGCAGCTGCCCATCCAGTCAATGTTTGTGGTGGCAAAAACACTACTAATTCTCAGTACTTACTTTCCTGACCAGAATTGGTATTGTCGATCTACAGAGATGGAAGTGTGCTAACGAGGGGTATTTATGGCAATAGATGCAGGTGATTTGGGGTACTTAAAGATATTTGGTGAAATCCATAATGTTGTTCCTACCATTCTGAAAGGAATCATAAATGTATTTGGGATAAAATGTCTTAATTTCCGCAATTGTCAGGCATCAGAAAGTGGATGAGGTGAAGCCAGGCATTAGACATATTGCCAGCAGATGGTTATCCATGCTGTGAAAGACTACACCTCTGGGGTGAAATGGGACCAGAAACCTGAAATTACATATGACACCCCCATATTTACAGGTTATCCTGTTTTCCTAAAGATATCCGTAATATGGGTAAGTTAAGAGGCAAGTTGGTGCAAATGATCCTGCTAATTAGTGCAAGACTTATTTGATGTGAGGCTGCTGCTCTATGCTCAGTGTATGCTCACTTGCCAAGGGCGTCACTCACCTGAGACCCAGAGTGTGACAAAGACATCTTGATAATGGCAGCTAAGTTGCCTTCTGGCATCTCAAATGAGGCAGTGGCAGAACAGGTTAATGTTAGTGTGACCTTTACATGGAGGGAAAGAGCATGATTGATTCCTGGCAGTATGAGATTCATTGTTTCCCCTGAACCCACCACAAACAGGCAGAACTCTGCACTATTTGAACATATGCCTCCAATGACCTTTGGTCGTGCAAATTTAAAAGAACAAAAACCAGCTGGTTTGAGTCATATTTTGTACACTTTTAATTTAAAGAAAGACTTGCATTTCCATAGCGCCATTCATGACCACCAGATGTCTCAAAGTGCTTTACAGCCAATGAAATACTGTTTCAAGTGTAGTCCACTGTTGTAATGTAGGAAACATAGGAGCCAATTTGCACACAGCAAGCTCCCACAAACAATATGATAATGACCAGATAATCTGTTTTAGTGATGTTGATTGAGAGATAAATATTGGCTTGGGTTTTTTGAAATAGTGTCACATGAGGATCTTTCACATCCACCTGAGAGAGCAGACGGGGCCTCGGTTTAACACCTCATCTGACAGTGCAGCGCTCCCTCAGTACTGCACTGGGAGTGTCAGCCTGGATTATGTGCTCAAGTTCCTGGAGTGGGTCTTGAACCCACAACCTTTTGACTCGGAGGTGAGAGTGCTGCCTACTGAGCGCCACTGACACATTAGTGTGGGATTGTCATGGAGTCTCTTCCCCTGGGGTTACCACTTTAGTGTCATGCAGACATTAAGAAACAAAGAGCCAAGTTGTAGGGAACGAAGTCAAGAGTCGTGCAGTGCAGCACTTGGAATGTTTGTGGGTAAGTAACAGCAGCTTGAAGCTCCTGTCATTCGATTCTCTGCGAAGTGACAATTTGAAGATCAACAAAGTTTAATGAATAGTCGAACAATAGTCATTTGTGAAGGCACCCATCCATTTAAATACTTAATAGTGATACTCAACAAAAGCTTCACAGCCAGCTACTGTTTCCACAATTTCACAGTTCATATAACATAAGCTAGATTTTATTACAATTGTCTCACGGTCTTTGCCACGACACTTTTTAATGGTCTGTCAGCTTTAACACCATGATTTTATGAATTTGGGGAAGGAGGAGTAATTCTGTGACACTCATGCTACAAAGTGAGGTAACAAAGAGTGCATCGAACATTGGAACATTGTCATTTTGTTAAAAATAAAATTTAAATTGAATTTAAAAAGCCTCGAAACGCCTCAGTTTGGAGGCCATCCAATGTCCGCTCACCCCTATGACCACCCATGGTCTTCCCGCGTCTTGGTTTTTTTCCCTCTATGTGATTGCTGTTATATCTGTAATGCACTTATGAATGACTCCATGAGGCAATGTGTTGTACTCAAACTGTAGTGACCTTGGTCCTTTATTCGTAACTCCAGAGTGAGGCACAGGCATGGTGGGCAGCCTTTTATACTGGGCCCTGCACACCTATGCAGGTGATCCTCAGGTCTCCCACCACAGTGCCCTCTGGTAGACAGCCTCTGCCACAGGGAAAGGAAACCCCGGTCTCCATCAGTTGCACCCTCTAGTGGTGCCAGCGTGGTATATACACAGTGTAAACCTTATTGATGGTATATCAGGTAACAAGTCTCCATCTTATGCAACTATACAGTGACTACACAGAGAGTATATCTAAAGTCTGCATATATAACATCACTCTCCCCGTCCTTTGTGCCGATTACTTTTGCATTATGTGCTCTGGCTTAGCTCTCCCCAGACTTAAGTGCTCTCTCCCTGTTAACCCCCAAGTCCTTTTGTCACAACATTGGGTTGTGGTTACCAGTTTGGATGGTTCAATGATGCAGTGGAGGTTCCAGTGGGTTCTGGGTGTGATCCATGCGGTCGTGCGCCAGGATTGGGTAGATTACATTCATGGTTCAGTCATGATAAGTACTGAGGTAGCAGTACAGGTATGCGAGGACGCAGGTTCCAGAGCAACCGGACGGAGTCCTAGTCGTCTGATAGCGGAGCTACACCCGCTGCTAGCAGGGTGAGCTTGGTTCGCTCACCTAGCCAGGACTCAGGGCCTTTGCCGTTGCCTAGTGGTGAGCAGAGCCACAGATGTGTGTAACCTCCTTGTCCTCCTTTGAGGGCTGCAGAATCTTCTGCCTGCTCTTTAACGGTGTTGGGAACCTGGCTGTTCCAGGTTCCGTTTGGGGAACTCGTTGGTTCTGACCTTTCGCTCCCGGACATGGCCGAGGTAGCGACTGTGTCTGGGGGCTGCACCGTCTCCACCCGTGTGGTGGGCAACGGCGGCCGATTGCGCGTATTGGCATCGCTTTTGTTTCCAGGTCCGTGGCAAATAGTGTCATCGGGTGTCTGCAGCGTAGGATAGACCTGGGGCAAGGTATCAGGATCAGTGCCTTTACCCTCCCGAATGCGCTCGCTTGCTACTTTTGGGGACACTATTCCCTACATCTCGCAACAACTTTTTGTTCACAATCTTAATCGGTTCGTTACATTGATTGCCATGCATACAATGTTTCTAAGTTCAGTTGGTTGCAGGTCCCCTTTAAGAGAACCCTGCTGGCTTTACCCCAATCAAATCCTTTGTTAGACGCCACGTGTTGGTCCCTCAGTGTTGTACCTGATGTGGCCGCGGCCATCGTTTTTTTCAGCCACGCTGCACCTCGCTGCAGCAGGGACACCATCTTGCCTCTGTCCTCGAGGTCGACTGCCTTGATCCTTCTCTCCCGCGATTCTGCCACAAAAGCTGGAAGAGTGCCTGTGAATTCGATCTTCCTCCCCAGGAGTCCTGCCACAGGAGCCTGGAATGTACTTTTAGGTCGTTCCGGTGGGATCATTGCCACGCAGTCGTGATGGATGGTCTGTGTCTCAGGTGCTGTGCTGGTCTGTTCTCTGGTGCCTGGCCCAAGCGAAGGTGAGGTTTTACTCTGCCTCTGAGCACGGGGGACATCGATTGCTGGAGTGAAGAGGTCTTCCCATTTCCACTGGATCTTCCCCATCCACCTTCTTCCGAGCAGCGTTGGACCATCACCTGCAACAATCCACAGAGGTAACTTGTGCACCAGGCCATTATGGATTACACTTATATCCGCACTACCAAGGACTGGGATTAGGTGAAGGTGCGCAACTTTTCCTGTACCGGAACCAGCTCGGGTCGTTTTTCATTCCATAGCCTCTCAAAGGCATCCTGGCTCATCACTGACTGGTTCGCTCCTATGTCCACTAACATGAACGCCATTTATCTCGACTTCCATCTTCACTGGAGGACAATCGATGGTGCAGGTATACACTCCATACACTTCTTCTTGGGGCTGAGCTGCCTCTCTGGCCAAATCATCATACTCCCCGAAGGATTCAAAGTCATCTACCGACTTCTCTGCTAGACGGTGAGTCCTATTTCTTTAACATATACGCTGGAGGTGGCCCTTTGTGTTACAAGCTTTGCATACGTACTCAGCAAACCGACACTGGTGAGCCCAATGGTTTCCTCTGCAACGCCAGCATGGTGCTACTCGATTAGCACCCCTCGGCGGACTCGGAGTTCTGGAACCCTGAGGTCTGTGCTCTCTGCCCTGGGCAGAGCCACATTCTACAGTCTTGCCTGTGAAAGGCACCATTCTGTGTACAGTACTTGCCGGGTTTGAATCCACAGGATGAATAATTTGCTTGGTGCTGCAGGTCGAGGTCATGAACGCCTGACTGATGCTGATGGCCTTCTGCAGGTTGACTGTGGTGTTGGCAGATAATAGCTTGTGAAGGAGGCCCTCGTGGCCAATTCCTATAACGAAGATGTCCCGCAATGCTTCGTTGAGGTGCGTGCCAAAATCACGCAGTGCCGCAAGTCTCCTGAGGTCGGCAGCATATTTTGCAATCTCCTGGCCCTCAGGTCTGCGGTGAGTGTACAATCTGTGCCTGGCCGTGAGGATGCTCTGTTTTGGTTTTAGTTGGTTGCGACTTAGTTCAGTCAGCACATCGTATGTCTTATCCTTGGCCTTCGTGGGTGCCAGCAAGTCCCTGACGAGGCGATCGACCTCGGGCCCACAACTGGTCAGCAGTATAGCCTTGTGCTTCTCCACCAATGTGTCCGTCTCCTCTGCCAGGTCGTTTGCCATGAAATATTGCTCGAGCCTTTCTGTGAAGGCATCCCAATCATCATCCTCTGCAAAGTCTTTTAGTGTGCCAAAGGTAGCCATAATCGCGTGAAAGTTCATATTCTCATCGCCAGTTGTTATGTCTGTAATGCACTTATGAATGACTCCACGAGGCAATGTGTTGTACTCAAACTGTAGTGACCTTGGTCCTTTATTCGTAACTCCAGAGTGAGGCACAAGCGTGGTGGGCAGCCTTTTATACTGGGCCCTGCACACCTATGCAGGTGACCCTCAGGTCTCCCACCACATTGCCCTCTGGTGGACAGCCTCTGCCACAGGGACAGGAAACCCCGGTCTCCACCAGTTACACCCTCTAGTGGTGCCAGCATAGTATATACACAGTGTAAACCTTATTGATAGAACATCAGGTAACAAGTCTCCATCTTATGCAACTATACAGTGACTACACAGAGTATAACTATAGTCTGCATATATAACAATTGCAGGAGAAATACCACTTTTGAACTTCCTGTACCATGCAAGGTCATTTCCTCCCTGGATGCAGATTTCATTTGGCATGCTGAACAATAGCTTGCCAGAATGCAATCAGATATGATGATTAATGTGAATCTGGAGGTATGTAACAAAACATCACAGCCATGACTACAATCAATTATTTTCTGAAGGAACACTGAATCGCACTTTGCATTGGCATTGGTACAAATGCAAAATGAACAAATATAATTTAGCATCCCATCTGCAAAAGTGCCTAAGCACCATTTGCAGAAAATTGCAAATGAGCAGATTCAAAAAGATTAAAGGAAGAGGAGCCTTAGAAAGATAGGAAGGAACAAGATCAAAATCAAAGTTGCAATTAGAATTTAAGAATATTCATATTGTTTTGTATCATTATCTGCAATTTTAGGGAGCTGTAATTGCTACTTTCAAAGGAAACTGGTGCCTTTTTAGTAAGTCTTTTTATTGCTTGTATCTTTGTGGATAAGTCACATCAGTTGCCGTGGACCTCCTGATAGAACTGTGAGCTTTGCTGACTCTCCTCAAACACATCTTGGGTGGCAATGCAGATCAAGCGCTATCGGTTCGGCCGCCCACTATACACCCATTGTACTCCCGTTATACGCCCATTGTACACCCGTTATAACACATTATACGCCCGCTATATGACCATTATACACCCGTTATACACCCATTATAAACCCGCTATACACCCGTTATACACACATTATACGCCCGCTATATGACCATTATACACCCGTTATACACCCATTATAAACCCGCTATGCAACCGTTATACACCCATTATACACCCGTTATACGGCCATTATACACCTGTTATATGCCCACAATATGCCCAATAAACGCCCATTATACACCCGCTATACACTTGACAGCAATGGATGGAATATTTGGCGGGTGTATAACAGGCAGCAGATACGATGCTGCCCGTATTTGCACTACCGCCCAAGGCAAATTCCTTTCCCGTGGCGTCTCAGTAGTGCCCGAACTGAGATGAACTATTTTACTTTGATCGAGAGTCGGTACAGTATCGGATAACCATGCAGGTCATTTCCACAAAATGAATATTCGGCGGGTGTATAACAGGCAGCCGATACGATACATGACCTCATCTCTCTCATCTAGAGGGAGGAGAGCATGCCAGGAGATTTCAGAGATGCAGTGATCGTGACCAAATTCAAAAAAGGGGACAAGTCCGACTGTGGCATCTACAGGAATCTCCCTTCTATCAGCCACTGGGAAAGTTGTTGCTAGAGTCCTCAATCGTCTTCTCCCTGTGGCGGAGGAGCTCCTCTCGGAGTCGCAATGCGGATTTCGTCCCCTACAGAGCACAACGGACATGATCTTTGCAGCGCGACAGCTGCAGGAAAAATGCAGGGAGCAGCACCAGCCCTTATACATGGCCTTCTTCGACCTTGCAAAGGCCTTTGACACAGCGAGGGTCTATGGAGCGTCCTCCTCCGTTTCGGGTGCCCCCAAAAGTTCATCAACATCCTCCGCCTGCTCAACATGCAGGCCATGATCCTTGCCAACGGATTCATTACAGACCCAATCCACGTCCGGACAGGGGTCAAACAGGGCTGCGTCATCGCCCCAACCCTCTTCTCAATCTTGCTCGCTGCCATGCTCCACCTCACAGTCAACAAGTTCCTCGTTGGAGTAGAACTAAACTACAGAACCAGTGGGAAGCTGTTCAACCTTCGCCGTCTCCAGGCCAGGTCCAAGACCACCCCAACCTCTGTCGTCGAGCTACAGTAAGCGAACGACGCCTGCGTTTGTGCACACACAGAGGCTGAACTCCAGGACATAGTTGACATATTTACCGAGGCGTACGAAAGCATGGGCCTTACGCTAAACATCCGTAAGACGAAGGTCCTCCACCAGCCTGTCCTCGCCGCACAACACTGCCCCCCAGTCATCAAGATCCATGGCGCAGCCCAGGACAACATAGACCATTTCCCATACCTCGGGAGCCTTTTATCAAACAAGAGCAGACATTGCTGAGGAGATTCAACACCGCCTCCAGTGTGCCAGTGCAGCCTTCGGCCACCTGAGGAAAAGAGTGTTCGAAGACCAGGCCCTCAAATCTACACTAAGCTCATGGTCTACAGGGCTGTAGTAATACCCACCCTCCTGTATGGCTCAGAAACATGGACCATGTACATTAGACACCTCAAGTCGCTGGAGAAATACCACCAATGATGTCTTCGCAAGATCCTACAAATCCCCTGGGAGGACAGACACACCAACATTAGTGTCCTCGCCCAGGCCAACATCCCCAGCATCGAAGCACTGACCACGCTTGATCAGCTCCGCTGGGCAGGCCACATTATCCGCATGCCAGACACGAGACTCCCAAAGCAAGTGCTCTACTCGGAACTCCTTCATGGCAAACGAGCCAAAGGTGGACAGAGGAAATGTCACTGGAGTTCAGAAGAATGAGAGGGGACCTCATAGAAACGTTTAAAATTCTGACGGGGTTAAACAGGTTAGATGCAGGAAGAATGTTCCCAATGTTGGGGAAGTCCAGAACCAGGGGACACAGTCTAAGGATAAGGCGTAAGCCATTTAGGACCGAGATGAGGAGGAATTTCTTCACCCAGAGAGTGGTGAACCTGTGGAATTCTCTACCACAGAAAGTTGTTGAGGCCAATTCACTAAATATATTCAAAAAGGAGTTAGATGAAGTCCTTACTACTAGGGGGATCAAGGGGTATGGTGAGAAAGCAGGAATGAGGTACTGAAGTTGAATGTTCAACCATGAACTCATTGAATGGTGGTGCAGGCTAGAAGGGACGAATGGCCTACTCCTGCACCTATTTTCTATGTTTCTATGTTAAGGACACCCTCAAAGCCTCCTGATAAAGTGCAACATCCCCACCGACACCTGGGAGTCCCTGGCCAAAGACCGCCCTAAGTGGCTGAAGTGCATCCGGGAGGACGCTGAGCACCTCGAGTCTCAACACCGAGAGCATGCAGAAATCAAGCACAGGCAGCGGAAAGAACATGTGGCAAACCTGTCCCACCCTCCCTTTCCCTCAACGACTATCTGTCCCACCTGTGATAGGGACTGTGGCTCTCATACTGGACTGTTCAGCCACCGAAGGACTCATGCTAAGAGTGGAAGCAAGGTTTCCTCGATTCCGAGGGACTGCCTATGATGATGATGATATGCCCACCATATGCCCAATAAATGCCCGTTATACACCCGCTATACACGGAATATTTGGCGGGTGTATAACAGGCAGCGGATACGATGCTGCCCGTATTTGCACTACCGCCCAAGGCAAATTCTTTTCCCGTGGCGTCTCAGTAGTGCCCGAACTGAGATGAACTATTTTACTTTGATCGAGAGTCGGTACAGTATCGGATAACCATGCAGGTCATTTCCACAAAATGGATATTCGTGGCGAGATGAAGCCTCTGGAATCTGAATATAACAGTCATTAAAAAAAAATCACTAAAAGCTGTTGCAAACTCTGTATCCCATTTACCGATTCACTGTACCGACTCAGTGCAGAGTAACTGTGGCAATGCACCCCACCACCATATCACACCCGCATTCCTGTGACTCTGCGTTTCATGCCTCTGCAAGAGTTGAATTGTGACAGTGCAAAGTGTAAGCCTGGCCCTGGGTTGACACAGCGATGAGCTTTTCACATTCTGTGTGTATCCACAGGTAACAAGGTAGCCAGTGCAGTGAACAGCGATCACTACGCTGCCATTCTGAAGTCTTCCTTCTTAGGCAGTCCCCGGAGTTGAGGATGACTTGCTTCCACATTAACACGAGTTCTCAGGTGAGTGATGAGACCAATGCGGGACCGACAGTCTCGGTCACAGGTGGGGCAGACGGTGGTTGGAGGGACGGGTGGGTGGGGAGCTTGGTTTGTGCACTCTTCCGCTGTTTGCGCTTGGCTTCCGCGTACTCCCGGCGAAGAGACTCGAGGCGTTCGGCGCCCTCCCGGATGCTTCTCCTCCACTTTGAGCAGTCCTGGACCAGGGATTCCCAGGTGTCGGTGGGGATGTTGCACTTTTTCCAAGGAGGCTTTGAGGGAGTCCTTGAAATGTTTCCTCTGCCCACCTGGGGCTCGCTTGCCATGACGGAGCTTGCGCTTGTTATGGGAATCTATATCGGGCATGCGGACGATGTGGCCCATGCATCGGAGCTGATCGAGTGTGGTCAATACCTCGATGCTGGGGATCTGATGTTTAAGGTGCTATAAATACTGCAGAGGAAACTGGACCCAGAGGAAGCCTGCTAGTTGCTCAATAGTACCAATCTAAATGCAGTGAAGATTGTCTTTGTCGCAGAAACCATCATTATCATCATCATGTACCAAAATTAAATCAAAATATTGGTGTGGTACAACTTCATGCCACTAATAAGCTACAGTAACTGTAAATGAGATGAGTGTAAACTGTAAAGGTATAATGAATCCATTATGGATAAATGAGAGACTCCTACATTATTTACCATTGTCATTTGTGTTGTAGCTACACAGCATTCAACTGAAATTAATGAACGAAAATCACAATATGATTCAATCCACAAACTGTGGAATATAATGTTGTGAGAGCCCTTGTTCAGCAGATGTCAGATTGCCATTGTGAGGCCTGTTTGGCCAGTGTTACTGACTCATTTGACTGATGGTTCCTGCTCCTTGATTCTCAGCTACATTTCATCACTAAACACAAAGTTCTGCTTTGGCACCATTTAAAGGCAGAGATTGCTATTCATGATATCAGCAGATGGATGTTCAATGTGGTTGTATGAATTTTCTCTGTTACCTATATTTAGTGTCAGCCGTGGCTCAGTGAGCAGTAGCACTCTCTCTCGCCTCGGAGTCAGAAGGTTGTAGGTTCAAGTCCCACTCCTAGTGCAGTGCTAAGGGAGTGCTGCACTGTCAGAGGTGCCATCTTTTGGATGAAACATTAAATCGTGGCCCTGTCTGCTCTCAGGTGGATGTAAAAGATCCTATGGCACTATTTTGAAGATGAGCAGAGGAGTTATCCCCGGTGTCCTGGGGCCAATATTTATCCCTCAAGCAACATAACAAAAACAAATTATCTGGTCATGATCACGTTGCTGTTTGTGGGAGCTTGCTGCGTTTCCCACATTACAACAGTGACTGCACTCCAAAAGTACTTCATTGGCTGTAAAGAGCTTTGAGACATCCGGAGGTCGTGAAAGGCACTATATAAATGTAAGCCGTTCTTTTTTCTTTTTAACCGAGGCATTAACCCATTTAAATTAAATGGACTTGCATCGACATTAAATTTGACCCATTTTTAGCCCTTATTTTGGCTTTTATATTCTCCATATATTGACGTTATATTTTGCAAAGTCTTCAAAACATTTAGGTGCTCCTTTCCTGTTTTGACAATGTCAAATTGTACATCAGTTGTGCACGGTTTGTCCTGTTGGTGAGTCATGAAACCTGCTCACTTTGAGGCACCGTACAGCTGGGTGATGAGCAGTGGGTGTACTCAGTGATCTGGGCAGTCAGCCGGTGTGCTCTGCTATTTTTCGCTGAATGTCCCGATCCCGTGAAGGATACAACCGAGCAAGATGAGCAAACTTTGTGTAGAATGGGCTTACACTCTCTGGGGTTTAGAAGAATGGGAGGTGATCTCATTAAAACATATAAGATTCTGAGGGGGGGCTTGACAGGGTAGATGCAGGGAGGTTATTTCCCCCTAGAGTCTAGAACTAGGGGGCACAGTCTCAGGATAAAGGGTCGGCCATTTGGGACTGAGATGAGGAGGAATTTCTTCACTCGGAGGGCGGTGAATCTTTGGAATTCTCTGCACCAGGGGGCTGTGGATGCTGAGTCTGAGTATATTCAAGGCTGAGATCGATAGATTTTGGAGTCCAGGGGAATCGAGGGATATGGGGATAGGGCAGGAATGTGGAGTTGAGGTCGAAGACCAGCCATGATCTCATTGAATGGCGGAGCAGGCTTGAGGGGCCGTATGGTCGACTCCTGCTCCTAATTCTTGTGGTCTTATGTTCAAACTCCTGATACTTTTTGAATCTATGTGTGTCAGGCAGCAGTGGTTCATGGCTAAGTGTCAGAAAGCAAACATCTTCACCTGCTCTACTGCTTCATTGTTGCTGGTGTAATTTTTGTCTTTCTCAGGCAGTGTTCAGCATGTGAGCGAGTAGCTCGAACGGCCAGAAATGTGCTTGTGATGAAATTGTGCGAAAACTGGTCGACAATTCATTCCGCATTGCCATTTCACTAAAAATAGAGTGGATTCAAACTTGCACAAAAGTGGACAAATGTTCGATGGAGTTGTATGATTTTCTTCTGTTGCCTATATTAACCTCGGCATTAACCCATTTATATTAAATAAACACACTAACAGTAAATTCTACCTTTGTTTTGGCTTTTGTATTCTCCATATATTGACGTTATATTTTGACAAGTCTTCAAAACATCTTGGTGCTCCTTTCCTGTTTTGACAATGTCAACCTGTGCACCTCTTGTGTTTTGGTGAAACTATTTGAAACTCCTGCAAACAGTCTGCGATCACTCGCAGTCCCATCTGTTTCCATCACAGCTCCACCTGGCCACACCACAAGTATGACACAGACTGATATAAGCTTTATGTCTTTCTTTCTTTTTATGGAGAAATCAGAGCAGTGAAGGATTATAGGAACAAGATAAATCAGTCCAAGTGGTTATAATTGTTGTGTATGGAGAAAGAGTCAGACTGAACACTGTGAGCTCAAAGTAAAGTATGACCTCAGTCTTTTATTGCAGGTCGCTGGAGAAATACCACCAGCGATGTCTCAGCAAGATCCTGCAAATCCCCTGGGAGGACAGACGCACAAACATCAGCGTCCTCGTCCAGGTCAACATCCCCAGCATTGAAGCACTGACCACACTTGATCAGCTCTGCTGGGCAGGCCATATAGTTCGCATGCCAGACACGAGACTCCCAAAGTAAGCGCTCTACTCGGAACTCGTCTATGGCAAACGAGCCAAAGGCGGGGAAAGAAAACGTTACCAGGACACCCTCAAAGCCTCCCTGATAAAATGCGACATCCCCACTGACACCTGAGAGTCCTTGGCCAAAGACCGTCCTAAGTGGAGGAAGTGCATCCGGGAGGGCGCTGAGCACCTCGAGTATCGTCGCCGAGAGCATGCAGAAACCAAGCGCAGGCAACGGAAGGAGCGTGCAGCAAACCAGGCTCCCTGCCCACCCTTTCTCTCAATGACTATCTGTCCGACCTGTGACAGAGACTGTGGTTCTCGTATTGGACTGTACAGCCACCTAAGAACTCATGCTAAGAGTGGAAGCAAGTCCCTCGCACTTGCTCACGAGAACACTCAGACACCTTTTCTGTTATAGCAGAAAATAACATCAGTAACTGTTATGTATGGAGAAAGAGTCAGACTGAACACTGAGCTCAAAGTAAAGTGTGACCGTCGCCTTTTATTGCAGCTCTCCAGAGTGCTTCTCCAACCTGTGAGGCCTCCTTAAATCCCTGTGCTCAAGGGCTTATGGGATCCCTTGGGACTCCAGGGGATGAGCCCTCTGGTGGCTGTACAGAGTAAATACAAGTTTATATATATATATAACAACACTCCCTCCACCCCAATAGTGTAACTATTTACAATGTGAGTCAATCTGGGGCCCTTCTTGCCCTGGTTGATCGTCTCGGTGTGAAAGCTGGTGTTGTTGAATCATTTGTTGGGCCCTCGCTGGGCTGCTGTGCAGCTGGCCTGCCTGGTGTGTTGGACCCTGCTGGGCTGCTGTGGATGATGGGTTCTGCTTCGTGGTTGACCGTGGTGTCGGTTGCCACTGGTGTGTGTTGGGGGATCAAAAAAGGTAGGGTCCAAGGTGGGTTGCTCAGGATAGTCCATGAATCTGAGTTTGATTTGGTCCAAGTGTTTCCGGTGAATGAGTCCATTTGAAAGTTTGACCCGAAACACCCTGCTCCCCTCTTTGGCCACGACAGTGCCGGGAAGCCAATTGGGACCTTGACCATAATTCAATACAAATACAGGATCATTGATTTCAATCTCGCATGACACATTTGCGCTATCATGGTATGTACTTTGTTGAAGCTACGTGTTCATGTAGATCAGGATGAACTAATGAGAGCCTCGTCTTAAGTGCTCTTTTCATTAGCAGTTCAGCAGGTGGGATCCCAGTGAGTGAGTGTGGTCTCGTGTGGTAGCTAAGTAGGACTCGAGATAGACGACTCTGTAGTGAGCCTTCAGTTACCCTCTTCAAGCATTGCTTGATGGTTTGCACTGCTCTCTCTGCCTGGCAATTGGACGCTGGTTTAAATGGGGCAGATGTGACATGTTTGATCCCGTTACGGGTCATAAATTCTTTGAACTCAGCACTGGTAAAACATGGCCTGTTGTCACTCACCAGGACATTGGGTAGGCCGTGTGTGGCAAACATGGCCCGCAGGCTTTTAGTGGCAGCGGACGTGCTAGCCGACATTATCTCACATTCAATCCATTTGGAGTACGCATCTACAACCACAAGGAACATTTTAACCAAGAACGGGCCTGCATAGTCGACGTGTATCCTAGACCACGGTTTGGAGGGCCAAGATCATAAACTTAGCGGCACCTCCCTGGGTACATTGCTTAGCTGCGAGCATATATTACATCTGTGAATGCAGGACTCTAAGTCTGCATCGATACCGGGCCACCACACATGGGATCTGGCTATCGCTTTCATCATTACGATGCCCGGGTGGGTACTGTGGAGGTCATTGATGAAGGTGTCTCTGCCCTTCTTGGGGACAACTACTCGATTGCCCCACAGAAGGCAGTCTGCCTGTATAGACATTTCAGCTTTGCGCTGCTGGAACGGCTTTATCTCTTCCTGCATTTCCACTGGGACACTGGACCAGCTCCCGTGAAGCACACAACTTTTGGCTAGAGATAATGAGTCCTGGCTTGTCCAGGTTTTGATCTGCCGGGCAGTGACGGGTGATTGCTCACTCTCAAATGCTTCCATAACCATGGCTAAATCTGTGGGCTGCACCATTTCCACCCCCGTGGTGGGCAATGGCAGCCGACTGAGAGTTTTCTGTGCCTGGCCTGTAGCGGATGGCGCAGTTGTATGCGAACAATGTGAGCACCCATCTCTGGATGTGGGCCGATGCGTTGGTATTTATCCCTTTACTCTCGGAAAACAGGGATATGAGTGGCTTATGGTCAGTTTCCAATTAGAATTTTAGCCCAAACAGGTATTGATGCATTTTCTTTACCCCATAGACACACACTAACACTTCTTTCTCAATCATGCTGTAGGCTCTCAGCCTTAGACAAACTCCTGGATGCCAAAGCAACCGGTTGCAGTTTCCCGAAATCATTAGCTTGTTGCAATACACACCCGATGCCATGTGATGACGCATCACATGCTAGTACCAAACGCTTACATGGATCATACAACACAAGCAATTTGTTTGAGCATAACAATTTTCTCGCTTTTACAAAGGCATTTTCTTGGCTTTTGCCCCAAACCCATTCATTCCCTTTTCCTAGTAAGACATGTAGTGGTTCTAGCAGTGTGCTGAGACCCGGTAAGAAGTTACCAAAGTAGTTCAGGAGTCCTTGAAACGACCACAGCTCCATCACGTTCTGTGGCCTCGCTGCATTCTTGATTGCCTCCGTCTTCGCATTGGTGAGCCTGATGCCGTACGCCGCAATCCTCCTTCTCAAGAACTGCATTTCAGGTGCCAGGAAAGTGCACTTCGAGCGTTTTAACCTGAGCCCCACGCGGTTAAGTTGACTAAGAACCTCCTCCAGGTTCTGCCGATGCTCGGCTGTGTTCCGACCTGTGACCAAGATGTCGAACTGGAAGACCACGGTGTGCGGGACCGACTTCAGAAAGCTTTCCATGTTTCTCTGGAATATCGCCGCCGCTGATCGAATTCCAAATGGGCATCTGTTATAAATAAAAAGATCTTTGTGCGTGTTGATGCAGGTGAGGCCCTTCGATGATTCCTCCAGTTCCTGCGTCATGTAGGCTGAAGTCAGTTCCAGCTTCGTGAACGTCTTTCCTCCCGCCAGCGTTGCAAAGAGATCATCGGCCTTTGGTAGTGGGTATTGGTCCTGCAGGGAGAAACGGTTGATAGTTACTTTGTAATCACCACTGATTCTGACGGTGTCATCTCCCTTGAGGACAGGAATGATCGGGCTGGCCCACTCGTTGAACTCGATCGGTGAAATGATGCCCTCTCGTTGCAGCCGGTCGAGCTCGATCTCTACCCTTTCTCTCATCATGTACGGTACTGCTCTCGCCTTGTGATGGATGGGTCGCGCCCCCGGAATTAGGTGGATCTTAACTTTTGTTCCTTGGAATTTCCCAATGCCTGATTCGAACAGCGAAGGGAACTTGTTTAAGACCTGGGCACACGATACCGCTCGGACATCGTCCCAGTTTCAAGCGTATCTTTCCCAGCCATCTCCTGCCGAGCAGCGTGGGACCATCGCCCGGTACCACCCAGAGTGGTAGCTTGTGCACTGCTCCATCGTAAGAGACCTTTACAGTAGCACTGCCGATTACAGGAATCAGTTCTTTCGTATAAGTTCTTAGTTTTGTGCGAACTAGAGTTAAGAGTGGCCTTGAGGCCTTGTTGCACCACAATCTTTCAAAAGTCTCTTTGCCCATGATGGACTAGCTCGTGCCCGTGTCCAGCTCCATTGACACCGGGAGTCCATTTAGTTCAACATTCAGCATTATCGGGGGACAATTCGTGGTGAATGTGTGCACCCCATGTACCTCTGCCTCCTCGGTCTGAGGCTCTGGTTCGTCGTGATCCTCTGTGGATCTGTTCCCTGCAACATGGTGGTTTGCAGGTTTAACAGGCTTAGCAGCTCATCTGCAGATACGTTGTAGGTGTCCCATTGTTCCACAACCCTTGCAAACGTACCCTTTGAATCGAAACGATGATCACCCCAGAGCGCTAACAAGGTGTTAATGGCCTTGCATTCATCACTCTCGATGGTGGACTCAGTCATCTGCAGACGTGCAGCTGCAGGTATGATTCAAAAACAACATCACTTTGTTCACAGTACTTGTAGCAGCGCTTGTGTGCTGAGAGATTTGCTTAGTATTGTCACTGGTGGCAATGAACGCCTGGGCTATCGCTATAGCCTGACTCAATATTGGGGTCTCTACAGTCAAAAGTTTGCGAAGTATGGTTTCGTGGCCAATGCCAAGTACGAAAAAGTCTCTGAGCATGTGCTCCAAATGTCCTTCAAATTTGCAATGTCCTGCAAGGCGTCTTAGCTCGGCGACATAACTCGCCACTTCCTGGTCTTCAGACCTTTTGTAGGTGTAGAACCAGTAACTCGCCATCAGAACGCTTTCCTTCAGGTTCAAATGCTCTCGGACCAGTGTGCACAAATCATCGTACGATTTCTCTGTGGGTTTCGCTGGAGTGAGCAGATTCTTCATGAGGCCATACGTTGGTGCCCCACAGATGGTGAGGAGGATCGCCCTTCGTTTGGCAACGCTCTCTTCCCCATCTAGTTCATTGGCCACGAAGTATTGGTCGAGTCGCTCCACAAAAGTTTTCCAATCATCTCCCTCCGAGAATTTCTCCAGGATGCCCACTGTTCTCTGCATCTTTGGGTTCGCTATCTGTACCTCGTCGCCAGTTGTTGTGTATGGAGAAAGAGTCAGACTGAACACTGCGAGCTCAAAGTAAAGTGTGACCTTAGTCTTTTATTGCAGGTCTCCAGAGTGCCTCTCCAACCTGTGAGGCCTCCTTAAATCCCTGTGCTCTCAAGGGATTATGGGATCCTTTGGGACTCCAGGGGATGAGCCCTCTGGTGGCTGTACAGAGTAAATAGAAGTTACATATATAACAATAGTTATAGCAGTATCCATAAGAACATAATAATTAGGAGCAGGAGTCGGCCATTCAGCCCCTCGAGCCTGCTCCGCCATTCACTATGATCATGGCTGACCTTCGACCTCAAATCCACTTTCCCACTCAATCCCCATATCCCTTGATTTCCCTCGAGTCCAAAATCTATCAATTTCAGTCCTGAATATACTCAATGACTGAGCATCCACAGCCCTTTGGGGCAGAGAATTCCAAAGATTCATCACCCTCTGAAGAAATTCCTCCTCGTCGCAGTCCTAAATGGTCGACCCCTTATCTTGAGACTGTGACCCCTGGTTCTAGACTCTCCAGCCAGAGGAAACATCCTCCCTGCATCTACCCTGTCAATCCCCCTCAGAATTTATTTGTTTCAATGAGATCACCTCTCATTCTTCTAAACTCCAGAGAATATAGGCCTAGTCTACTCAATCTCTGCACCGTGGTAAAGTGTCCTATGATTTTATTTTCCATCAAGCAATTTTAGTTTTAAAAAAATGCATAAATTGAAAACTAGTTTGGAAAGTAGAATTTCCCAATAAAGGTATCACTTTATGGGTTAGTGAAAATCCACATTGGAGTTTCCAAAACGTTGAGGTGTAAATTGGAATATGCTGTGCCTGGTTTTCTGGCGTACAATCTGCACACAGTGGTCCCACTGCTACATTTGTGTGTCCATATTTTGAATGTGTTATTTGAGGGTCTAACACCTATTGAAGAACTACTCTACAAAATTAGTCACCGGTGAATGAGGAGGTGTCGGGCCTACATCGGTCAGGCTTCTTCAGCGGTGACCACGGCCACCAACTAAAGGTGAGTTTATTAACCTTTCTGTGGCAGCAGGAGAAGGAAGAATGCTCCCACAAGCTCCACAATCTTTAGTGATCACAGCCCTGCTCCCCCACCGGCGCAGTGTCAGCCGTGGCTCAGTGGGCAGCACCCTCGCCTTGGAGTCAGAAGGTTGTGGGTTCAAGTCCCACTCCAGAGACTTGAGCACATAAATCTAGGCTAACACTCCCAATGCAGTGCTGCACTATCAGAGGGGCAATACTGAGGGAGTGCTGCACTGTCAGAGGTGCCATCTTTTGGATGAGACATTAAACCGAGGCCCTGTCTGCTCTCTCAGGTGGACGTAAAAGATCCCATGGCCCTATTTTGAAGAAGAGCAGGGGAGTTATCCCCGGTGTCCCAGGCCAATATTTATCCCTCAATCAACATGACAAAAACAGATGGTCTGGTCATTATCACATTGCTGTTTGTGGGAGCTTGCTGTGCACAAGTTGGCTGCCGCGTTTCCCACATTACAACAGTGACTACACTCCAAAAGTACTTCATTGGCTGTAAAGCACTTTGAGAGGTCAGGTGGTCGTGAAAGGCGCTATATAAATCCAAGTCTTTCTTTTACCCGTTGCCTGCTCCAATCTCCCACCTGGAACCGGCCTAAACTGGACCGGACCGGAATATTTTGATGAGGCTCGAGGCACAATTCTGGGCCCGCCTCAGGCCTCTCTGTTCGGGTACGTTGGAGTCCGAAAACAGGCTCAGGCTGATTCCTACCCCAGAGTGTGTGGAAGAGACCACTTCTAGCACTGATGTGAGCAGGCTGGAGTCGCTGTGAACTTGTAGAAAATGGCCGTACTTATTTGTGATGCCAACTGATGTTCTCAGCCTGCCTCTCCACGTGACAGACACCCTTGTTATGATTTGAATAAACTAAGGCACAAACTTAAACAATGCTTGCTATGCCTTTACATGTAATACATTTTAGATGTGTAGTGAATTGTATTTCACCACTGAAGTGATTAAAAAGCCCCAATCTGTATCTCAGTGGAGCATTACTAATTTGACTGGTAGTTATTAATAAAAGGATAATGATAGTGCAGCTTCATTATTTTTTGAATGAGACAATTGATTTTAAAGAGGCAAAAGCACTTTTCAGGTGACCTACACAAGCTGTAGGAAGAATTGAAAAATATTTGATTGCCATGGTGGCATAAACCTGCTCTGATTTGTTAAAATGCTTCATTGTATTTTAATGATCTTTGTTTATCATTTAAAAATATATAAATCACCTCATTTTTATTATGATGCAGTACTTTGAAACAAATATATTTTCATGCTAATAATCAGAAATATTAAATTTCATGCAGTGTCACAGGCATACAACAGCATAAAATGTCATGGGAAAAGTTGGAAGCCAAGCACCCAGTAGCCTTACATTCAAGAAAATGCTGTCTCTGAAACCCCAATAATGGAGGGTGTAATGTATGTCCCTGTGAGTACACTCACAGGTTTGTGGAGCTGTTGCCAGGCAGGTCAGAGGACCTCCTCGTGGTACTGTTTCTGGGCCTGGCCAAGGTGGCCATTAACCGGTCCAGGCAACGAGGGCCACATTGATGGAGAATAGAATTTCATTGCTAAAGCTGCTGAAGATGATTTTGGCCAAAGATGCAGCCGGAGGAGGTTCTGCTGCAATGTCCTGGAGCTGCAGGGATTCACCTCAAACAACTTCAACCATCTTCCCTTGTGTCACGTGTGATTAGCCACTGGAAGGGATTCTACGTGACCTTCATTGACCAAGCATTTCATCACCTGCACTAATTTCTACTTATGCAGCTCGGTGTCAAATTTGTAATCGCATAATACTCCTGTGAAGCACCTTGGGACGCAGAAACGCCTGTCTGCTCCCCTATCGAATCCCCTACCACACTTGCTCTCCCACTCTTCTCCCTCCCCACCGTACAGCCGAGCCACCCGTGGACGTGGCTCTGGCTACACTCCCCAGAGGAACCTTCGCCCTCACTAGTGCTCAGAACAGAATACTGATTGGGGACTCCTGCAATACCTGCCGGGTCCTCCTCTTCTTTTTGGTGGTTACCCATTCCCTCTCTGCCTGCACACTCTTAAACTGCGGGGTGACCACCCTCGAGAGACGTGCTACCACCTATCTCTCAGCCTCACGGATGCACCGCAGTGACTCCAGCTCTGAAACCCGGAGCTTGAGCTCCTCCAGTTGATGACACGTCACGAAATGAGCACGCACCAGACCATACCTGCCAACAAGTGGGAACAACTATCTTAGCAAGCTAGTTTAAAAAAAATATCTATTTATTCCTTCCTGGGATATGGGTGTCACCACCAAGACTAGCATTTATTGTCCAATCCTAATCGCCCGAGAGAAGGAGGTGGTGAGCCACCATTTCAGAGTCAACTGTCTGGAGTCACATTTACTCTCCCACTATACCATAAGGACAGCAGATTTTCTTCTTTAAGGGACATTAATGAAACAGATGGGTTTTTATGACCATCTGGTTGTTTCAGGGTCACCATTACTGATACAAGCTTTTTATTCCAGATTTATTTATTAACTGAATTTAACTTCCCCAGCTGCCATGGTGGGATTTGATCTCTTATCCATTAGTCCAGGACTCTGCATTGCTAGTCCAGTGATGGAACCACTATGCTACCGTACCAATGTAGGAAGTATTGTGTATGTAGGCACCTTGTTAATGACTCCACGAGGTAGGGGTATGGTACTTAAACTGTAGAGACTGTAGTCCTTTATTGCAGCTCCTAGTGTGAGGGCACTAAGAGGTGAGCTCCCTTTTATACTGGGTTACCTGCAGTGTGCAGGTGACCCTTAGGTCTCCAGCAGCAGCACCCTCTGGTGTACAGGTAAGGTGTGTACAGGGTGAAGGTACATTCAGTGCTACAGTACATCATAACATTACATCATTACGTTGTGGGCATGCATATATAAACAACACTCCCCCCTAAGCATTTTTCATGTCCTTATTGCCATGACCTGGGGAGGTGATCAGTAGTGGGCTGTGGGAGGTTGTGATGAGGGTTGTGTGGTGCCAGGTGTGATCCCTGTGCTTGAGGTTGGCCTCATTCATCCCCCCCCCACTCCCCTCACACACAGATCATGTGGGTGTCACTGTTGTGGGATCGCTCAATGGGGGAGCAGTGGGTAGGGTACATACTCTGTAGAGTGGCTAAGTGTGTGGTGGTGGGCAGAGCCACAGGTCTGTATGAGCTCCTTGTCCTCCATTTGTGAAGAAAGTCTGGTCATCCCACGATCCGCCAGGAAAGCTGGAGGATACTGGCCTCTCGCTCATGGTGTTGGCCCTGGTGGCCGGGGGGTTTAGGGCCGATCTGGGGCAGGTTGCCAGTGGTGGTGGCTGTGCTGCCCATTGACCGCTGTCCCTGCAGTGGGTCTGCTCCCACTGGGTGTGTGAGTCCTTCCTGGGGTATCACATTTGTCCCAAAAGCCCAGGCTACATGGTCAGGTAGCCCGCTGGACCTGGGGGTCTCCTACGGGGGGATTCCTTTGGCATTTACATTGTCTCTGTAGAACTTGGTGTCCTTTAACAGTCTACTACCTGTATACATGACACATTGGCTCCGATCATACATAGTCGAGTCTACATTGTTAACTCTCTTTACACTGTTAATTACAGCATTTACATCACTTTCTTGTATCTCGGTCTCTCCATACATGGTTACATTTGTCATTTTAAAATTTCTATTATTAAGCATTACAAACTTGTTCCTAACCTTACTTACACAAGCATTCATTTCATTTTTCTCATCAGTTACTCCAGCATCACAATTCCAGGTTACATCATCATACCTGCATTCACTAACTGCATTTTTAACTTTAAAGTCCTTGTCATCTTTAGATTTGAAACTGTCCCTTTAAATTCTTTGAGTTACCGGTCTCCTTTAAGAAGGCCTTCCAATCCGGTTCTCCACTCGGTGCCACGTGTCGCTCCTCCAACGCTGCCCCTCGTGGTCTGGTCGCGGCTATTTTGATTTTAGGTTCTTCTCCTCGTGGTGCGGCCGCCATCTTCTGGCTCTCCTCCAGGTAGGCCATGGTTGATCTTTTCCTTCTCAGGTTCAGCAACAGACGTCAGAAATCCACTTTTTGCGACGATTTTCTTCCCTTGGAGTTCTGCCACGGCCCGGAAGGTGAAGTCTGAATGTTCGGTTAAGGTGATTTCGCCACTATGTTGTGAAATCGCTGCTGCGCAGTCAAGCTGGACAGTAGGATTTCTAGGTGCAGCGATGGATCCAAGTTCGGGACTGTGTGGGATGTGGATTGCTGGAGCCCGGAGACTGTCGTCACTTCGACCGACTTAGACCTGCTTCATCCAACTTCTTCCCAGCAGCGTTGGACCATCGCTGACAAAGGGGGAGTTTGTTCATCACGCCGCCCTGGGAGACCTGGATGTCCACGCTGCCAATGACTGGGATTTTGCCCCTGTGTTGATCTCCATCGAAACTGGAACTCCGTTGATGTCTACTCCCATCTTCCACGGGGAACTTTCTGTGGAGCAGGTATAAATTCCATACTCTTCTTCCATGGGTTGAGCAGCTTCGTCTTCATCTGTGTCAGAGCCCCGGTGATCAGCCAACTCTTCAGCGACGCGGTGAGTAAAGATTTTTCTGCACATTCTCTGAAGGTGCCCTTTCGTTTTAGAAACATAGAAACATAGAAAATAGGTGCAGGAGTAGGCCATTCAGCCCTTCAAGCCTGCACCACCATTCAATAAGATCATGGCTGATCATTCCCTCAGTACCCCTTTCCGGCTTTCTCTCCATACCCCTTTAGCCGTAAGGGTCATATCTAATTCCCCCTTGAATATATCCAATGAACTGGCATCAACAACAATCTGCGGCAGGGAATTCCACAGGTTAACAACTGAGTGAAGAAGTTTCTCCTCATCTCAGTCCTAAGTTGCCTACCCCTTATCCTAAGACTGTGTCCCCTGGTTCTGGACTTCCCCAACATCGGGAACAATTTACCTGCATCTAACCTGTCCCGTCCCGTCAGAATCTTATTTTCTATGAGATCCCCTCTCATCCTTCCAAACTCCAATGCATAAAGGCCCAGTTGATCCAGTCTCTCCTCATATGTCATTCCGGCCATCCCGGGAATCAGTCTGGTGAACCTTTGCTGCACTCCCTCAATAGCAAGAACGTCCTTCCTCAAATTAGGAAACCAAAATTGAATGCAATATTCCAGGTGAGGCCTCACCAAGGCCCTGTACAACTGCAGTAAGACCTCTCCCTGCTCCTATACTCAAATCCCCTCGCTATGAAGGCCAACTTACCATTTGCTTTCTTTACCACCTGCTGCACTTGTATGTCAACTTTCAATGACTGATGAACCATGACACCCAGGTCTCTTTGCACCTCCCCTTTTCCTAATCTGCCACCATTCAGATAATATTCTGTCTTCGCGTTTTTGCCCCCAAAGTGGATAACCTCAAATTTATCCACATTATACTGCATCTGCCATGCATTTGCGCACTCACTTAACCTGTCTAAGTCCCCCTCACAGCTCACACCGCCACCCAGTTTAGTGTCATCTGCAAACTTGGAGATATTACACTCAATTCCTTCATCCAAATCATTGCTGTATATTGTAAAGAGCTGGGGTCCCAGCACTGAGCCCTGCGGCACTCTATTAGTCACTGCCTGCCATTCTGAAAATGACCCGTTTATCCCGACTCTCTGCTTCCTGTCTGCCAACCAGTTCTCGATCCATCTCAGTATATTACCCCCAATACCATGTGCTTTGATTTTGCACACCAATCTCTTGTGTGGGACTTTGTCAAAAGCCTTTTGAAAGTCCAAATATACCACATCCACTGGTTCTCTCTTGTCTACTCTACTAGTTACATCCTCAAAAAATTCTAGAAGATTTGTCAAGCATGGTTTCCCTTTCATTATTCCATGCTTACTTGGACCGATCCTGTCACTGCTTTCCAAATGCACTGCTATTTCATCCTTAATAATGGATTCCAACATTTTCCTCACTACTGATGTCAGGCTAACCGGTCTATAATTACCCGCTTTCTCTCTCCCTCCCTTTTTAAAAAGTGGTGTTACATTACCCTCCAGTCCATAGGAACTGATCCAGAGTCGATAGACTGTTGGAAAATGATCACCAATGCATCCACTATTTCTAGGGCCACTTCCTTAAGTACTCTGGGATGCAGACTATCAGGCCCCGGGGATTTATCAGCCTTCAATCCCATCAATTTCTCTAACACAATTTCCCGCCTAATAAGGATATCCTTCAGTTCCTCCTTCTCACTAGACCCTCGTGAAGACAGAACCAAAGTATTTGTTCAATTATTCTGCCATTTCTTTGTTCCCCATTATAAATTCACCTGAATCTACCTGCAAAGGACCTACGCGTGTCTTCACTAATCTTTTTCTCTTCACATATCTATAGAAGCTTTCGCAGTCAGTTTTTATGTTCCCGGCAAGCTTCTTCTCGTACTCTATTTTCCCCCTCTTAATTAAACCCTTTGTCCTCCTCTGCTGAATTCTAAATTTCTCCCAGTCCTCAGGTTTGCTGCTTTTTCTGGCCAATTTATATGCCCCTTCCTTGGATTTAACATTATCCTTAATTTCCATTAGCCACGGTTGAGCCACCTTCCCCATTTTATTTTTACTCCAGACAGGGATGTACAATTGCTGAAGTTCATTCATGTGATCTTTAAATGTTTGCCATTGCCTATCCACCGTCAACCCTTTAAGTATCATTTGCCAGTCTACTCTAGCCAATTCACGCCTCAAACCAACAAAATTATCTTTCCTTAAGTTCAGGACTCTAGTCTCTGAATTAACTGTGTCACTCTCCATCTTAATAAATAATTCTACCATATTATGGTCACTCTTCCCCAAGGGGTCTCGCACAACAAGATTGCTAATTAGTCCTTTCTCATTACACATCACCCAGTCTAGGATGGCCAGCCCTCTAATTGGTTCCTCGACATATTGGTCTCGAAAACCATCCCCAATACACTCCAGGAAATCCTCCTCCACCGTATTGCTACCAGTTTGGTTAGCCCAATCTATATGTAGATTAAAGTCGCCCATGATAACTGCTGTATCTTTATTGCACGCATCCTTAATTTCTTGTTTAATGCTGTCCCCAACCTCACTCCTACTGTTTGGTGCACAACTCCCACTAGCGTTTTCTGCCCTTTGGTATTTCGCAGCTCTACCCATGCAGATTCCACATCATCCAAACTCATGTCCTTCCTTACTATTGCATTAATTTCCTCTTTAACCAGCAACACTACCCAACCTCCTTTTCCTTTCTGACTATCCTTCCTGAATGTTGACTACCCCTGTATGTTGAGTTCCCAGCCTTGGTCACCCTGGAGCCATGTCTCCGCAATCCCAATTATATCATATTCGTTAATAGCTGCCTGTGCAGTTAATTCGTCCACCTTATTACGAATACTCCTCGCATTGAGGCACAGAGCCTTCAGGCTTGTCTTTTTAACACACTTTGTCCCTTTAGAATTTTGCTGCAATGTGGCCCTTTTTGATTTTTGCCTGGTGTTTCTCTGCCCTCTACTTTTACTTTTCTTTCTATCACTCTTTCTATCTTTTGCTTCTGCCCCCAATTTTACTTCCCTCTGTCTCCCTGCATAGGGTCCCATCCCCCTGCCATATTAGTTTAACCCCTCCCCACAGCACTAGCAAACACTCCCCCTAGGACATTGGTTCCAGTCCTGCCCAGGTGCAGACCGTCCAGTTTGTATTGGTCCCACCTCCCCCAGAACCAGTTCCAATGTCCCAGGAATTTGAATCCCTCCCTTTTGCATCACTCCTCAAGCCATGTATTTATCTGAGCTATCCTGCAATTCCTACTCTGACTAGCACGTGGCACTGGTAGCAATCCTGAGATTACTACCTTTGAGGTCCTGCTTTTTAATTTAGCTCCTAGCTCCCTAAATTCAGCTTGTAGGACTTCATCCCGTTTTTTACCTATATCATTGGTATCTATATGCACCACGACAACTGGCTGTTCACCCTCCCCCTCCAAAATGTACTGCAGCTGCTCAGAGACATCCTTGACCTTTGCACCAGCGAGGCAACATACCATCCTGGAGTCTTGATTGTGGCCACAGAAATGTCTATCTATTCCCCTTACAATAGAATCCCTACCATTATAGCTCTCCCACTTTTTTTCCTGCCCTCCTATGCAGCAGAGCCACCCCTGGTGCCATGAACTTGGCTGCTGCTGCTCTCCCCTGATGAGTCATCCCCCCCCAACAGCACCCAAGGTGGTGTATCTGTTTTGGAGGGGGATGACCACAGGGGACCCGTGCACTACCTTCCTTCCACTGCTCTGCCTGATGGTCACCCATTCCCTATCTGCCCGAGTAACCTTTACCTGCGGTGTGACCAACTCACTAAACGTGCTATTCACAACATCCTCAGCATCGCGGATGTTCGAGTGAATCCATGCGCAGCTCCAGTGCCGCAATGCAGTCTGTCAGGAGCTGCAGCTGGATACACTTCCTGCACATGTAGTTGTCGGACATTGGAAGCATCCCTGACTTCCCACATAGCACAGGAGGAACATGACATGGGTCTGGAATCTCCTGCCATGACTTAACCCTTAAATTAATTTAATTTGGCAACAATGCCAAAGGTTACCTACTGATAAAGGAAAGAAAAAGAAAAACTACTCACCAATCACCAGCCAATCACTTATCCCTTTGGCTGTGACGTCACACTTCTATTTCTTTTTACTTCTTTTTTGCCTTCTCTCCTTGCTGCACCAGCTAGCTCCTCCTCGACGCTGCCGCTCCCTCCAACTGCTGGGCCTTTTCTGGGCTTCCCCTGCACTCACCGCTCCTCCTTGGCGTTATACATTGCCTTCTTCGACCTTACAAAGGCCTTTGACATTGTCAACCGCGAGGGTCTATGGAGCGTCCTCCTCCATTTCAGATGCCCCCAAAAGTTCAGCAACATCCTTCGCCTGCTCCACGACAACATGCAGGTCGTGATCCTTACCAATGGAGCCATTACAGACCCAATCCATGTCCGGACCGGGGTCAAACGGGGCTGCGTCATCGCCCCAACCCTCTTCTCAATCTTGCTCGCTGCCATGCTCCACCTCACAGTCAACATGCTCCCTGTTGGAGTGGAACTGAACTACAGAACCGGTGGGAAGCTGTTCAACCTTCGCTGCCTCCAGGCCATGTCCAAGACCACCCCAACCTCTGTTGTCGAGCTACAGTACGCGGACGACGCCTGCGTCTGCACACATTCAGAGGCTGAATTTCAGAACATAGTCGTCGTATTTACTGAGGCATATGAAAGCATGGGCCTTACGCTAACCATCCGTAAGACAAAGGTCTTCTACCAGCCTGTCCTCACCACACAGCACTGCCCCCCAGTCATCAAGATCCACGGCGCGGCCCTGGACAACGTGCACCATTTCCCAAACCTTGGGAGCATTTTATCAATAAAAGCAGACATTGATGAGAAGGTTCAATCCCACCTCCAGTGCACCAGTGCAGCCTTCGGCCTCCTGAGGAAAAGTGTGTTCGAAAACCAGGCCCTCAAATCTGCCACCAAGTTCATGGTCTACAGGGCTGTAGTAATACCCGCCCTCCTGTATGGCTCATAGACATGGGCCATGTACAGTAGGCACCTCAAGTCGCTGGAGAAATACCACCAGCGATGCCTCCGCAAGCCCCTACAAATCCCCTGGGAGGACAGACGCACCAATATTAGTGCCCTCGTCCAGGCCAACATCCCAAGCATTGAAGCACTGACCACACTTGATCAGCTCCGCTGAGCAAGCCACATTATCTGCATGCCAGACACGAGACTCCCAAAGCAAGTGCTCTACTTGGAACTCCTCATGGAAAACGAGCAAAAGGTGGACAGAGGAAACGTTATAAGGACTCAAAGCCTCCCTGATAAAGTGCAACATCCCCACCGACACCTGGGAGTACCTGGCCAAAGATCACCCGAAGTCACCGAGAGCATGCACAAACCAAGCACAGGCAGCGGAAAGAGCGTGTGGCAAACCAGACTCCCCACCCACCCTTACCCTCAACGGCTGTCTGTCCCACCTGTGGCAGGGACTGTGGCTCTCATATTGGACTATTCAGCCACCTAAGGACTCATTCTAAAAGTGGAAGCAAGTCTTCCTCAATTCCGAGAGTCTGTCTATGATGATGATGACACCCTCCCCCACACACACCCTCCCCCGCCACACACACACTCTCCCCCATACATTCCCCCCACACACATCCCCTCCCCCACCCACACCCACACAGTTGCACAGACATTGGAAGCACAATCTTTGGCACCAAAAAAAAACATTCCCATCCATCTAAGCAAGCAACTCATTTTACAGGAGTAACTGACAGGAAGGAACTGGAAGGGTCATGGATGAGATGCAAATAATGCAGCAAAAGGATTAAACCTCTACAATTTAGAACAACCAGACACAAAATGCCATCACACGTTGCTTGTAGTTTAGGCAAACCCATTGATTTAATATTGTGGAATTTAGAATTAGTTGCTTCAATTCTTAACTGAATATCGTTGTAAGTTACATCACTCCACAAGTTACTGAATGTCACATTTATTGGGGCAGCCATAGTGGAAAACTGTCAGGTGGGAAAGGATTGAAGAGACAGGGCTGTTCCTCTCTGGCAGCTCTGGGGATCGTTCCCGGGATAAAGATAGCACAGGGAAATCAATACATGTGTCTTCCGCAATAAATTAGTAAACTCACTCTTCCTTCATTGGTACACAAAACATATGAGAAATAATATTGCAATGCTGTTGAACAGAGAAATGTGTTAACTAAATAAGCAGCGAGAATGGCCAAAATCAGCCACTAACCTTATCTACAAGCATATGTACATATTGCAGTGAGGTAATGTAAGACAGGTCTACTTTGCCTCCATCTAACAGTATTTAGAGTTTGGACCCATAGTGGAACAGACAACTCGAGAGAAAAGATTTTAGGGTAACTTTTCTTTACTTAAAATCAATCTATGATTACCAGCAAGTACAAGCGTACATACGTACTAGCACCAGTGAGTGGCCAGTTCGGCGATGACGAGTCGACCCTTCTTCCTGTCAAGTCGCCAGTGTTATGTCTAAAATGAACTTATAAATGATTCCACGAGGCAATGTGTTGTACTCAAACTGTTGTGACCTTGATCCTTCATTCATAACTCCAGAGTGAGGCACAAGCATGGTGGGCAGCCTTTTATACTGGGCCCTGCACACCTATGCAGGTGACCCTCAGGTCTCCCACGGCAGTGCCCTCTGGTGGACAGCCTCTGCCACAGGGACAGGAAACCCCGGTCTCCACCAGTTACACCCTCTAGTGGTGCCAGCACAGTATATGCACAGTGTAAACCTTTTTGATAGCACAGAAAATAGGTGCAGGAGCAGGCCATTCGGCCCTTCGAGCCTGCACCACCATTCAATGAGTTCATGGCTGAACATGCAACTTCAGTACCCCATTCCTGCTTTCTCGCCATCCCCCTAGTAATAAGGATGACATCTAACTCCTTTTTGAATATATTTAGTGAATTGGCCTCAACAACTTTCTGTGGTAGAGAATTCCACAGGTTCACCACTCTCTGGGTGAAGAAGTTTCTCCTCATCTTGGTCCTAAATGGCTTACCCCTTATCCTTAGACTGTGACCTCTGGTTCTGGACTTCCCTAACATTGGGAACATTCTTCCTGCATCTCACCTCTCTAAACCCGTCAGAATTTTAAACGTTTCTATGAGATCCCCTCTCATTCTTCTGAACTCCAGTGAATACAAGCCCAGTTGATCCAGTCTTTCTTGATATGTCAGTCCCGCCTTCCCGGGAATCAGTCTGGTGAACCTACGCTGCACTCCCTCAATAGCAAGAATGTCCTTCCTCAAGTTAGGAGACCAAAACTGTACACAATACTCCAGGTGTGGCCTCACCAAGGCCCTGTACAACTGTAGTAACACCTCCCTGTCCTTGTACTCAAATCCCCTCGCTATGAAGGCCAACATGCCATTTGCTTTCTTAACCGCCTGCTGTACCTGCATGCCAACCTTCAATGACTGATGTACCATGGCACCCAAGTCTCGTTGCACCTCCCCTTTTCCTAATCTGTCACCATTCAGATAATAGTCTGTCTCTCTGTTTTTACCACCAAAGTGGATAACCTCATATTTATCCACATTATACTTCATCTGCCATGCATTTGCCCACTCATCTAACCTATCCAAGTCACTCTGCAGCCTCATAGCATCCTCCACGCAGCTCACACTACCAACTTAGTGTCATCCGCAAATTTGGAGATACTACATTTAATCCCCTCGTCTAAATCATTAATGTACAATGTAAACCACTAGTCACTGCCTGCCATTCTGAAAAATACCCATTTACTCCTATTCTTTGCTTCCTGTCTGCCAACCAGTTCTCAATCCACATCAGCACACTACCCCCAATCCCATGTGCTTTAACTTTGCACATTAATCTCTTGTGTGGGACCTTGTCGAAAGCCTTCTGAAAGTCCAAATACACCACATCAACTGGTTCTCCCTTGTCCACTCTACTGGAAACATCCTCAAAAAATTCCAGAAGATTTGTCAAGCATGATTTCCCTTTCGCAAATCCATGCTGACTTGGACCTATCATGTCACCTCTTTCCAAATGCACTGCTATGACATCCTTAATAATTGATTCCATCATTTTACCCACTACAGATGTCAGGCTGACCGGTCTATAATTCTGTTTTCTCTCTCCCTCCTTTTTTAAAAAGTGGGGTTACATTGGCTACCCTCCACTCGATAGGAACTGATCCAGAGTCCATGGAATGTTGGAAAATGACTGTCAATGCATCTGCTATTTCCAAGGCCACCTCCTTAAGTACTCTGGGATGCAGTCCATCAGGCCCTGGGGATTTATTGGCCTTCAATCCCATCAATTTCCCCAACACAATTTCCCGACTAATAAGGATTTCCCTCAGTTCCTCCTTCCTACTAGACCCTTTGACCCCTTTTATATCCGGAAGGTTGTTTGTGTCTTCCTTAGTGAATACCGAACCAAAGTACTTGTTCAATTGGTCTGCCATTTCTTTGTTCCCCGTTATGACTTCCCCTGATTCTGACTGCAGGGGACCTACGTTTGTCTTTACTAACCTTTTTCTCTTTACATACCTATAGAAACTTTTGCAGTTCGTCTTAATGTTCCCTGCAAGCTTCCTCTCGTACTCCATTTTCCCTGCCCTAATCAAACCCTTTGTCCTCCTCTGCTGAGTTCTAAATTCCTCCCAGTCCTCAGGTTCGCTACTATTTCTGGCCAATTTCTATGCCACTTCCTTGGCTTTAATACTATCCCTGATTTCCCTAGATAGCCACGGTTGAGCCACCTTCCCTTTTTTATTTTTACGCCAGACAGGGATGTACAATTGTTGTAGTTCATCCATGCGGTCTCTAAACGTCTGCCATTGCCCATCCACAGTCAACCCCTTAAGTATCATTCGCCAATCTATCTGAGCCAATTCACGCCTCATACCTTCAAAGTTTCCCTTCTTGAAGTTCTGGATCATGGTCTCTGAATTAACTGTTTCATTCTCCATCCATTCCACCATATTATGGTCACTCTTCCCCAAGGGGCCTCGCACAACGAGATTGCTAATTAATCCTCTCTCATTACACAACACCCAGTCTAAGATGGCCTCCCCCCTAGTTGGTTCCTCGACATATTGGTCTAGAAAACCATCCCTTATGCACTCCAGGAAATCCTCCTCCACTGTATTGCTTCCAGTTTGGTTAGCCCAATCTATATGCATATTAAAGTCACCCATGATAACTGCTGTACCTTTATTGCATGCACCCCTAATTTCCTGTTTGATGCCCTCCCCAACATCACTACTGCTGCTTGGAGGTCTGTACACAACTCCACTAACGTTTTTTGCCCTTTGCTGTTCTGCAGCTCTACCCATATAGATTCCACATCATCCAAGCTAATGTCCTTCCTAACTACTGCATTAATCTCCTCTTTAATCAGCAATGCTACCCCACCTCCTTTTCCTTTTATTCTATCCTTCCTGAATGTTGCATACCCTTGGATGTTGTGTTCCGAGCCCTGATCATCCTGGAGCCACGTCTCTGCAATCCCAATCACATCATGTCTGTTAACATCTATTTGCACAGTTAATTTATCCACCTTATTACGGATACTTCTTGCATTAAGACACAAAGCCTTCAGGTTTGGTTTTTTAACACCCTTTGTCCTTTTAGAATTATGATGTAATGTGGCCCTTTTTGTTTCTTGCCTTTCTTTACTCGGCCTTCCACTATTGCTTTTTACCTTGCTACCATCTGTTTCTGACTCCATATTACTTTGCCCTGTCTCGCTGCACAGGTTCCCATCCCCCTGCCATATTAGTTTAAACATTCCCGAACTGCATTAGCAAATGTTACCCCCAGGACATCAGTTCCAGTCCTGCCCAAGTTCAGACCGTCCCTTTTGTACAGGTCCCACTTCCCCCAGAACTGGTTCCAATGTCCCAGGAATCTGAATCCCTCCCTCTTGCACCACTGCTAAAGCCACATATTTATTCTAACTATCCTGTTCCCTCTACTCTGATTAGCACGTGGCACTAGTAGCAATCCAGAGATTACTACCTTTGAGGTCCTACTTTTAAATTTAACTCCTAGCTCCCTAAATTCAGCTTGTAGGACCTCTTCCCACTTCTTACCTATATCATTGGTACCTACATGTACCACAACAACTGGCTGTTCACCCACCCTCTCCAGAATGCTCTGCAACCGCTCTGAGACATCCTTGATCCTTGCACCATCCTGGAGTCTCGGTTGCAGCCGCAGAAACTCCTATCTATTCATCTTACAATAGAGTCCCCTATCACTATAGCTCTCCCACACTTTTTCCCGCCCTTCTGTGCAGCAGAGCCACCCATGGTGCCATGAACCTGGCTGCTGGTGCCTTCCCCTGGTAAGTCATCTCCCCCAACAGTATCCAAAATGGTATATCTGTTTTGGAGGGAGATGACCGCAGGGGACTCCTGCACTACCTTCCTGCTCTTGCCTTGTTTCTTGGTCACCCATTCACTATCTGTCCTAACCCTTACCTGCGGTGTGATAACTCACTAAATGTGCTATCCACAACATTCTCAGCATCGCGCATGCTCCAGAGTGAGTCCATCTGCAGCTCCAGTGCTGTCATGCGGTCTGTCAGGAGCTGCAGCTGGACACACTTCCTGCACACATAGTAGTCAGGGACACTGGAAGTGTCCCTGATTTCCCACATAGCACAGGAGGAGCATGACACGGGTCCGAGCTCTCCTGCCATGACTTAACCCTTAAATTAATTTACTTACTAAAATTTACTTAAACACTAAACAGCTACTTAGTAGTTTGCTGCCAATTTAACCAATCTAAAAGTCAGTCTAAAAGAGAGTTATACTTACCAGTCGAACAGCCAACCACTTATCAGCTTGGCTATGACGTCACCTCTCGATTTCGCACCCCTCTATCTTTGTCTGCAGCTGGTTGGGCTGGTCTCTGGGCCTCCATCTTCTACCCTCGCACTCCTTATCAGCTACTCTAGTGTCAGCACTGGTAGGAAAAACAAGACAAAACAGCAGCTACCACCCCCACTTGCCTGAACTCACCCACTTACGAAACTCACGAATGCCACTCTATGCTGCTGCACTCCATGCTCTGCACGAGATACCTCTTTTTAAACTGTATCTAGGTCAGATGACTCACTACTGGTCAGTTGTTTACAGAACTGGTTTTAACTAGCTGCTAATTGCCTCCTACTGGAGAGTTACCTTGTTTTTCTCTGCCTAAACCTGAAAGATTCCCAACTATTTAACTTTTCCCCTTTAAATTAAACTGCTACTTACTTAGAAGCTACTGGCAATTGCCACTAACAATTTACTCCAGCCTCCAAATGGTTTAAAGAGAATAACCCTTAAAACTCACCCACTTACCAAACTCACGAATGCCACTCTATGCTGCTGCACTCCGTGCTCTGCACGAGCTGCCTCTTTTTAAACTGTATCTAGGTCAGATGACTCACTACATCAGGGAACAAGTCTCCATCTTATGCAACTATACAGTGACTACATAGCGAGTATAACTATAGTCTGCATATATAACATCACTCTCCCCCAAGACCTTTGTGCCGATTACCTTTGCACTATGTGCTCTGACTTCGCTCTGCCCAGACTTAAGTGCCAGTAGCCCTTGCACCTTGGCTGTGCTTTGGCTTGGCTCTCTCCCTGTTAACCCCCAAATCCTTTTGCCACAACGTTGGGTAGTGGTTACCAGTTTGGATGGTTCGATGATGCAATGGAGGTTCTAGTGGGTTCTGGGTGTGACCATGTATGTGTCCATGACTAAATACATCCATTTCCCCCCCCCCCCGGCCCCCACAGTGAGATCGTGCAGCAGGCCCGTTACATTAACATACAGGATTCCAGGTCCCGTTTGGGGAACTCGTTGGTTCTGATCTTTCGCTCCTGGACATGGCCGAGGTAGAGACTGGGTCTGGGGGCTGCGCCGTCTTCACCCGTGTGGTGGGCAACGGCAGCCGACTGCGCGTATTGGGGCCGTTTTTGTTTCCCGGTCCGTGGTGAATAGTGTCATCGGGTGCCTGCAGCGTGGGATAGACCTAGGGCAGGGTATCAGGATCAGTGCCTTTACACTCCTGAGGTCGCTGGCCTATAACTTGTGGAGACACCTGGGGCACAGCATCAGGATCAGTGCCTTTACCCTCCCAAATTCACTCGCTTGCTACTTTTGGGGACACTCTATTCCCGACATCTTGCAACAACATTTTGTTCTTTACATTAGGAATAGTACCAACATCTCGCAACAACCTTTTGTTCGCAATCTTAATCGGTTCGTTACATTGATTGTCATGCATACAATGTCTCTTTAAGTTCTGATGGTTGCAGGCCCCCTTAAGAGAACCCTGCTGGCTTTACCCCAATCAAATCCTTTGTTACACACCACGTGTTGGTCCCTCAGCGTTGCACCTCGTGATATGGCCGCGGCCATCGTTTTTTTCCACCAAGCTGCACCTCGCTGCAACAAGGACGCTATCTTGCCTCTGTCTTCAAGGTCGACTGCATTGATCCTTCTCTCCCGCGATTCTGCCACAAAAGCTGGAAGAGTACCTGTGAATTCGATCTTCCTCCCCAGGAGTCCTGCCACTGGAGCCGGGAAGGTACTTTTAGGTCGTTCCGGTCGGATCATTGCCACGCAGTCGATGGACGGTCTGTCCCTCAGGTGCTGCGCTGGTCTGTTCTCTGGTGCCTGGCCCAAGCGAAGGTGAGGTTTTGCTCTGCCTCTGAGCATGGGGGACATCGATTGCTGGAGTGAAGAGGTCTTCCCATTTCCACTGGATCTTCCCCATCCACCTTCTTCCGAGTAGCGCTGGACCATCACCTGCAACAATCCACAGAGGTAACTTGTGCACCAGGCCATTATGGATTACACTTACATCCGCACTACCAAGGACTGGGATCAGCTCCTTGGTGTAGGTGCACAACGTTTCCTGTACTGGAACCAGCTCGGGTCATTTTTCGTTCCATAGCCTCTCAAAGTCATCCTGGCTCATCACTGACTGGCTCGCTCCTGTGTCCACTTACATGAAGACTGGAACGCCATTTATCTCGACTCCCATCTTCACTGGAGGACAATCGGTGGTGCAGGTATATACTCCATACACTTCTTCTTGGGGCTGAGCTGCCTCTCTGGCCAAATCATCATACTCCCCGCTGGATTCAAAGTCATCTAACGACTCCTCTACTAGAGTTGTATTTCTTTTACATATACGCGGGAGGTGACCCTTCGTGTTACAAGCTTTGCATACGTACTCAGCAAACTGACACTGGTGAGCCCCATGGTTTCCTCCGCAATGCCAGCATGGTGCTACTCGATTAGCACCCCTCGGCGGACTCGGAGTTCTGGAACCCTGAGGTCTGTGCTCTCTGCCCTGGGCAGAGCCACGTTCTACAGTCTTGCCTGTGAAAGGCACCATTCTGTGTACAGTACTTGCCGGGTTTGAATCCACAGGATGAATAATTTGCTTGGTGCTGCAGGTCGAGGTCATGAACGCCTGACTGATGCTGATGGCCTTCTGCAGGTTGACTGTGGTGTTGGCAGATAATAGCTTGTGAAGGAGGCCCTCGTGGCCAATTCCCATAATGAAAATGTCTCGCAATGCTTCGTTGAGGTGCATGCCAAAATCACACGGTGCCGCAAGTCTCCTGAGGTCGGCAGAATATTTTGCAATCTCCTGGCCCTCAGGTCTGCGGTGAGTGTAGAATCTGTGCCTGGCTGTGAGGATGCTCTCTTTTGGTTTTAGTTGGTCATGAATTAGTTCAGTCAGCTCATCGTATGTCTTATCCTTGGCCTTCGTTGGTGCCAGCAAGTCCCTGACGAGGCTGTAGACCTTGGGCCCACAACTGGTCAGCAGTATAGCCTTGTGCTTCTCCGCCAACGTGTCCGTCTCCCCTGCCAGGTTGTTTGCCATGAAATATTGCTCGAGCCTTTCCGTAAAGGCATCCCAATCATCATCCTCTGCGAAGTCTTTTAGTGTGCCAAAGGTAGCCATAATCGTGTGAAAGTCCGTATTCTCGTCGCCAGTTGTTATGTCTATAATGCACTTATGAATGACTCCACGAAGCAATGTGTTGTACTCAAACTGTAGCGATCTTGCTTCTTTATTTGTAACTCCAGAGTGAGGCATAAGCATGGTGGGCAGCCTTTTATACTGGGCCCTGCACACCTATGCAGGTGACCCTCAGGTCTCCCACCACATTGCCCTCTGGTGGACAGCCTCTGCCACAGTGGCAGGAAACCCCGGCCTCCACCAGTTGCACCCTGTACTGGTGCCAGCACAGTATATACACAGTGTAAACCTTATTGATAGAACATCAGGTAACAAGTCTCCATCTTATGCAATTATACAGTGACTACACAGAGAGTATATCTATAGTCTGCATATATAACAGCCAGACTCACTGCAGCAGTTAAACGTTTTTCTAACCGTGTCCTTTATACCCAAAACTTGCCTTCGTGTCTCAGACCAGATTGACTATGTTTCAATTATTGGCATCTCTTCTGTCTCAGACTACGTTGACTATTGTTCAATCATTTTACAACAGCTTAAAGGTTTATTTTGCGGAACTCTCGAGGTCCTGCAGATTGTCCCAAACGTACATTTGTGAAGCGCAGCAGTTCTATCTTTACAGTATTTGCCCAGCAACATGGCTTCTGGGCCTCTCAAAGCATGCTGGTACATCAAATCCAGTCAGGTTACAATGAACAGCGCATTTCCGACAGTAATTAACCTGAAACCACATGATCAGTATCCCAATATTTATAGCATTAACAATCCCACTCACTCATGACTGCAGAGTTGAATATCAGCCATAGCTAGCCTTGTAATTCATTGTATATCTCCAGCATTGAAGCACTGACCACACTCGACCAGCTCTGCTGGGCAGGCCACATTGTTTGCATGCCTGACACAAGACTCCCAAAGCAAGCGCTCTACTCGGAACTCTTACATGGCAAGTGAGCCCAAGGTGGGCAGAGGAAATGTTTCAAGGACACCCTCAAAGCCTCCTTGGTAAAATGCAACATCCCCAATGACACCTGGGAGTCCCTGGCCAAAGATCGCCCTAAGTGAAGGAACAGCATCCGGGAGGGCACTGAGCACCTCAAGTCTCATTGCCGAGAGCATGCAGAAACCAAGCGCAGGTAGCGGAAGGAGCGTGCGGCAAACCAGACTCCCCACCCACCCTTTCCTCCAATCACTGTCTGTCCCACCTGTGACAGAGACTGTAATTCCCGTATTGGACTGTTCAGTCACGTAAGAACTCACTTTTAGAGTGGAAGCAAGTCTTCCTCGATTTCAAGGGACTGCCTATGATGATGATGTATATCTGGAATAAGTCTGACTTGAATTTTGAGCTTATACTGTATTAGGGAAAGCGAAAAAAGGTTACAACTAAGAGCAAGGCACCTTATTGCACTGAGAAGCTGGAACCCACACCACAGAAACGATTTTACACCAGAGCAGTAGGAGCGCTTGAAGGACATGGAGGATTCCACACAGTTGAAACCAGAACTATGGGGATGGAGATGGATGGGGGGGCTTCCTTTCAAAGGAACATATCCAACCATTGTCTACAATTCTGAGGAAGGGCGCCTTTGACTTGGCAGGAGGCCATTCGCATGGCTTGTCCATCTCCCCCGCCCCCATCATCCCTTCCTGTCCGCATCCCCGAGAGTCTGCAACCCATTCACGGAACCCTTGGGCAGAGCAGAAGATTTATGAAAATGAGTGGCAATGCCTGAAGGAAAGGAAAAGAAAGGAAAAATAGTCTAAAAAAAGAAAACTGGCATTTTTTTGCGAAGACTGCAGCAAATTAAAAAGATGTGCTATCAAGATGCAACTTATGGCCCACAGCCCCTGAAGATTAACTACATAGAAGCGTGTCTCATTGATAATTTTTTGTTCCGGTTTACATTGATCTACACATCTGTTCTGCTATTCAGGAACGTTTAAGTCACATGGTCATGGCACCACTATCTTTGTTAATTTTGTCAACAACAAAAAAACTGCTCTGTGATATCAAAGCTAATTTATTGTAGGCATCTTGGGGGGAAAACTGTGACAGATTAATAAACCCGACTTTAAAGCAATAGCCAGATGTGGGACATATGTTTCTCGCTTCTTTGAATGAAAAAAAAGATAAAAAGGACATTTTTCACTTTGTAATAAGTTTGGTGGTCAAACGATAGGTTAAGTGATAAAGTAAACCACATGAGAAAACAGAGAAATTCAGCACTTGTACACAATCATGACTTTTAGAGAGCATGTGGAAGTCAGATCTCCTGGAAACTATAAAAAGTATATTTGTACCACTTAAAAATAGCAAGATGTAATCTTTTAATCATTCAAATATGTTTTTAAGTTATTTATGAAAGTATCGTAGTTTATCAAATATTACTTTTTAGATATTTTAATCCCTATTTTGTTTGCCTTAAGTTAAATCCCTGATTAAATGCCTAGTTAAAAGCAAATATTTCCCTCTATTCATTTCTATCTAAGTCTTTTCTGTTAATATGTTTAGTATGTCATTTGTGTCCTAGTCACACCCTTGAAAATGTTAATCTGTTAATTGTTCATCTAAAATAGGTCATCTTAACAGCTCATTATTCATTAACTACTGTGCTGTGTAACGGGTGAAAATGTCACATTTAAGGTGTCACACACTGTCTAATTATTATAAACATATTAAAAATGTTTCTAAATGAACCTGTTGTTCAAATACAGCAGACTATACGTTTCCCTTTTAATATAAAAATGCAACTAAAAAAAATGGGAAAGAAATAGAAATAGGAAAGAAATCATGATTTTTGTTGAACAGTGCTAGGTTCTATGTCACCAGCTGAAGCGATCTCCGACTGATAGAATAGTTCGCTTTTGCGACTTGTGCTTAAACAAGTTCTCTGCAGCACATACAGCTGTTTCCGATAGTAAAACGTTGAAACGAAACGTGTTACTGTGTTAAAAAACTGCACAAAGGGTTTAAAAGCGGACAGTTGCGTTTATACTGTGCGGTCTTATTCTAAGAGAGAATCAATTCTGTTTCTTACAATTCAGTGCAGTGCTGACACAGCAGGATCAGACCTTTCCTCCTTAATAATATTCCTTCTGTAGTTTTGGTGTCATTTTTCCTCCTGTATAATTTCCAGGAATGACATAGGAAAATGAACTTCCACTATCTGATTCTCACACGTGTGTATGTGCAAAAATATTGTTCCAAATGTTGCCATTGGCCTTTGTCTTGTTTTACTTCTGCTCCGTGCTTTTATCCTGTTTGTCTTCCCATTTTTGCTTGTCTTATTTTCATTCTACCTCTCTCTCTTCTGTTCTAAGATTCTTTTTGCTTATCTGAAGCTTCTCTTTCCGTCACTCTCCTTTTCACTCCCCCAGTTTACTCTCTGATGCTTCTCTGTTCTCTCCCTCCTTTCCCTTTGAAACTTATCTCTCTATTTTTCCTACATAAGAACATAAAAAATAGGAGCAGGAGTCGGCCATTTGGCCCCTCGAGCCTGCTCTGCCATTCAATAAGATCATGGCTGATCTGATCTTGGCCTGAACTCCACTTCCCTGCCCACTCCCCATAACCCTTCACTCCCTTATCGCTCAAAAATCTGTCTATCTCCACTTTAAATATATTCAATGACCCAGCCTCCACAGCTCTCTGGGGCATAGAATTCCAAAGATTCACCACCCTCTGAGAGAAGAAATTCCTCCTCATCTCCATTTTAAATGGTTGGCCCCTTATTTTGAGACTATGCCCCCTAGTTCTAGATTCCCCCACGAGAGGAAACATCCTCTCTGCATCTACCCTGTCAGGCCTCTTCAGAATCTTATATGTTTCAATAAGATCCCTTCTCTGGATTACAGGTATTAATCAAAAGATATTACATTATATATTTGCATTGCTTGATGTTATTGTGATGATTCCCCTTGTCATATCTCTTGTCACCTCTGACTGGCTCTTTCACGCGCTTTGTGATTTAAAAAGAAAAGAAAGACTTGCATTTCTATAGCGCCTTTCACGACCACCGGATGTCCCAAAGGGCTTTACAGCCAATGAAGTACTTTTGGAGTGCAGTCACTGTTGTAATTCAGGAAACGCAGCAGCCAATTTGCGCACAGCAAGCTCCCACAAACAGCAATGAGATAATGACCAGATAATCTGTTTCTGTTATGTTAATTGAGGGATAAATATTGGCTGGGACACCGGGGATAACTCCCCAGTTCTTCTTCAAAATAGTGCCATGGGATATTTTACATCCACCTGAGAGGGCAGATGGGGCCTTGGTTTAACATCTCATCTGAAAAACAGAACTTTTGTCAGTGTAGCACTCCCTCAGCCTAGATTTTAGCACTCCCTGAAGTGGGATTTGAACCTGCAACCTTTGGACTCAGAGGCAAGGGTGTTACCCACTGAGCCACAGCTGACGCTAATTTGCAATGGTCATATTTAATTTATTTGGTACCCGCTGACATCCTGTGCCCAGTCTGGAGTCATTTGATGCTGCTGTGATGATTTTTTAAAAACTAACTGCTGTTTTTTTTAATGGCAGCTTCATGGCTAAATCATTAGGGTATTTGATGTCACTCAAAATCCATCTGAATATCATAAAAATTGAGCATAATTGAGATCTGATACCACACAGTCATGCTTCACTTTCAAAAACTCAAGTATCCTGTCCCTGGGTTGAGATCTTTCTCAATTTAGACTGCAAACATGTTGTGCATTAACTCAAGAGTTTCCCGGCCGCTCGCTTGGTCCTCTCTCCCACTCTGTTCCTTCTTCATATCAGTAACTCATAGAATGGTCACAACACAGGAGGAGGCCATTCGGCCCGTCGAGCCCGTGCCGGCTCTCTGCAAGAGCACCTCAGCTAGTCCCACTCCCCCGCCCTTTCCCCGTAGCCCTGCAATTTTATTTCCTTCAGATTCTTATCTAATTCCCTTTTGAAAGCCACGATTGAGTCCCTCCATCACCCTTTCAGGTAGAACTCCTCTATTTTTTCACTGTTTACTGATGGTTTTACGCTACGTTCTCATCAATGACAGCACAGCCTCAGTGCACATATTGAGCTGTAGGTGAGTGCCCTCCTCCCCACTGTAATGTATTGGCTTCATGGGCTCTATGCTTAAGAATTCATAGCAACACATTGCTATTAAGAACAAGTTGGTTTATTAGCAAAAGGTTTAACAATCACACTACACATTACCGGTTCATCCATCAGGCTTACCACCATCTGCCTCATCGTGGATCCCCTGAACCCAACTGGCTGGGGTTTTATTGAGTCTTGTGAACATCATGTGACTGGCTAAGCCACTCCCACTCAACAGCTCTACAACTATTTTAAGTTGAAACAATAATCAAGTGCCCCCTTATATTAAAGGGGCACTAAAACTGACAAATTAAACAAATTAAACTTTTAACATTAAATGGATCAAATTAAAATTTGGTTGCCGGGGTGATGGTGCACTCCAGTCCCTCCGGTGCCCACCTCTCACGGAAGGCCGCGAGCGTACTGGTGGACATCGCGTGCTCCATCTCCAGGAACACCCTGGCTCAAATGTAACCGCGGAAGAGAGGTAGGCAGTCGGGCTGAACGACCCCCTCGACCGCCCGCTGCCTGGACCGGTTAATGGCCCCCTCGGCCAGGCTTAGGAGCAGTTCTACGAGGAGGCCCTCTGACCTGCCCACTTCAACAGCTCTACAAACCTGTGAGCATGCTCACAGGGGCATACATTACACCTATGTTGTCACGTACAGAAGCCTGAGGCCTACAGCACACCTAAAGTGGTGAGTGAGACAACCAGTGCACACAAAAGCAGAACAAGACACACGTGAGGTAATATAAAGAAAAAGCATTATGAAGATGTGAATGTATAAGTGAGGGATTCATGACTTTGGAAGAGTATTATGTAATGAATGGTTTATACTTAGAACTATTTCCTTTCAGCATTATTTACAATAAATAAATAAAATTACAAAAACAATAATATATTTCTATGAAGACTGTCGCTACAGTGAACCGGTAATCAATACAAGCATCAAATCTTGTATATGTTTAAAACTGAATAGTTAATGTTACAGTAACCGATACTCTTTGGAGTTTAGAAGAATGAGAGGTGATCTCATTGAAACATATAAGATTCTGAGGGGGGTTGACAGGGTAGATGCAGGGAGGATGTTTCCCCGGGCTGGAGAGTCTAGAACCAGGGGTCACAGTCTCAGGATAAGGGGTCGGCCATTTAGGACTGAGATGAGGAGGAATTTCTTCACTCAGGGGATGATGAATCGTTAGAATTCTCTATCCCATAGGGCTATGGTTGCTCAGTCGTTGAGTATATTCAAGGCTGAGATCAATAGATTTTTGGACTCTAGTGGAATCGAGAGATATGGGATAGGACGGGAAAATGGAGTTGAGGTTGAAGATCAGCCATGATCTTATTGAATGGCGGAGCAGGCTCGAGGGGCCGAATGGCCTACAGCTGCTCCTAATTCTTATGTTCTTATGTAATTATAACTGTTTTTTTACCAGTATCTGAATAGCCTGTGCTTTGAGTCCGGTCCCTGAGAATTGTAAGTTGGATAACCACCTTCTGTGAATGTTCCTCACTCTGGAGTGTCTTAATAAAGGCTGAGGTCACTGTTACGTTAACCTCCTTGTGTGAAGTCTCATCTGTGTTAGGAACACAATAACTGGCAATGAGTAATGCAAAGATGCAGCAAACTGTGGGCATCCTGGAGAAGTTCTCGGTGGGTGAGGACTGGGACGCCTATGTCAAACGGCTAGACCAGTACTTTGTAGCCAAAGAGCTGGATGGAGAAGGAAGCGCTGCAAAAAGGAGAGCGGTCCTCCTCACGGTCTGCGGGGCACTGATCTACGGCCTCATGAAGAATTTTCTGGCTCCAGTGAAACCCACAGATAAGTCGTATGAGGAGCTGTGTACACTGGTTCGGGAGCATCTTAACCCGAGGGAGAGCATGCTGATGGCGCGGTATCGGTTCTACACGTGCCAGCGATCTGAAGGTCAGGAAGTGGCGAGCTACGTCGCCGAGCTAAGACAACTTGCAGGACAATGTAAGTTTGATGGCTACCTAGAGCAAATGCTCAGAGACTTTTTTGTACTGGGCATTGGCCACGAGACCATCCTACGAAAACTTTTGACTGTAGAGACATCGACCCTCAGTAAGGCCATTGCAATAGCACAGGCATTTATGTCCACCAGTGATAACACCAAACAAATCGCTCAGCACACAAGTGCTAGCAATGTTCATAAATTAACTGGAACTGTGTTTGCGAGCAGAAATATGCAGGTCAGAAACCACGAGTCTGCAACTGCCAGCAGGTCTCAGGTGACCCAGACGACTCAGTCCACAACAAAGGATGAATGCAAGGCAATTCACACCTTGTTGGCGTTAAGGAGGCTTCCATTCAGCCTATTCATGCCGCTTCAAAGGGTATGTTTGCAAGAGCTGTGGAACAATGGGGCACCTCCAACGAGCTTACAGATGAGCTGCAAGCTCTGCAAAACCTGCTAACCACCACGTGGCAGAGGAAGATTGGTCCATGGTGGATCAAAGCAATTTCGAGCCTCAGTGAGAAGAGGCAGATGCTGAAGTACACGGGGTGCACATATTTTTTATGAAATGTCCACCTATAATGCTAAATGTAAAATTGAATGGCTTACCCACAGCCATGGAACTGGACACTGGCGCTAGCCAATCCATCATGAGTAAAAAGATGTTTGAGAGACTGTGGTGCAACAAGGCACTCAGACCAGCCCTGAGCCCCATCCACACGAAACAGAGAACGTACACCAAAGAGCTTATCACTGTCCTGGGCAGTGCCATGGTCAAGGTCACCTACGAGGGCATGGTGCACGAACTGCCACTCTGGATTGTCCCGGGTGATGGCCTCACACTGCTTGGAAGGAGCTGGCTGAGCAAAGTCCGCTGGAACTGGGATGACATCCGAGTGCTATCACATGTCGATGAGGTCTCATGTACCCAGGTTCTTAACAAATTTCCTTCCCTTTTTGAGCCAGGCATTGGAAACTTTTCCAGGGCGAAGGTGCGGATCCACTTGGTCCCAGAGGCACGACCCATTCACCACAAGACGCGAGCGGTACCTCACATGATGAGGGAGAGAGTGGAAATCGAGCTGGACAGGCTGCAACGCGAGGGCATCATGTCCCCAGTGGAATTCAGCGAGTGGGGCAGCCCGATTGTTCCAGAACTCAAAAGTGATGGCACGGTCAGGATTTGCGACGATTATAAAGTAACTATTAATCGTTTCTCGCTACAGGACCAATACCCGCTACCTAAGGTAGACGACCTATTTGCGACACTGGCAGGAGGCAAGACGTTCACCAAGCTCGACTTGACTTCGGCCTACATGACGCAGGAGCTGGAGGAGTCTTCGAAGGGCCTCACCTGCATCAACATGCACAAGAGACTGTTCATCTACAACAGATGCCCGTTTGGAACTTGGTCTGCTGCAGCGATCTTCCAGAGAAACATGGAGAGCCTATTCAAGTCGGTACCACGCATGGTAGTTTTTCAGGATGACATATTGGTCACGGGTCGGGACACTGTCGAGCACCTCCAAAACCTGGAGGAAGTCCTCCAGCGACTGGATCACATAGGGCTGCGGCTGAAGAGGTCGAAATGTGTCTTCATGGCAACAGAAGTGGAGTTTTTGGGGAGAAAGATCGTGGCGGACAGCATTCGGCCCACAGACGCCAAGACAGAGGCTATCAGGAACGTACCCAGGCCACAGAATGTCACAAAGCTGCGGTCGTTCCTGGGACTCCTCAACTATTTTGGTAACTTCCTATCGGGGCTAAGCACCCTTTTAGAGCCCCTACATGTGTTATTGTGTAAAGGTGAGAACTGGGTATGGGGAAAAAACCAAGTAATTGATTTTGAGAAAGCCAGAAGCATTTTATGCTCCAACAAGCTGCTTGTATTGAATAACCCGTGTAAAAGACTTGTGCTAGCATGTGAAGCGTCGTCGTACAGAGTCGGGTGTGTATTACAACAAGCTAACGTTGCGGGGAAGTTGCAACCTGTCGCCTATGCTTCCAGGAGCTTGTCTAAGGCCAAGAGGGCCGACAGCATGATTGAGAAAGAGGCATTAGCGTGTGTGTTCGGGATAAAGAAAATGCATCAGTACCTGTTTGGCCTCAAATTTGAGCTGGAAACCGATCACAAGCCCCTCATATCCCTGTTCACTGAAAACAAGGGGATAAATACTAATGCCTCAGCCCGCATACGAAGGTGGGCACTCGCGCTATCAGCGTATAACTATACCATCCGCCACAGGCCAGGCACCGAGAACTGTGCGGATGCTCTCAGTCAGCTACCATTGCCCACCATGGAGATGGAAATGGCGCAGCCGGCAAATCTGTTGATGGTGGCGCAGCCCGCAGACTTGTTGATGGTCATGGAAGCGTTTGAAAATGATAACTCAGCTGTCACGGCCCACCAGATTAGGACTTGAACCAGCCAAGATCCTCTGCTGTCCCTAGTAAAAAAACTGTGTACTGCATGGGAGTTGGGCCAGCATCCCCATTGAAATGCAAGAGCTAATCAAGCCGTTCCAGCGGCGAAAGGACGAGCTGTCCATTCAGGCAGACTGCCTGTTGGGTAACCGCGTAGTGCTACCCAAAAAGGGCAGTGAGACGTTCATCTCGGATCTCCACAGCACACAGCCGGGTATAGTAATGATGAAAGTGATAGCCAGATCCCACATGTGGTGGCCCGGTATCGACTCTGACTTAGAGTCCTGGTGTACGGCAATGCAGCATGTGTGCTCAGTTGAGCAACGCGCCCAGAGAGGCACCACTAAGTTTGTGGTCCTGGCCCTCCAGACCATGGTCAAGGATCCATGTCGACTATGCGGGCCTGTTTCTCGGTAAAATGTTCCTGGTGGTGGTGGATGCTTTTTCAAAATGAATTGAATGCGAAATAATGTCGGGAAGCACCGCCACCGCCATCATTGAAAGCCTGAGGGCCATGTTTGCCACCCACGGCCTGCCTGACATACTGGTCAGTGACAACGGGCCATGTTTCACAAGTGCCGAATTTAAAGAATCCATGACCCGCAATGGGATTAAACATGTCACCTCGGCCCCGTTTAAACCAGCCTCCAATGGACAGGCAGAGCGGGCAGTACAAACAATCAAACAGAGCCTTAAATGAGTCACAGAAGGCTCACTCCAAACCCGCCTGTCCCGAGTACTGCTCAGCTACCGCACGAGACCCCACTCGCTCACTGGGGTGCCCCCGGCTGAGCTCCTCATGAAAAGGACACTTAAAACCAGACTCGCGCTGGTTCACCCCAACCTGCATGATCAGGTAGAGAGCAGGCGGCGGCAACAAAATGTAAACAATGGTCGCGCCACTGTGTCACGGGAAATTGATCTGAATGACCCTGTGTATGTGCTAAACTATGGACATGGTCCCAAGTGGATCGCGGGCATGGTGATAGCTAAAGAAGGGAATAAGATGTTTGTAGTCAAACTAGACAATGGACAAATTTGCAGAAAGCACCTGGACCAAACGAGGCTGCGGTTCACAGACTGCCCTGAACAACCCACAGCAGACACCACCTTTTTCGAGCCCACAACACACACCCAAAGGATTAACAACACCACGCCAGACCAGGAAATCAAACCCATCACGCCCAACAGCCCAGCAAGACCAGGCTCACCCAGCAGCCCTGCAGGGCCAACAACATGCTAGCCCAGCGAGGGCACAGCCAACACATCAGAACAGACATTTGTACCGAGGCGGTCCACCAGGGAAAGAAAGGCTCCCGACCGTCTCACCTTGTAAATAGTTTTCACTTTGACTTTGGCGGGGAGTGATGTTGTGTATCTGTAACGCATGCACTCCCATTTTTTTTTTTTGAAATTCGTAGCCAATCGTTCCAATTCTTTGTCAAATCACAAACGCCAGAGGTCACCTTGGGCCTATTCAAGGATCACTCTGCGCCAATGCTCTTAGCCAAAAGGCCTAGAGCCACTGCACCGTTCCTGGAAGTACTGCAATACCAGGTTCGTGCCATGGAGGTGGATGGGTCAAGCCACCCCACCCACCTCCTATTTCCAAAAAAGCAAGCATATACCCTCCTGATCCAGGGAGAACCACCCCGGGGTCACGGTGGCCACTCCCCTGCCAGGTCAGCCACGCATGATCTTAGCCAAAAGGCCGAGTGCACTCCCATGTTCTGCCACCAGGGAGTGCATCCCCTGAAATCCCAAGGGACACCAGCTTCCCTTGGGAGCACTGTATATAAGTCGGCCCCTAAGGCCTGTTCCTCACTCTGGTGTGTCTTAATAAAGACTGAGGTCACTGTTACTTTAACCTCCCTGTGTTAGGAACACAATAGGGCTAGAGGAGATTACAGAGATAGGGAGGGGGCGAGGCCATGGAGGGATTTGAAAATAAGGATGAGAATTTTCATTACAACTTAGGCAAGCAATAACCTTGGTACAGCTTTCATTTTAGTCCAAATATTTTGCGTAAGCGCTTTTCTCTACTTTTGACACAACAAAGGGTAATTTCATGAGGCTCCGCTGATGCCCACAGCCTCACTAGTGGTGTGAGTCAGAAAATCAGGGCTGTCATACTGTAGACCTACCTCTGGCCCACACTCATATCTTCAAAGATAACAACTTCAAGCACTCAGGTGAAGTATAGCACAGATTGAATGCAGAGTAAACCTCCCGCTGCTCAGCCCTGAACAATGAGCCATACCTACTGTCGCACTGTGGCCCCACCACACCCATCCTTTGACTCCTCTGAACATCCATTTTGTGGCAAGTTATGGACAGTTTTATGCTGCGGTCCAGTGGCCACAAAGGAATGGATTGATGTCCAATTCATTTCACGTAGCACTGCTTTAGACATGAGAGAGAGTTTAGACTCATTTGAGTGTCAGCTGTGGCTCAGTGGGCAGCACCCTTGCCTCTGAGTCCGAAGGTTGTGGGTTCAAGTCCCACTCCAGGGACTTGAGTACAAACAAATCTAGGCTGACACTCCAGTATAGTGCTGAAGGAGCACTGCACTGTTGGAGGTGCTGTCTTTTGGATGCGACATTAAACCGAGGCCCTGTCTACTCTTTCAAGTGAATGTAAAAGATCCCATGGCACTATTTCAAAGAAGAGCAGGGGAGTTATCCCCGGTGTCCTGGGGCGAATATTTATCCCTCAATCAACATAACAAAAACAGATTATCTGGTCATTATCACATTGCTGTTTGTGGAACCTTGCAGTGCGTAAACTGGCTGCCACGTTTACTACATTACTACATGCCAAAAATGCTTAATTGGCTGTAAAGCCCTTTGAGACATCCAGTGGTCGTGAAAGGTGCTATATAAATCCAAGTCTCTCTTTCTTTCATTCCTTAATCTTGGCTGAATTCAACCCAGTCCCAGAGTTTAAAGGTCAACACATTAACCCATACATTAGTTAATGCCCAAACATCTGTAATCTAAATACACTGCAAATGAGGTTGATTATCTGTCATTTTCTCAAATTCTTTGGTAAATTATTTTATCATAACACACAAAGCTGAAAATTGTTCTTGGTTGGTTCTGAACTCAATCGAAACTGTGTGGGATGCAGCTCCATATAGGATGTTTACTTATTATGCAATAAATATGCAGTACTTATATTAACATTTTTATTTAAATTACAGATTGTAGCATTTATCTGATTTAATAGTCCCATTTTAGCTCTGTGCATTTACTGGAAATTGTACACTGACATACTTCACACCTAGCAGCACCGAGTTGAGAATCCATTGAGAGTATTTACTCTTCTATTGATCCTACTGCAATATTTTCACACACTCCCAGAATTAAGCTTATTTATGAGTTATTAATAATTCTAAAACAGTAAACTGTTATTTTCTTGCATTGAGTCCGGCTAATTCCTATCCAAATGAAGTGGCAGCATTTACTCACTGAACTACCAAGCTAGTTTAGATTCAATGATACAGCTACCTTGATATTGCACCTCGAACAATTCCCCTTGAGTGTTACTTGAAAAAAGTACATCAATAACAACAACAACTTGTACTTATATAGCGCCAACATCCCCAGCATCGAAGCACTGACCACACTCGACCAGCTCCGCTGGGCTGGCCACATTGTCCACATGCCTGACACGAGACTCCCAAAGCAAGCGCTCTACTCAGAACTCCGACATGGCAAGCGAGCCCCAGGTGGGCAGAGGAAACGTTTCAAGGACAGCCTCAAAGTCTCCTTGATGAAATGCAACATCCCCACCAGCACCTGGGAGTCCCTGGCCAAAGACCGCCCTAAGTGGAGGAAGAGCATCCAGGAGGGCGCTGAGCACCTCGCGTCTCGTCGCCGAGAGCATGCAGAAATCAAGCGCAGGCAGCGGAAGGAGCGTGCGGCAAACCAGACTCCCCGCCCACCCTTTCCTCCAACCACTGTCTGTCCCACCTGTGACAGAGACTGTAATTCCCGTATTGGACTGTTCAGTCACCTGAGAACTCACTTTTAGAGTGGAAGCAAGTCTTCCTCGATTTCGAGGGACTGCCTATGATGGTGATACGGCACTAGTATAATACGGCGCATTTTCTTAACTTTATGCTAAAGTGACAGGACTACACATAATCCCTCTACTTTGGAAAATACAGCAGTGTGGTGACATTGGCAGCCAAGTCATACTGCTGTTATTATTTAGTGGAAAAGGGGAAGAAAGTACAGGCAACACTGACCTATTGGATACATTTGTGAGATGCACATTGGCTCAAGATGCAGATTAGCCCCTATTGAAATCTTGAAGAACATAAGAAATAGGAGCAGGAGTCGGCCATTTGGCCCTTCAAGCCTGCTCTGCCATTTAATAAGATCATGGCTGATCTGATCAGCTCCACTTCCCTGCCCGCTCCCCATAACCCTTTATTCCCTTATCGCTCAAAGATCTGTCTATCTCCACCTTAAATATATTCAATGACCCAGTCTCCACAGCTCTCTGGGGCAGAGAATTCCACAGATTTACAACCCTCTGAGAGAAGAAATTTCTCCTCAGCTCAGTTTTAAATGGGCGGCCCCTTATTCTGAGACTATGCTCCCTAGTTTTAGTTTCCTTGTGAGTAGAAATATCCTCTCTACATCCACCTTGTCGAGACCCCTCATTACCTTATGTGTTTCGATAAGATCACCTCTCATTCTTCTGAACTCCAATGAGTATTGTCCTAACCAACTCAACCTATCTTCATGAGTCAACCCCTTCATCTCCGGAATCAACCTAGTGAACCTTCTCTGAACAACCTCCAATGCAGGTATATCCTTCCTTAAATGTGGAGACCAAAACTGCACGCAGTATTCCAGATGTGGCCTCACTAATACCCTGTACAGTTGTAGCAGGACTTCTCTGCTTTTATACTCTATCCCCCTTGCAATAAAGGCCAACATTCAATTTGCCTTCCTGATTACTTGCTGTACCTGTATACTAACTTTTTGTGTTTCATGCACAAGGACCCCCAGGTCCTTCTGTACTGCAGCACTTTGCAATCTCTTTCCAATTAAATAATAATTTGCTTTTCTATTTTTTCTGCCCAAGTAGATAACCTTATACTTCCCCACATTATACTCCATCTGCCAAATTTTTACCCACTCACTTAGCCTGTCTATATCCCTTTGCAGATTTTTTGTGTCCTCCTCACAATTTGCTTTCCCACCCATCTTTGTATCATCAGCAAACTTGGCTACATTACACTCGGTCCCTTCATCCAAGTCATTAATATAGACTGTAAATAGTTGAGGACCCAGCACCGATCCCTGCGGCTCCGCACTAGTTACTGTTTGCCAACCGGAAAATGACTCTATTATCCCGATTCTCTGTTTTTTGTTAGTTAGCCAATCCTCTATCCATGCTAATATATTACCCCCAACTCCGTGAATTTTTATTTTGTGCAGTAACCTTTTATGTGACACCTTATCGAATGCCTTCTGGAAATCCAAATACACCACATCCACTGGTTCCCCTTTATCCACCCTGCTCATTACATCTTCAAAGAACTCCAGCAAATTTATGAAACATGATTTCCCTTTCATAAAGGACAGGGAGGCAAAATAACATTTAAGGGAGGTGACTGCACTGCACTGACAGTGCTGTGCTATGGAGCAGGCTGGTTACAGTGTCCTTGCAGTACATGCCACAGATCTGTAATTGGCTCTATGCTGACCTGAAGCTGATGGAGCCAGCTCGCTCCATGGTCAGTGAGAGGGAAATGTGTGAGGATGTGCCGATGTTGTTGGTGGCAGAATAACAGGTGTAGGCACTCCTGTTCTGAAGCCTGCTGATCTCATCACAACTTCTTTCATCTGTTATCACTCAACAATGAAATACTACAGTTCTGCACTTCAGAACCAACGCTCATCATTAATTTAACTCATCAGCTGTCACAGGACTTTTCACTTAGATAGTTGGACATTCCTGGAACACCCATTAAAGTTTGTATTACATTGAGTTTTACAGCACAGAAACTGGTCATTCAGCCTAACAGGTCTTTTATGTTCCACGCGAGCTTCCCACCTTACTTCATCTCAGCTTATCAGCATTTCCATCTATTCCTTTCTCCATCATGCACTTATCTAGCTTCCCCTTAAGAATTCCCTACTTCATGCTGTAAGAAATTTGAGAATTGGAAGAAATAACTTGAGACCAAAAGGTCTCTTCAGACTGGTGTTAGAATTGAATGATTCACTCCATGATACAATAGCAAAAGCAACTTGAACAGCGAGAACATAAATAACTGATAATGGGCAGCTCCAAACATCTGAAGGCCAAGAATGGCCTGCCTGACTCCAACCTTGGGAGGATGTGAAGAGGAGGGTTTCACCCAAGAGCTGAGACAAAGAACTCGAAAGAATAAAAGAAAGACCTAGAAGGCATTTCAGGGAAGACGATGAAGATAAGAACTGTTCATGCCACCAGCCATCTGTCCAATCGGGATCAGTACCAGCTACTTGTCATGGTCATAAGAACATAAGAACATAAGAATTAGGAACAGGAGTAGGCCATCTAGCCCCTCGAGCCTGCTCCGCCACTCAACAAGATCATGGCTGATCTGGCCGTGGACTCAGCTCCACTTACCCGCCTGCTCCCCATAACCCTTAATTCCCTTATTGGTTAAAAATCTATCTGTGATTTGAATACATTCAATGAGCTAGCCTCAACTGCTTCCTTGGGCAGAGAATTCCACAGATTCACAACCCTCTGGGAGAAGAAATTCCTTCTCAACCCGGTTTTAAATTGGCTCCCCCGTATTTTGAGGCTGTGCCCCCTAGTTCTAGTCTCCCCGACCAGTGGAAACAACCTCTCTGCCTCTATTTTGTCTATCCCTTTCATTATTTTAAATGTTTCTATAAGATCACCCCTCATCCTTCTGAACTCCAACGAGTAAAGATCCAGTCTACTCAATCTATCATCATAAGGTAACCCCCTCATCTCTGGAGTCAGCCTAGTGAATCGTCTCTGTACCCCCTCCAAAGCTAGTATATCCTTCCTTAAGTAAGGTGACCAAAACTGCACGCAGTACTCCAGGTGCGGCCTCACCAATACCCTATACAGTTGCAGCAGGACCTCCCTGCTTTTGTACTACTCCCTGGTTGTATGTCTACCATGTCTCTCCTGATTGTGTGTTGTGCTTGACTTTATTTGAACTACTGCTCCCTTAATAAAATGTCTTATAACTCCTAAGACACTTTAGGTATCTGTGTGTGACCTGTGATCCTAAATCTTTTTTCTACTCTCCCGTTCGGCTGAAGTTTTGAAAGTGCTTCAATTTCAGTCAGTTTTCCAGTAGACAACATTCAGCATCGTGGGCCGGCCGCCCGATCTCTCCAGCGGGAGGTTGCGGCCTACTTAAGGGCTGGGCCTCATCAACATGCTGCCGGCGAGTTGCAGGCCCCAAACGGGCATTGGGCTGCAGCTGGCCGGTCTCAGGACCAGCTCAGTATCGGGCGGGCCTCAGGCTGATCTAGCTGGGGTGATGGTGGGTCCGGGGAGGGGGTCTGATTGCAGAGAGGTGGGAGCCTCCAGAGCTCGTCCAGTCCTCCTCCGAAATTATTTTGGATTTACTTTTTTCGGGCCGCTTCCTCTTGACCAGCATTGTTACTGAGCGGCGTGTCCATACACACACCCTGCCCAGCAGGCCATCTAAATTGCATTAGGGCCCATGTACGAAGTAGGATCTCAAAGTGCATAGATTAATGATGCTGCTGGCTGATTAGGGTGGGGGGGCCAGAGACCCCCCCCCCCCACCCCCAACGGAAGATCCAAATTAAAAAGGCGGTGGGGTGGGAATATGTCGGTAAGTTAACCAACTCGATTTTAGCTCTGCTAATGGCCCATTTCTGCCAGGCAGAGGGAGTAAAAATTGCCCCCACGATCCGTATTGAGCACGGATGGAAGTTGGTAAACTTGGTTTGGGAGAACAATTGTCACGGCTGCAATCTGCCAACACCAATGGCATCTGTAGAAACAACCTGAGAAAGACAGACCAGAGACACGGCGAACACATCTCTCATCAATGCTCTCACTTCTGCAGTGCAGGTTTGAAGGGACAGTAATGGCTCATTTCAATTCTTCTGGTTACGGAATAAGAGAAAGATTCAGAGACTTTATGGGTGCTCAATATTCTGTGCTTACAAAGAACAATCACACAAAGGTCACGGCACATATGGGGAAACCAGCAGCAAAGCACAATACCACAGATATCCCGTGGAGTGCAACATAAATAAAACGTATTAATATATCCAGCAGCCTGTCATGCTTCCATTGTAAAGAAAAGGTAGCATCAGGTGTCCAGAAGTAAATCTAACAGACCAAATGTGATATTTTGCAACAAGTAGGATTTATAAGTCCTACCCTTGAACTGGCCTAAACATCTAAAGTGCTGCTTTCGCACGGCAACTGAAGGCCTTGGTTCAATAAAAGAAATAACTTGCAATTATATAACACTTTTTACAACCACAGCACATCACAAAGCACTTTACAGCCAACAAATTACTTTTTGAAGTGCAGTCACTGTTGCTATGTGGGCCAACTTGTGTGCAGCAAGTTCCTCCAAACAGCAAGTGATTGAGTGACCAGATACCTGTGGTTGTGTGCACTGAGGGAGGACAGTTGGCCAGAACACCCAGGAGACATCCTGTTCTTCTTTGAATAGTTACTTAGGATCTTTTAAGTCCACCTGAGCAGGGGTTTAACATTGCATCTGAAGGAGGACATCGCCAATGCTGCAACGCTCCTTTCAATTCCGCATCAAAGTGTCAACCTGGATTGTGTGCTCACTGAAGGCCCCAGTTCACCTATGGTTGTGCTTTAGCTATTCTCTGCTGGGATCTGGGCTTTGTGTTTCCGCCATGGTTGCTACACATCTCTGAGGAGCCCGACATCCATCCTTCCAACCCCTTGGAAGAACTGTGGCACACTTGATTGCCACAAAATTAAAGCATCACACATACCCCTAGGCATTGAAGTGCAATATTTCCTTCCTAGAGTCACGTTCCATATGCATATTTATGGGAAAATAGCTGCTCCTCTTTAGGTATGTCATGGGATTGGTGCTGAGTGCCTGGATTAGTACATAAGAACTTAAGAATTAGGAGCAGGAGGAGGCCATACGGCCCCTCAAGCCTTTCAACAAGATCATGGCTGATCTTCGACCTCAACTCCACTTTCCTGGCTGATCCCCATATCCCTTGATACCACTAGAGTCCAAAAATCTATCGATCTCAGCCTTGAATATACTCAACAGGTTGGATTATACCAACCTCGGTGAGTCTGTGGTGGGCGCCGGAGGTGATGGGTCATGGACTCGCTGCTGGCTCCAGCCCGTTGTGTAGAATGATTTTCCCCTGATTGGGCTTGTTAAGCCCGCCCAGCGCGTTTGCCGGCCAATTGAAGGAAACGGGTCTGATGTCGTCATTTGATGGCGCGTCATCAACCGGTTTCCTTAAAGGGTCCATGCACCCAGGCTCTCCCATGACTCCTTTCATATGTCACAGCATGCAGGGACGTTCTCTTCCCTTCCAATGTGCAGAAGAGACCTCCCCAGGAGACCAACGCAGCCTGGTTGCACATTACACAGGAGGGCACAAACAGGGATGTCACCAGGAGGACCTGGCTGCTGTGGCACAAACCTTTCAATGAGCTCAGTAGATCACAAAACATTAGTACAAAGCCACACTCAACCTCATCCTGCTGTGCCAGTCATCACATCCCCATCACTCTGCCTTCCCTACCCTACTCCTGCACATCCTTACTCACACCAACTTACCTTGCACCTCCACCCATCCCTCGCTCTCTAACTACATTATCACATCCCCATCTCACTAACCACCCCTCACACTCACTCTCATCCTATTGCAATCATATCAAATAACACACAAAGGTAGGCACTTGGGTGTTTTAGGCGATATTCATGTAAAGTTTCTGTTAATGTGATGTCAAACATTGAAACCTTTATTTTCAACATTTTGTGTTCTTGGACAGACTTGTGTGCACCTCTGGCAGTGGCTTAGTGGGTTGCAGTGAATGGTGAGACATAAAGGTAACTCTTGCAATGGCGATGAGTGTGGAAGGAATGGTTTGGGCATTGTAGGGATGCTTTATGGTGTTGGTGTGGGGTGCCAGGGTGTGGCAGCCAGGGTGTACAGTGTCAAGTGAAGTAACTGTGGCCATGGTGAGGCCGTCCCTGGCCTCTCGGGCAGCAATGTGCTCAGGTGCTGATGCCCTGTGTCCTGTGCAACATCAGGTGATTGCGGAGAAGGTTGGTGTTGTTGTTGGTGCTGCTGGTGTGCCTGGTGCTGCTGGTGTTGGGGCTGATTTGGTCAGATTCTGTGGCCCAAGGTGAGACAGTATAAACTGTACCCATTCTGATGTAATAGATGGTAGATTAACTTGAGATGACAGAAGTGATCTGTCAATGGTCAGAGAGGTTGTTCCACTGAGATGACCCTGGATAGAGCGTTTGCTCCAAACACTTGCAACCTGCATAAAGTTCAATCTGTCTTCCAAATGCAGTAAGCAACCGCTTCTGAACTTGTACGGTCAACAGCTGCAAGATGGGAGCTTTTATCACACATTTCCAGCTGTCAAGTAATGAAATGATTCCATAGCCATTCAACTCCCGCCCTGCTTATCTGACATGATCCCCGAGCAGTGTGGACCCCATGGGTGACCTGGTAAAGTCTGAAGGTGAGCTGAAAATAGTTGTTAATCCTCTGTTAATAAGGTGATTACGACCTGAGTTGCCTCCCCTGCCGCTGTGTGTCAGGTCTGCTCAGTGCTGACAGAATCGACACTTGGGAAAGGTGGGTTAACAGCAGGGTCCCGACCCATTGTCTAAAAGAAAGCTTTTTCCCACCTGACCTGCCACCGATCGCGCCCGCTTACCCCCAGGAAAATTCCCCCCAACAACTCAGCATCCACAGCCCTCTGGGGCAGAGAATTGCAAAGATTCACAACCCTCTGAGTGAAGACATTCCTGTCTTAAAAGGCCAATCTCTTATCCTGAGTCTGTGACTCCTAGTTCTAGACGCTCCAGCCCGGGGGAAACAACCTCTCAGCATCTACCCTGTCAATCCCCCTCAGAATCTTGTATGTTTCAATGAGATCACCTCACATTCTTCTAAACCGCAGAGTATAGGCCCAATCTACACAATCTCTCCTCAGAGGTATAGTCAGCGATGCCCCAGGTTGGTGAAGGACCTTTGTCTTACGATGTTAAGCTTAAGGCCCATCGCTTTCATATGCCTCAGTGAATAGATTGACTATATCCTGGAGTTCAGCCTCTGAATGTGCACAGACATCGTCCGCACACTGCAGCTCAACGACAGAGGTTGGGGTGGTCTTGGACCTGGCCTGGAGGCGGCGTAGATTAAACAGCTTCCCACTGGTTCTGTAGTTTAGTTCCACTCCGGCGGGGAGCTTGTTGATTGTGAGGTGGAGCAGGGTGGCGAGGAAGATTGAGAAGAGGTTGAGCTCTTTGAGTCTCGACGCAAGGAGCATGAAGAAGCCAGGCGCAGGCAGCAGAAGGAGCGCGCGGCAAACCAGCCCCACCCACCCCTTCCCCCGATGAATGTCTGTTCCACCTGTAACAGGGTCTGTGGCTCTCGTATCGGACTGTTCAGCCATTGAAGAACTCACTTTGGGAGTAGAAGCAAGTCCTCCTCGATTCCGAGGGACTGCCTGTGATGATGATGATGATGATGATGCCCCAATGTTGTTGATTGATGCTGACATGTATGGAGCTGTGTACAAGGTGATATAAGAGCTGTATTAACTCCATTAATTAAATGATACTCAGAAAAGTGGCAGTCCCCTGTGATGTCTCTTGTGGCTCCCTGGAAGGACCCTATGGTACAGAGGTTGAGTGCAATGGTGACCTTCAATGTCACCATTAGTGCAGCCTTTATAGTCAATGATTCCTGCAGTTTTTCTCTGAACAGACGGCACACCTCACCCACACCTTTTCTGCTGAGGCCAAACCTGCTCATGCACTTCTCCTCCATCATGCCCAGGTAACTGCACTGCTTGTGGTGCACCAACTCACTCAGGCAGTATACGCTGTGGCTCAGTGGGTAGCAGTGTTGCCTTTGAGCTAGAAGGTTGTGGGTTCAAGTCCCACTCCAGGGACTAGAGCACAAAAGCATCTAGGCTGACACTCCAGTGCTGTACTGTTGGAGGCACTGCTTTTTGGATGAGACGTTAAACCGAGGCCCCATCTGCTCTCTCAGGTGGATGTAAAAGATCCCAAAGCACTATTTCGAAGAAGAGCAAGGGAGTTATCCCTGGGCCAATATTTATCCCTCAATCAACATAACAAAAAAACCCCAGATTATCTGGTCATTATCACATTGTTGTTTGTGGGAGCTTGCTGTGCGCAAATTGGCTGCTGCGTTTCTCACATTACATCAGTGACTCCATTCCAAAAGTACTTCATTTGTGACATTTGGTGGTCATGAAAGGTGCTATATAAATGCAAGTCTTTCTCCTATTCCCTTTGCCCTCCATTCTCTGGCTCATGCTGCTGTACTCAGAGACTTGGCAATGGTCACTCTCCTGATGCTTTCAGGCTGGGAATCCCTCTATCTTATTTCACATCCATCATTGCTGCGCTGATACTTTGACATTTAACCCTTCTGTGAGAGCAGTAATACTAGATCTGACCCACAGTTAAATGGAGCCTGTTTTGGTTATCGCTCATCCTGCATAATTTTGCATCATCTTTTCATATTTGTCCTTTAACAAAGCCTAAGCAAGTTAAATTGTCTTTTCTTAATCAGTGATGTTAAGTTTCATCAGATTATTTTTGGAGAGCAGCTGTCCTGATAATAGCGTTAAACATAGATGACTAATTTTCAATAAAATTATTGAAGAGAGAAAAAAGCAGCCTTTAGTTACTTCCAGTCCTCTGGTTTAAATATACAGAATGATTGAACTACAGCCAGTTGGGGTCCAGGATACCCTTTTATCTCTGTATTTCATGTGTGTTTATGAAATAAACCACATCCTTATTTTATCAAACTTGGAGAAGTGCTGAGATCCAGTAGCCGTTGCTTCCCCCGAGAAATCATTTGCAAACACAAGAGCCAAGTTGTTAGAAATAGATGATCCTCGCAGTACGTTTCTCCGTATTCCTCCAATGCCAATTATGTGTCAGTCGTGGCTCAGTGGGTAGTACTCCCAGAAGGTTGTGGGTTCAAGTCCCACTCCAGAGACTTGAGAACAAAATCTAGGCTGACACTCCCAGTGCATTGCTGAGGGAGTGCTGCACTGTCGGAGGTGGCGTCTTTCGGAAGAGACGTCAAACCGAGGCCCCGTCTGCTCTCTCAGGTGGATGTAAAAGATCCCACGGCACTATTTCAAAGAAGGGCTGGGGAGTTCTCCCCAGTGTCGTGGGCCAATATTTATCCCTTAACTAACCATCAAAACAGATGAACTGGTTATTCATCACATCGCTATTTGTATTATCTTGTGAGCAGATTGGTTACCAAAAGTAATTCATTGGCTGCGAAGTGCGTTAGGACATGAAAGGTGCTATTACAAGTTGTTATATCAATGAAAATTCACCTCAATGAAACATATTCCCTTCACACTTAAATTTTGTATCCCTTCTTTTTCTCATTTCTTTTCCTTCTACAGTGTCAGCTGTGGCTCAGTGAGCAGCACTCTCGCCTCTGAGTCAGAAGGTTGTGGGTTCAAGTTCCACTCCAGGGACTTGAACACAAAAATCTAGACTGACACTCCCAGTGCAGTACTGAGGGAGTGCTGCACTGTTGGAGGTGCCGTCTTTCAGATGAGATGTTAAACTGAGGCCCTGTCTGCTCTCTCAGGTGGTTGTAAAAGATCCCATGGCACTATTTCGAAGAAGAGCAGGGGAGTTATCCCTCGTGCCCTGGGCTGACATTTATCCCTCAACCAACATCACTAAAGCAGATTACCTGGTCATTATCACATTGCTGTGTGCAAATTGGCTGTCGTGTTTCCCACATTACAACAGTGACTACACTTCAAAAAAGTACTTAATTGGCTGTAAAGTGTTTTGGGACATCTAGTGGTTGTGAAAGGTGCTATATAAATGTAAGTCTTTCTTTCTGCATTTATTATTTTAGTAGTCACCTGCTCCATCTAGTTTTTATATCTTCATGACTTATTACCCATTAATAATGGCAGTTATTGCCAATATTTCTTAGCGGAGGTAAAACTGCTCTAAGGTCAACAGAGCATTTTTATTTCCGCTGGGGAGCAGTACGAACAACATTATTGACTACTGCTCCTTACGATAAGTGACAACATGCAAATAGTTTCATCTGTATTAAGGAGCTACGGTAACAAATGCTGCCATTGGACTGAAGCATTGTGACCCAGCAATAAAGGTAGAATGGGATTGGAGGTAAGGATTGAAATCAGTATCAAACATTTCAAAACATTTCAGCACACATGCACACAAGATACTTGAATATATAGAAAATATGTTGCACACTTTATTCAATATTTTAGTGTCACTGATTGCCAATAACAAAGGTTGGAAGCTGGGTTTGGAGTGTTTTTATGTTAAGCATTCAACTGGGATATTTACCGGCAAAACTTCTGCTGCTCATTTATGAGAGAAAATTCAAATTTATCTTCGCCTCATCAGTCCAGCAATGCCTCGATTTTAAAATTTGCATCCTTGTTTTCAAATGCCTCCATTGCCTCACCCCTCCCTATCTCCTCCAGCTCCACAACCCCCCCCCCCCCCCCGCCCCCCCGCTGAGATATCTGTGCTCATTCAATTGTGGCCTTATGGAGAAAAATTGCAAAGTGCTGGAGTACAGCGAGACCTGGGGGTACTTGTGCATGAAACACAAAAGGTACAGCAAGTGATCAGGAAGGCCAATGGAATCTTGGCCTTTATTGCAAAGGGGATGGAATATAAAAACAGGGAAGTCTTGCTACAGTTGTACAGGGTATTGGTGAGACCATATCTGGAATACTGTGTACAGTTTTGGTTTCCATATTTACGAAAGGATATACTTGCTTTGGAGGCAGTTCAGAGAAGGTTCACTAGGTTGATTCCAGAGATGAGGGGGTTGACTTATGAGGAAAGGTTGAGTAGGTTGGGTCTCTACTCATTGGAATTCAGAAGAATGAGAGGTGATCTTATAGAAACATATAAGATTATGAGGGGGCTTGACAAGGTGGATGCAGAGAGGATGTTTCCACTGATGGGGGAGACTAGAACTAGGGGGCATAATCTTAGAATAAGGGGCCACCCATTTAAAACTGAGATGAGGAGGAATTTGCTGCCTCAGAGAGCTGTGGAAGCTGGGACATTGAATAAATTTAAGACAGAGATAGACAGTTTCTTAACCGATTAGGGAATAAGGGGTTATGGGAAGTGGGCAGGGAAGTGGAGCTGAGTCCATGATCGCATCAGCCAAGATCGTATTAATTGACGGAACATGTTCGAGGGGCCGTATGGCCTCCTGCTCCTATTTCTTATGATCTTATCCCCGATTTAAATCGTTCTACCATTGGTAGTCGTATCTTCAGCTGCCTGGGCCCTAAACTCTGGAACTCCCTCCCCAAGTCTCTCCGCCTCTCTCTTTCCTGCTTTAAGACGCTCCTTAAAGCCTTTGACCAAGCTTTTGGGTCACCTGTCCTAATATCTCATGTGGCTTGGTATGCTCCTGTGAAGTGCCTTGGGACATTCTGTATTAAAGGCGCTATATAAATCCAAGTTGTTGTTGTTGAATTTAAATGCAGATCTTCAAGGTGCAAAGGCAAGTTTATAAAAGTCTGCCAGACAGCTAACCTTCTCAACCTCTAGAAGTGCCTTTGGTTCTTTCAATATATCCATGGAAGTACTAAAAGAGAACTGCAAGACTTCCAGTGATGCATTTCTGGATACACAGTAAACGTCACAGCAATATCTCAAGATATAATGTTCAGTCATAGGATGCAACTAAATAAAATGGAGCTGTTACTCTTTAAAATTAGTTTTAAAGACTGTTTAGAAATATTCAAGTTCCCATCACATGGATCTTGTGAGGGCACTGGTAAAATCATGGACTGAAGTATATTGTATTGGGAACTTCTCTGAATTAACAAAAGAAACTCGGAAAGAGGTGATTTACTGACACCCTGTGGCCAGAATATGTAAAGCGCCACATGTAGCTTCAAGCATAATTTTGAAAAGCTGCCACAAAAGTGTGGTAACAAAATGAATAACAGATTCTGAGGAAAAAAAGCAGTGCCTCCGGAGATATTTTTTCCACTGGTTTTGATGTTTCCAGTCATTTTGGTCCAAATAATGCCACTTCGCTCCCTCCAATACCCATTTCCAAAACTCAGAATTTCAAGGAAGTGTATCCTGCTTTATTCTGGTCACATGCCCAAACCCACTACAACTTCCTTCATTTGATGTGCGCAGTTAGGAAGCGGGAATACAATGTTGTACGAAATGTGGGAGCAAAACGCAAAGGAATTGTATGGCTTGATTTTGAAATTAGTTCTCCATCTTCCAGATTGTAGAATTATGCTTCTTTTTAAAATTGGAAACCTTGGGGAATAAATTCAACTTGGACCAGGGGAGGGGGGGGGGACAAAACGGGCAGCAGCAGATCAGCTGGCCGTTAGATGTCCGCCCCATTTTCCTTTTCGTTAAAGTCAATCGAAAGGAAAATCAGGCGGGTTGTGTAATGGGCAATCAGATCTTGTATCCTCACCAAGGTTGAATTTCACCCCCATATGATATATGTTCAGAATAACGCCACAAGACTGTATACTGTAAGCTCAAACTGTTGTGACCTTGGTCTCAGAGTGAGGAAGCAGCATGGTAGACTGCCTTTTATACCTGCTTGCCCAGGGTGTGCAGGTGACCCTTGGGTTTCCAACAGGTGCGCAAGTCTTACACACTAGTAAAGTTTACATACATAACATCACTTCCCCCCAAAGTGTTAGATACAAGTTATTTACAAGTTGGCCGATCCGGGCTCTGTGTTTCCGGGTTGATCGCCTGAGTTGAAGTCCTGGCCTGGGTGAGTTGGTCGGACCATTGCTGCACTGCGGTGTGGCTGGTCTGATCGGACTGTCGGGCATGGTGGGTTCATCCTCGTGGTTGACAGCGAGGTCGATTGCTGGTTGGGTGTGTGTAGGTGGACCAATGATGGTAATGTCCTCTTCAAACTGTTCTTGTTTGTCAGTAAATCGCAGTTGGGTCTGATCCAAGTGCTTTCTGCACATTTGTCCATTCAAAAGTTTGGCAACAAACACTCTATTCCCCTCCTTGGCTAAAACAGTGCCAGTAACCCACTTGGGACCATGACCGTAATTGAGAACAAACACTGGATCATTAACCTCAATGTCACGCAATACAGCCGCGCGATCGTGGTACACGTTATGCCGGTGACGGCGGGTTTCTACATGATCATTGAGATCTGGGTGGACTAAGGAGAGCCTGGTTTTGAGTGCTCTCCTCATTAACAATTCTGCCGGGGGGGTCACGTCCGGTAGCTGAGCAGAACCCGAGATAACCAGGTCTGCAGGGAATCGTCCGTCACGCGTTTCAAGCTCTGCTTGATGGTTTGGACTGCCCGTTCCACTTGACCATTGGATGCGGGCAGACCTGACATGCTTGATGCCATTGCATGTCATGAACTCGTTGAATTCCGAGCTGGTGAAACATGGTCCACTGTCACTGACAAGGACGTCAAGCAAACCATGGGTGGCGAACATGGCCCGGAAGCTTTCAATGGTGGCAGTGGACGTACATGATGACATTATTATACATTCAATCCATTTAGAGTAAGCATCCATTGCTACTAGGAACATCTTTCCTAGAAAGGGGCCAGCGAAATCTACATGGACCCTGAACCACGGTTTGGACGGCCGTGGCCACAGACTCAATGGGGCCTCCCTTGGTGCATTGCTCAACTGTGAGCAAGTGTTAAATTGGTGTTCGCATGACTACAATTTCAAGTCAATGCCCGGCCACCAAACGTGCGACCTGGTGATAGCCTTCATTATGACTCTGCCTGGCTGGGTACTGTGTAGGTTGCGTATAAACGTTTCCCTGCCTTTTTTTGGCAAAACCACGTGAATCCCCCATAGGAGACAATCCGATTGGATGGACAATTCATCCTTACGACGGTAAAACGGCTTAAATTCGTCTTGCATTTCCCTGGGAATAGCCGACCAACTCCCATTAAGGACGCAGCTTGTTACTAGTGATAGCACAGGGTCCTGGCGAGTCCAGGTCCTGATCTGGCGAGCCGCGACGTGTCACCCCTTACTCTCAAAAACATCAATTACAAGAAGCAAGTCTGCGGGTTGTGCCATTTCTACCCCAGTGGTGGGTAATGGTAGCCGACTGAGGGCATCAGCACAGTTCTCAGTGCCTGGTCTGTGGCGGATTACATCGTCATACGCAGATAATGTTAGTGCCCATCTTTGGATGAGGGACGAAACATTGGTGTTAATACCTTTGCTTTCTGAGAACAGCGAAATGAGCGGTTTGTGGTCAGTTTCGAGCTTGAACTGGAGTACAAATAGGTATTGGTGCATTTTCTTACCCTGTATATGCATGCTAATGCTTCTTTCTCAAATATACTGTAGGCTGTTTCAGCCTTAGATAAACATCTGGACCATATGCAACCGGTTGCAGTTTGCCTGACACATTGGCTTGCTGTAACACACAACCAATCCCATACACAGATGCATCACAAGCTAGTAATAAATGTTTACACGGGTCATACAATACAAGTAACTTGTTGGAACATAGCAGGTTTCTGGCCTTATTAAAGGCTGTCTCTTGAGATTTACCCCAAACCCAGTCGTCATCCTTGTGTAGCAATAAATGCAAGGGTTCCAGCAAAGTGCTCAACCCCAGTAGAAAGTTACCAAAATAGTTGAGGAGTCCCAGGAACGAGCGCAGCTCCGTCACATTCTGTGGTCTGAGTGCATTCTTGATGGCCTCTGTCTTGGAGTCCGTGGGTCTGATGCCGTCCGTCGCAATCTTTCTCCCCAAAAATTCGACCTCTGGCGCTAGGAAAACACACTTGGAGCGTTTCAGACTGAGTCTCACTCTGTCCAGTCGCTTTAGAGCCTCCTCCAGGTTGTGCAAATGTTCGGTGGTGTTGCGACCAGTGATCAGGATGTTGTCTTGAAACACCACAGTGTGCGGAACCGATTTCAGCAGACTCTCCGCGTTCCTCTGGAAGATGGCTGCAGCCGAGCGAATCCCAAAGGGGCATCTGTGGTATATGAACAGTCCGCTGTGCATGTTGATGCACATCAATGTTGTCGAAGGTTCAACCAGCTCCCGTGTCATGTAAGCAGAGGTTAGATCCAGCTTGGTGAATGACTTCCCCCCTGCTAGCATTGTGAACAGGTCATTCGCTTTGGGTAGTGGGTACTGGTCCTGTAACGAGACTCTGTTGATCGTTACCTTGTAGTTCCCGCAGATTCTGACCGTTCCATCGCTTTTCAACACCAGAACAATTGGACTGGCCCACTCGTTGAACTCGACTGACGATATGATTCCCTCTCGTTGAAGTCTGTCCAGCTCGATCTCGACTTTCTCTCGCATCATATATGGAATCGCTTGGGCCTTGTGATGAACAGGCTATGCATCAGGGACTAGATGGATCTCACTTTGGCGCCTGTGAAGTTGCCGATGCCTGGTTCAAATAACAACGGGAATTTGTTTAGCACTTGGGTACACGAGGCGTCATCCACCGAAGACAGTGCTTTGATGTTGTCCCAGTTCCATCGGATCTTTCCTAGCCAGCGTTGGGCCAGCGCCTGGTACAGTCCATAGTGATAAATCATGCACAGTTCCATCGTACGATACCTTCACTGCCGCACTGCCAATGACTTGTATGAGCTCTTTGGTGTGCAGTTTTGTGTGAATCGGGCTTAGTTTTGGCCTTTGTGCTTTGTTGCCCCACAGTTTCTCAAAAGCCTTCTGGCTCATAATTGACTGACTCGGCCCCATGTCCAATTCCATGGAAACTGAAATGCCGTTTAATTTGACTTTCAACATTATCAGAGGGCTTTTGGTGGTGAAGGTGTGTACCCCATACACTTCCTCTTCAGCCTCGGGTTGAGTTGCCTCTCTTACTCGTTCAGCGTGATCCGCGCCGGATCGGTCATCTTCTGCCGACTCTGCCACGTGGTGAGTCGCTGCATGTCTGCACATTCGCTGGAGGTGCCCCATTGTTCCACAGCCCTTGCACACATAGTGCTTGAATCGACATTGATGGGCTCTATGATTGCCCCTGCAGCGCCAACATGGTGTTAATGGATTCGCATTCACGCCCCACAGCGGACTCTGAGTCATCCTAGGTCTGGCCTTTGCAGGCGTGTAGGCCCTGCCATGTACAATTCTGCCTGTTGAAGGTGTTATTTTATGCACAGTACTTGCCGGTGAGCTTCGATGCTGCAAAGATATCTGCTTAGTGTTATCGTTCGTGGACATGAAAGCCTGGGCTATCGCGATGGCTTTGCTCAGATCTGGGGATTCATCAGACAACAGTTGCGAAGAATGACCTCATGGCTGATTCCAAGCGTGAAAAAGTCCTGCAACATTTCACCCAAAAATCCAGCCAATTCGCACAGTCCCGCAAGGCATAGCTCGCCACGTTCTGGCCCTTGGAGCAATGGTGCATGTGAAAGCGATACCTGGCCATTAAGATGCTCTCCTTCGGCTTGAGGTGTTCCCGAACCAGCGTGCACAACTCTGCATATGTCTTGTCCGTTGGTTTCGTCGGTGCTAGCAGATTTTTGACAAGGCCATGTATCGTGGACCCACAAATGGTGAGGAGAATCGCCCTGCGCTTGACCGCGGTATCTTCCGTATCCAGCTCATTGGCCATGAAGTGCTGGTCAAGATGCTCAACGAAAGCTTCCCAGTCACCACCCTCAACAAATCTCTCAAAAATACCAACGGCAGCCATAACCGTGTGAAAGTTCATGATCTGTCACTCGTCGCCAATTGTTATGTACAGAATAACTCCACAAGACTGTATACTGGAAGTTCAAACTGTTGTGACCTTGGTCTCTTTAATGTAACTCCAGAATGAGGAAGCAGCATGGTAGACTGCCTTTTATACCTGCTTGCCCAGGGTGTGCAGGTGACCCTTGGGTTGCCAACAGGTGCGTCCCCTGGTGGCAAGTCTTACACACTAGTAAAGTTTACATACATTACAGTTTTTACAGCACCTATCTTCTCTAAACCCTGAACAAGCCCTATCCACCATATGACCATTTGATAGAGGTCTTCAAGATCATGAAGGGTTGAGATAAAGTTTGTTCCCACTGGTTGGCAAGCTGGTGCCAGAGGAAAATTGAAGATGATCGCAAAAAAAGTGAAGAGAGAGCTCAGGGTGAATTCCTTTTCACAGAGGGTGATTAGCATATGGGATTCTCTGCTGCAAACTATAGTGGAAGCAGAGGCCATAGATTCTTGTAAAAGGGAATTCGATAGTTGCTTGAAAAGAGGACAATGAAAGGGTATGGGGACAGAGTGGGATTAGACTAGGTGGCACATTTGGAGACGGGCACCAGCACAGATTCGATTGTCTGAATGATTATTTATTTAATATCCCTGGTGGCATAATAGGAGCTGCAAAACAGTTGAAGATACTTCCACGTTCAGTGCAGAATGCATGTGATGATGTTTAGACCATGGACTGACTGATTTCGCTTGGAAGATTATAAATGTTAATGCTTGTGACAGCACTTTTCCTTTGTCAAATATAATGATTTATCTGCTAAGATAACTATAAATTCATGCAGGTGTCAAAGGAAATAATAATGAGTAACAATACAGATTTGATAAATTGTGGTGTTAAATATACTTCTCCACCATTTTTCTGTAAACATTTTGATAGGACACTAGGTTCTGCAGTGGACTAGACACTGACATTTTACCCCGGGACCAGAATTCAATCCAGGCTAGACCGATGGGATGAAACTGTCCTCAGGCCTCTAGCTATAAAGGGACAATGTGAAATGTGTTTGGGCCGTTCAATCCACTTCCTAGTGGACATGGGCTCACTGACCCTAATTGGCAATCTCACTCACAGAGGCCACAGGATGGTTGGTGTGGGAGAGGAAAAATTACATTCTGGCTCAGTCGGGGTGCTTATGTGAGGTTGAGTGAGGCATCTGAGTGAGACATCGCTTCTCGGCCTTTTGGCTAAGATCAAGTGTAGTATCTGTTCTTATCAGTTTAATATCCCCTATCTGGGGACCAAATATTAAATTGATTTTTGGAACAGGGAGATGGAACAGGGGCTTGCTCCGTCCACTCCACGCACCGACCTGGTATTGCAGTGTTTCCAGGAACGGTGCAGCTTCCCCTCTCGGCCTTTTGGCTAAGATCAAATATAGTAACGCAAAGTGATCTTTGGCGCTGGAGTTGATCTGACAAGAATGAACAAAAAAAAAAAAAAAATCTGAGTGAGACAAAGTAGAGCGAGCTTTACTCTGCATCCAAGTGTGCTATACCTCCCCTGGGAGCATTTGGTGCTGACACTGGGAGCCTAAAAGGGGAACCGTTCCATTCCTCGCCAATAACACCTCTCACACTGATGAACATAAATGATTGTTTTAAATTACACTCAGTTGTTCAGGTGATGTTAAGCATTTTGTCTGCTCTTTTTATCATTGTCTTCTCATCAAATATCATATCAGTGAACTGTACGTTCTCTGAGGTGTTCAGAATATTCCTATATTTAGTCCAGTATTTACTTGTGGTAACATCAAAGGACTTGAGATTCTGCTGTGTGAAGGTTAGCATACAAACCCTAAATCTGCACACACTAAATTCCTTTGTCCTCTATTTTAACGAAGATGTTTGCCCACATATGTTAACATTTCCTACCTTAATCTTCACATGACATAATTTCAAGGCCTATGTGTTTGCTTCTGCATTGAATATTTAGTTGTCCCCTGTCTTGGCGAATTACTGGTGTCATGAGTTCAGTGAAAAGCATCCAATGCTGTTGACGCTGTTAATTTTGCAAGGCTTCCATCTGCCTCTGTGGGCAGCTTGAGAGCTGACAGCTCAGATTATGATTCTACTGCATCCCTCAACATCTCGCTCTCCTCATCTCCCCACTTACCAGAAGAAATGGACTAGTTGCTTTCACAAAAGTTTAACAGGATAGTAGAATAATTTCAGTATCCATTTCAGAATGTTTCTAGTGCAGTTGTACCGGTACAGATGATGTAAAATAGTTTAATTGCTGGCGTCAGGCTCAGGGAACAGGCTGGAGGGGCCGAATGGCCTACTCCTGTTCCAATGTCAATATTTCATGATCTCTTTCTTCATACTCTGCGGTCATGGAGACAGAATTTAATTTTGACCTTAATGTTGACCTCTTTAAAGAAAGACTTGCATTTCTATAACGCCTTTCACGACCACCGAATGTCTCAAAGTGCTTTACAGTCAATGAAATACTTTTGGAGTGTAGTCACTGTTGTAAAATAGTCTCTTTACCCAGAGAGTGGTGAGAATGTGGAACTCGCTGCCACAGGGAGTGGTTGAAGCGAATAGTATTTAAGGGGAGATTGGACAAGCATAGAAGGGAGAAGGGAATAGAGGGTTATGTTGATAGATTTAGATGAGGAAAGACGGGAGGAGGCTCGAGTGGAGCATAATCGCCAGCATGGATTGTTGGGCCGAATGGCCTGTTTCTGTGCCGTATATCCTCTGTAAATAATCCTACATGAAATCTTCTGCATTTCTGTCTCTTTAACTGTTAAATTTCGCTGATAAAATGTTAAAGTTGGTATAGATAGTAATAATATTATTCCCACATTTAGCTCATAATTTGTCTTGACTGATAATGCAAATGATTTGGTGGCCTGTCATTGCACTGTAACTTCGGTTTCTAATTTGGTAGTTGTCTCGTATGCAGATGTGATTAAAAAGCTGTGAGCTGCATTGCTGACTACTAAGATTCCGTTGTTTCTGGAAATGAAATTGGTAATATAATGAATCGTGGTCGGCACCTCCTAATTACATGCTCTTCAGTCACTGAGGCGCCAAAGTAGAGTTTGACCAAAGTTAGCAACACTACTGTAGGTGAGTGAGGGTTCCTCCTGCAAACTATCATTGTAAAGGTTGTCCTTAATGTAGCAGTTGTGTGTTTTCTAATTTTGTTCACATTAGTGTTGTGCTGTTGCAGTCAACGACTTATCATTTTAAAATACATTTGTTGTTTGCAGTATACATAGGTTTGTAATCAAATTATACTTTGATATATTTGCTAAAAATATGTGGTGTTATAAACGCTCCAACATTGAAAATATTTTTCAGGTGATGATGAAACTGGCATTAATATTGAGTGAGCAGACACTGCCACAGGTTTATTGATTATTCATTTTGTACTTGAATTTCGTTTATGTTCATTCACTGTAGTTCTGAAGGTAACAGAAAATGCTAGAAACACTCAGCGGGTCAGGCAGCATCTGTGGAGAGAGAAACAGAGTTAATGTTTCGGGTCTGTGACCCTTCGTCAGAACTGGCGAAATGTTTGAAAAGAACAGATTCTTAAGGAACACTGAAAGGGGGAGGGGAAGAAAGAACAAAAGAGAAGGTCTATAATAGGGTAGAAGCAGGAGAGATTAGAGAGACAAAAGGTCTCGACCTGGTCATCAACCTGAAACGTTAACTCTGTTTCTCTCCACAGATGCTGCCTGGCTCGCTGAGATTTCCAGCATTTTCCATTTTTATTTCAGATTCCATCATCCGCAGTATTTTGCTTTTGTAGTAATTCTGGAAGTGTTTGATAGCTTATGTCCTGTTTTTGTGTTACAGACATCATCGTGATAATATAATTTGGAACAGCTGAATCAGAAAATGTTTTCTCATTAACCTATTACGCTGTTTTACCTAGCTACCTAATGACCAATTTCCTTTTAGTAGCTGTTTCATAACAATGTGATAAAACCTGTAAAGTTGTCCATTCCCGTGCTGAATAAAATATTTGGCTTGTCCATGCCATTTGTGATACAATGGCACAAGAGATGGTGATAGATTGGGTTACAGCGCCTGCTCTCCATTTTCACTGGTTACAACAACGTTAACACAGGGATGCTTGTATTAATTCTATTACAGCCGAGAATTTCTTCATGCTTTTTGTTGCTGTTGAAGTTGTCTTGTCAAACGGAGTAGGTGTCGATCTTGACCTTGGTAAATAATACTGTTTATTTCTGAACTTGTCAAGTGTGATGTTGGAATTCTTGAGGTTTTTTTATCACACGTATTGTTGGAATTGTCTCCCGTGCTGATATCGATTGAGCGGTCTCTGGTGCCAGTGTTGAATGACATTGGTGATAAAATGGGTTTTTTCATCATTGATGTCAGTCTTATTTATCTTTTAGTTTTACCCGTTAACATTTGAAAATATTACTAACTCAGAAACTGAAACAGCCACAGATTTATAGGATTGAACCTGTCTCATTGAGAAAAGTAGTTGCTATTCCTCTGAATAGAACCGTTAAAAATATCTTCAAAAGTAGTTCAGATGCTGGTCATTGCAACATCACCAAATGTCTGTTCAATTATATTATACTGTTTGGTTCAATGCGTGTATTAACTGTTGAACTTTTAATTGAGCTTGGGGTTTAAGCTGGTGTTAATTCAGATCTTTTAGGCATCACTAAAATCAATGAGGTTGATCGTGCGCTAGACATTGACACCTTTTTCATTACTAATCTTACACCAAGCTGCTCCCTTTGCTCATGCTCGTTAGTCAACAGTGGCGACTGATAGTTGAGATCCTGGCTCTGTCACTGATGCCACTGTATTGCTCTCTTCATCTACCGTTGAATTTTTATGCGACAGAGTAGATACCATTTTAAAAACTAGGTTTGATAAACCATTGAAAAGTTCAGAATTTGTCTGATGTGATGACATCGCCCAGGATTTTGCTGTCTGATACACAATTGCCATTTCATGTAATCCTTTAGATGACGTTGGTAGTGTTGTGAGCAGAATTGCTAAATGAGAGGGTCTGGTTGCCAATGAGATTAACTTTTGCTGCAGCAAAATGGGTGTTGGTGCATTAGTTCCTACTGATGTTAAACTTATTTGTTCATCAGGTTTGCCTTCTGTTGAAGCGGAGACGGTAAATAGCCCAGGTTTAGATCCTGTGACAGATGTCTGCACTTCTGCTTCTGGTGAATTGATGATATCAGTTGGCATATTTATCATTGTTGAGGCCATTTTTCAAGGAATGCTTGAAAACATTTTCTCTTTCAGCTGAGAATTTTTGTGATAAGTTGCTGCAGTTATCAAGATGTCTGCTTCATTTAATTTTGTAGACATGACAAATGTTGACATATTAGATAAAATTTGAGGTAATTGGAGTTTCAATGCTGATTCTGATGCCACTGAGGGCAATGATCCAATAGGCATTAAAGTTGATCTGGTTTTTGATGTTAATCTGTCAGTATGATTTATATTGACCTCTGTAGATGCCACCACTAAAGTATTTAGATTCCATTTTTCCTCTGATGTATATTGCATCATTGTGATTTCAGATCTAGGATGTAATGCTGATGCTGGAGTGAAAAAGGTAGACACAGATGCTGTGGCCAGTGGTTGATGTGTTGCTTCTGTCTCGGAAAACGCCAGTGTTGTAGATTTGGCTGGGACAGATCTTTCTGACGCAGTGTCTGGAGGATGTTGTGTTACAGTGTGCGGTGATGTAGGAGTTGGCTTTGTGTTTATCCCGGATTCTGGCTCGCTATACGAAGCTCCACCTACGTTGCTTCTTTCTGTTGAGAATGGCATTGTTTCTGGCATAACTGATGATGCTGCAAACAAAATATAAATATTAAATGAGCCTGTCCCGATGTATTCATGCCAAACGCAGCTAAAAACACACATTCTGTTTGATTTCATGGAAACCTATCAAGAAAGCTTTGCACACAAAAACATATACAAACATGTCTGCAGATTTCAACATCAAATAATCAATTATAATTATTCCGCCACAAAAATCAGTTGTGCTGATGTCATTATAATTATAAGATTAATTTAAAGATTTAAGCACTGTGTGAAATAATTATCCAGATACTTTTACAGTGGCATTACATTGCTTACATTTGTAATCAAAATAATTCTCCAAACTCCAGTGAACTTCATTGACCATTTCTTCAAAGATCAGTTTCACATTTACTTTAATAAAAGGCCACACATCCATAGCTCCAATCGACTCGTGACATGCCTGAAAAATGTTTAACTCAGCATAAAAAAGGCATTGATTAGTCAAACAAGTAGGATTCACTCTTCTTTGTACTCACAAATCATTTTCCTTATGTACATGGTGCCAAGAACTTTATCACTGAGACCCCTTGAAAGGTCATTGCCCAAATACCGGGCAGTAGCAATGGAATGCTTCATACAAGACTCCAGCAAAGGTTTGACCTGAAATAAGGGCTACATCATGCAATACGTGCATTTTTGATGTTACTTTTAAAGGTTCAATATGAAAATACTGTCCCAGAACTTTATAAGAAAAGTTACAAGGATGAAGCATGGCTTAACTTGTATAGTAGAACAGTTCCACCACAATTCTTAGGTGGGTAGGTACAACAATCCTGCCTTGGTACAATGAGGAATGAGAGCACTTGATTTTGCATCTAATCAGCAAGCACGTGCCTCTCCACGGCAATTCTTGCATTTACACTTTTACTGTACTCGGAGGATTTGTATTCTAACTGCTTCAAATGGAAGAAGCACATGGGCAGTTGGTATGGCCTCCTAGGTCTGCACATGCCAAGGACACAACAATCACCTCAACAGCGTTTTAATACGCTAGCCCTGGAGAAAATAGTACAGTACAACACTGCCATCTTGTGAAGGAGAGCACTGTTAGATATTAATACATTGTTGTGCACTGATAAGGAAACAGTTTAAATCTGACAACCCCTATAAAGGTTTGTTTGTTTCCTGTTTTTTTCTGGTTCAAGTAGATCGTTGTACACTGAATGCAATGTCGTTTTTTTTCTCTTTTCCAATCAATCTTCTCCACCATCCCCTTCTCTCCTGAAGGTATTGACCCCTTGTTACTGTGTGGCTCAATAAGTGCCAACTGGCCTCGGTTTACCCACCCAAGGTGCAATTCTCCATCACAAACCCAGCACGTGAGCAATGACAAGCCTCTCACCATGGGTAGTAGTGATATCACAGGCAATGCCAGTCAGTGACCACACTGGCATATCTGCAGCATAGGGCACTGGATGGCAATCAGGGGGTAGGAGTCTCAGCCAGTTTTCCCCCCTCCTGGGGGTCACTGAGATCATTTTAACACTTCTACTGTCACTTTGGATGAGATCAACTAATTCAACACAGACCAGGGATGAAATATGGAACTTTTTTCTGGCTCTTCTGAACCATGATGGGAGCAGTAGTGTCATTTTTATCCTGGTATTTTATATTTATTTTTTTCACAAGAGCAAACATTGTTTAAAACTTATACAATAAAATAATCCAGCACTCACTCGGTGTTGTATTGGAATGTGAGCTCAAACCTTTTATGGAGCTTTATAGCACAAACGTCTGAGGCAGAGGCAATGGGTCTACCTGCGGTCTCAATTATATCCACTCTGATTAGTGTTAACTGTAAAGAAAGTGCACTCAAGAAACTACCTACAAACCCCCTTCGTATACTTCAAATACTGACCTGCATTTCTTGTATAACCACCTTTGGGATGCTGATCATTACAAAGTCTCTGTTTTCCATCACTGTGTACGTATCCACCTGCTTCACAGTGATTGACGACGATGTTAGTTTATCTTTACTAGAACCTCTTCGTTTGACCAATCCCATCCTCTTTTTAATGATGGGTATGTTAATCTCTTCAGAAATTGCTGACACTGAAAGAACAACAGTGAAGATATATGTTTATAATAAAGCATCAATGGTTGGAAAATACCACAAACTAGATCTGAACAATTATTTGTCAAATACTGGTGTGGATAAGAAAAAAAGAAAGTGTGATCATTAGTGTGTATTGGATGAAAACTCTGGTCTGTTTGATCCATAGCAGGATTTGATATTACATTTTGCAATATGATAAATGAATGTGGTCTTGTAAATGGAAAATTGTTAATCTTAAGCATGATTTAACTTCATTAAGGTCTAAGTAAGAATATAAGAACATAAATAGGAGCAGGAGTCGGCCATTTGGCCCCTCGAGCCTGCTCCACCATTTAATAAGATCATGGCTGATCTGATCATGGGCTTAGCTCCACTTCCCAGCCCCCTCCCCATAACCCTCCACTCCCTTATCGCTCAAAAATCTGTCTATCTCTGCCTTCAATATATTCAATGACCCAGCCTCCACAACTCTCTGGGGCAGAGAATTCCAGAGATTCACGACCCTCTGAAAGAAGAAATTCCTCCTCATCTCAGTTTTAAATGGGCAACCCCTTATTCTGAAACTATGCCCCCTAGTTTTAGATTCCCCTATGAGTGGAAACATCCTCTCTGCATCTACCTTGTCGAGCCCTCTCATTAACTTATAATGTATACGCACTGAGAACCTTCAGAACACATACCTGGTGGACAGCTTGCCTCCATTGAATATGCATAATAACCGCTCACCATCCAGAGTGGCAACACTTCTACAGTGGAGCCCATTACCTATGTTTTAGATACACAAGAGTTAATTAACTGGCTCCTATTGGTGAACCAAATAGATCAGAACGTACAGAAAACTGGTCTGTTATTTGCAGACAATAAACTCTGATTCTGAAATATGTTTCCTTTTTAATAGCCCATTTTCTCACCTTCTCCTGGAAGTGTTGACTCCGTGAGCACTGGGCATTTCCATTAATTTGCTCGAGTGGCCTGCACAGTGAGTGTCTGTGGAACCACACTCCAGCATGAATCAGCACTTCCAGGAGAGATGGGGAGATGTGCGAGGCAGAAATATTTCTTATTTCCATTGGTATTTTTTATTCAAACGCACATTTGTTTTCCCATCTGTTCTTACCCACTCCACATTCCAGATTGGCAAAAAAAAATGCAAATAGCAGAACAAATGTAAAAGTCTGTTTCTACAGAAGACCATTTAAGAGGTGGGATGTGTAGAAAATTCAATTGGTTGCTCCTGAATGGTTTTTGTTGTCTGTGTGCTTCAAATGAAACAGTCCAGGATGAAGTTTAGCATGAAACAAGGGAGAGTCACAGCCCCAACTGATCCAGTTCCCCGATACCCACCACAACGAGAAGACTAAACGTTATATAGAAATCAAAACAATCACTTGGGACAACAAACTTTGAAACCTAATATTTCCTTTCTTGACTATGTGGTTGACTGAGGCAGTGTGGGATGAATGCCAACTTGCAATAGGAGATCGTAAGCCAGATTCACAATCCCAATGGACCCAATTTTCCTGCAGAAATTTATCAGAGTTTAGTGCCTGACATCGAACTGCAGTGTGGGAGTTACTCTCCTTCCACTGGGGTCAGCTGAGCAGTTGGGCTGCATTCTGGTTGCTCAGGTGGGTCTTTTGTCATTTCCCAGTGGCTCTAAGCCCAAAGACTCAGTGCAAACTTATTATATGTTTGAACTCATGTGCAGTTGATTAGGATAACAGAATTATCTCTCACATTGGCACTTAAGCAAAAAATGGTTTGGCTGGTGTAATGTATTTGCTTCATGGGTTCTTTGCTTACGAATTCATAGCAACACATTACCATTAAGAACTAGTTAGTTTATTAACAAAGGTTTAGCAATCATGCTACACATTACCAGTTCATCCACTAGGCTCACAACTGCATACCTCATCGTGGATGACCTAGACCCAACTGACTGGGGTTTTATTGAATCTTGTGAACATCATGTGACTAGCTAAGCCACTCACAGTGCAACAGCTCTGTCATGTATGTAACCTTTATGTAACACCACTGCAATACTGTATATACTTAAGCAATGCACACCTTGACCACAGGGGGTGAACTTGTGGGAGACACTCCTTACCTGGTCATCCAGATATATAAAGGGAGGTCCCACGCACGCTCATCACTTCTTGGTCCTGTGAATAAAGGTTCAGGTCATAGAGTGACCTTGTCCATAGAATGTGCCTCGTGTGGGTTTTGTGCCATTGAGTAAGGACATTACATTGGCGACGAGAAACAGGAATCAACGACCCACGAGAATGGTCACCGGTAGCACAGAAGAACGGTTTTGTGTTGGTGAGGACTGGAACGATTTCATTGAGAGGCTCCAGCAAAGCTTTGCCACGAAAGAATGGCTGGGAGATGCAGCGGCCGACAAGCGAAGGGCCCATCTGCCGACCAGCTGCGGACCTAAGACTTACGCGCTCATGAAGGACCTACTCGTACCCGAAAAGCCGCCGGACAAAACCTTTGAAGAACTCAGCAAACTAATTGGTGAGCACCTCAAACCGGCGAGCAGCATACACATGGCCCGACACAGATTCTATACCCACCGACGTCGTGAAGGACAGAGCATACCGGACTTCATTGCGGACCTCCAGCATTTGGCCAGCCTCTGTAAGTTCACAGATGCCTGCAACAGGGAGATGTTAAGGGACTTCTTTATTGAGGGCATCGGTCATGCGGGGATTTTCCGAAAGTTAATTGAGACCAAGGACTTGATTTTGGAAGCGGCGGCGTTGATGGGTCAGACTTTCATGGCTTGGGAGGAGGAAACCAAAATAATATACGCGCGCAATTCTGCCTCCAAAGCGGCGGGGGATCAGGGAGTCAATATCATAAACGCGACTCAGAGCCCCGCAGGCAGGCAAGGGCAGTTCGACACACCCCAGGCAGCAATAGACCCCAGAGTAGGTTTTCAAGAGACAATGGCAGGCTGAACGGACATTTACGCCATCACAGTGGACAATGCGGTCTGGGATGGGGCCATTGACATCCACTAACAGGGTACTCAAGGGCAGTCAAAGGGACAATCAGCGAGGAATGCCGGATCATAGCTCCTTTGTTCACAATAATGGGAATCTCAGCTCATGCTGGAGGTGTGCAGGCAAACACTCTGCCAGGACTTGCAGGTTTCAACAATTTGTCTGCAGAAATTGCAACCTCAGTGGCCATTTAGCTCGAATGTGCAGGAAGCCAGTAACCAGGCTAATTTATGAGGCGGATGGACCAGAAGAGGGGTCTGTGAGGCAGGATGACTCTTGGGGCAAATCAATGGACGCTGAAGTTCAGCGGGTTCATGTGGCAAACGTTCACAGCTCATATACCAAAACGCCACCAATGATGATGAAGGTTTTATTAAACGGCATCCCTGTACGCATGGAGCTGGACACGGGGGCCAGCCAGTCACTCATGAGCGTTCAACAATTCGAAAAGCTATGGCCACTCAAAGCCAGTAGACCCAAACTAGAACACATTGAGACACAACTACGGACATATACCAAAGAAATCATTCCAGTACTAGGCAGTGCAATGTTGGCGGTCACACACACTGGATCAGTGAACCGGCTGCCACTCTGGATTGTCCCAGGCAATGGTCCCGCACTGTTGGGGAGGAGATGGTTAGCTGAGATGAACTGGAAATGGGGGGATGTGCACGCAATGTCATCTGTGGAGCGAAGTTCGTTCTCACAAGTCCTACAACAATTTGAGTCACTAATCCAACCTGACATCGGGACGTTCAAAGGTACCAAAGTTGTGATACGCATCACCCCGGACACCAGACCAGTGCACCACAAAGCCAGAGCGGTGCCGTATGTGATGTGGGAGAAAATTGAGAGCGAATTGGACCGTTTGCTGAGAGAGGGCATTATCTCGCCCATTGAATTCAGCGACTGGGCGAGCCCCATCGTTCCTAAAAGCGGATGGTTCTGTCAGGATCTGTGGCAACTACAAGGCCACTATCAATTGGGTGACCCTACAAGACCAATACCCGCTCCCGAGAGCAGAGGATCTTTTCGCCACGCTGGCAGGCGGCAAGCTGTTTACCAAGTTGGATCTCACTTCAGCCTACATGACCCAAGAACTGGCCGACGAATCTAAACTACTGACCACCATCACTACGCACAAGGGACTGTCCGTTTACAACAGGTGCCCGTTTGGCATTCGATCAGCGGCCGCGATTTTTCAAAGAAACATGGAAAGCCTGTTTAAATCTATTCCTGGAACAATCGTATTCCAGGACGACATCCTCATCATGGGTCGTGACACCGAGGAACACCTCCACAACCTGGAGGAGGTGCTACGCCGACTGGACCGGGTAGGCCTGCGACTCAAGAAGTCTAAATGTGTGTTTTTGGCTCCTGAGGTTGAGTTCCTGGGCAGGAGGGTTGCTGCAGCTGGGATTCGGCCCACCGAATCCAAAACAGAGGCGATTCGACGAGCGCCCAGGCCCTGCAACACATCGGAGTTGCGTTCATTTCTGGGACTCTTGAACTATTTCGGGAACTTTCTGCCGAACTTAAGCACGTTGTTGGAGCCGCTTCACGTGCTCCTGCGTAAGGGTTGTGATTGGTTTTGGGGAGACTGTCAAGAACGAGCTTTCAATTGGGCACGGAACCTACTTTGCTCAAACAAGTTATTGGCCCTGTACGACCCCTGTAAGAAATTGGTTCTGACATGTGATGCATGGTCCTATGGGGTTGGGTGCGTGTTGCAGCAGGGCAATGCTGAGGGCCAACTACAACCTGTGGCTTATGCTTCCAGGTCGCTCTCTCAAGCAGAACGGGGATAAGGGATGGTTGAGAAGGAGGCACTCGCATGTGTCTATGGTGTAAACAAAATGCATCAGCCACAAGCCGTTAACATCCCTGTTGTCAGACAGCAAGGCTGTCAATGCCAATGTGTCAGCTCGCATACAGCGATGGGCTCTCACGCTGGCTGCTTATGACTACTCCATCCGGCACTGGCCTGGCACCGAAAATTGCGCTGACGCACTCAGCAGGCTTCCACTGGCCACCACCGAGGGGGCAGCGGAGCAAAGTGCTGAGATGGTCATGGCCGTTGATGCCTTTGACAGCGCAGGCTCCCCCATCACAACCCGCCAGATCAAAATCTGGACAAACAGAGATCCCCTCCTATCTCTGATTAAGAAATGTGTCCTGACTGGGGATTGGGCGCCCAGACACAGGGCATGCCCTGAGGAGGTCAGACCGTTTCACAGGCGGATGGATGAGCTCTCCATCCAAGCTGACTGCCTATTATGGGGCAGCCGGGTAGTCATGCCCCAGAGGGGCAGGGAGGCATTCATCAGGGAACTCCACAGCGAGCATCCAGGCATCGTGCTGATGAAGGCCATTGCCCGGTCACATGTTTGGTGGCCGGGAATTGACTCAGACCTGGAACACTGTGTTCGCAGGTGCACGACATGTGCCCAGCTGGGTAATGCCCCCAGGGAGGCCCCGCTCAGCCCGTGGCCCTGGCCCACCAGGCCATGGTCACGCATTAATGTAGACTACATAGGCCCGTTCATGGGAAAAAAAATTCTCATTGTGGTAGATGCGTACTCGAAATGGATCGAGTGCATCATTTTGAATTCGTGTATGACATCCACCATTGTAGAGAGTCTACGTGCAGTCTTTGCAACCCACGGCTTGCCGGACATCCTTGTTAGTGATAATGGCCCATGTTTCATGAGCTACGAATTCCGGGAGTTCATGTCGGGTAATGGCATCAACCATATCAGGACAGCACCATTCAAGCCGGCCTCCAATGGCCAGGCGGAATGTGCGGTCCAAATCATTAAACAAGGTATGCTCAGGATTCAAGGACCCTCCCTTCAATGCCGCCTATCGCATCTCCTGCTGGCCTATAGGTCCCGACCGCACTTGCTCACGGGGGTCCCGCCCGCTGAGCTACTTATGAAACAAACACTCAAAACTCGGTTGTCCCTCATTCACCCAGTCCTGACCGACATAGTTGAGGGCAAGCGCCAATCCCAAAACGAGTACCATGACTGAAATTCAAGGGGAAGATGTATAGAAATAAATGACCCCGTATTTGTCCTCAATCATGCCGTGGGGCCCAAATGGCTTGAGGGTACTGTAATAGTCAAAGAGGGGAACAGGGTCATCATGGTTAAACTTAACAATGGGCAGATATGCCGTAAGCATCTGGACCAAGTAAAAAAAAGGTTCAGCATGGACACTGAGGAACCCGAGGAAGATCATGAGATGGTGCTCACACCACTGCCAGTGAACGAGCAACAAGAACATTCAGCAGCATGCACAGTCCCGGCAGTCAGCCCGGACAGGCCGGAATCACCACAGGTGACAGACACTCACGCCAAGGCTCAACAACCAGAGCCCCAACTGCGGCGCTCCACGAGGGAGCGTAGACCACCTGAAAGACTTAACCTATGATCCCAATAAGACTTTGGGGGGAGGTGATGTCATGTATGTAACCTCTATGTAACACCACTGCAATACTGTATATATTTAAGCAATGCACACCTTGACCACAGGGGGTGAACTTGTGGGAGACACTCCTTACCTGGTCATCCGGGTATATAAAGGGAGGTCCCACGCAGGGTCATCACTTCTTGGTCCTGTGAATAAAGGTTCAGGTCATAGAGTGACCTTGTCCATAGAATGTGCCTCATGTGGGTTTTGTGCCATTGAGTAAGGACATTACAAGCTCTACCAACCTGTGAGCATACTCCAGGTGCATACATTACAGCTGGTACCTCACCATCCATTTCACTCACCAATTCCTACAATGATGGTCTTATCCCTTCCAGTCCAGTTATTACATATAGTAACGTACATCAGACTGATAGTATTAACAGACATTTAACGGGAGATTTTCTACCTGCCCTCCCATTGCATATCAAGAAATTGTGTCCCCATAAGCCCATGATTTTCTGTCCATAAAAATTAATGACCAGAATATCATGGGCTGGAAGTGTGTAACTTCCCAATGTCCGTTCCTAGCATGTGCTAGAAGGAGCAGGTGGAACAGCTCCCCTATAATGCATGTGTGTCACATGCTTCTGTCTGCCATTTTAATGGTGGCAATAACCCATTTATTGTAAACAGGTTCATGGTTCTGCTAAGATAATAGTTGAAGAACATCCTACAAACGCACTTAGCTATCCGCCGCTAATTTCTGGTTCAAATGTTCCTCAAGAATAAAACTATCAAAGTAAGAAAAACAAACTTTGAATCATAATTCACTGAACCTTTGTTCCCAGTGTGAAGCAATTCTCAAAGGGACTGTATATAGGAGTGGTTGCACTGCAGTGTTGCAGCCCTGTCTTTGACCCTCACGTTCCTCACTCAATGCTGGGAGCACATCATCAGTGGATTCCCCTAAAATATTCTAGATTTCCCACCATCGACTATGAATGAGAGGAAATCTCGGCCAACATCGCTAACAAGAATTTTTTTTTCATCAAGAGAGAGATAAATACAAATGAATCATCTTTAGTGGTGAATCAGCATTGGGATTAGTGCACTGTCTCCGGACTCACCGCCTGTGTGATGAGGAGTCCCCTTCTTTTTCCTTGTATTAAGATATCAGTCTCATTTATTGACACATGTAAAGCAATCAGGCTGGCATCTTCCAGTGTCACTTACCATTCAACTCGGAATAAAAAGGACCAAGAAAACTTCAAAAACAAAGGGTAAAACCATCAATGTTACAAATGGCAATGTTGCACCAAACCAAACAAGAACATTGACTCTACAGTGTCATTAATAGTTTTATTTTGTTAATCGTATCCTCCTATGTTTTTTGCAGTACAAGAAGCTAAATGGAATGCAACTTAGATGCAACACATTGCAAAAATGTTGTGCTTTAAAAAAAAATTCAACTTTCTCCCCTTTCTGAGGGATGAGTTACATAATGTTCCTCATCCACATGGCCAGTCCCGTGTGTCAACACCATGTTTCCCCATGGGCACATTACAGCCTAGCCCAATCCTGTCCTCATTCAACCTCTACTTGGACTTTCCAGCAATCGTGGCTGACTATGCCCATATGTAGGCCGGAGTCACTGAGGCCAATTAAAGATCCCCTACTGTCCGCTCCTGTCAACACAGACCAGAGAGCTTGCTGATCTGTACAATCTAGAATCCCACCAGCCAGTGCAGTGAGCCACTGATCCACAGGGGAACCCTATTCAGGTTAATAAAGTGGCGTAACATTACCATCCCATTCTCACCATACAATTCTGTTTGGAGCGAGGGTGTTGCCACGATGCCTTGTACTTGTCCCTCTGGCGGAACAAGGTGTTGGTGATGACAAGGTTGTGTTCTAGGCATTTTGTCAGGAGCAGGGTACCGCTGGAGTTGGTTTTCCCTACACCCTCTCTGCCGATCACGCCTCCCCAGAGGTCAATGTCCTTACTGACTCTGGCATTGAAGTCGCCAAGGAGGATCAGTTTGTCGTCCTTAGGGACGCGGGACAGGGATTGTTCGAGGCTGGAGTAGAATACCTCTTTGGCCTTATCTATTGCGTCAAGTGTTGGGGCTTATGCGCTGATGACTGTGGCGCACTGGTTCCGGGATAGGGTGAGCCGAAGAGTCATGAGACATTCGCTAATCCCGCAGGGGGATTCTCTGAGGCGGTCAACCAGCTCATTCTTGATGGCGAAACCAACTCCATGGAGGCGCCGTTTTTCCTCTGGTTTGCCTTTCCAGAAGAAAGTGTAATCTCCACCTCGTTCTTTCAGCTGGTCTAAAGAATAGATCATGGGTGAAGAAAGCACAGGAGATTCAGCAGCTGGCCAACAGCCATGACGTGCGAGGATTATTCACCGCAGTCAAGTCCACCTACGGCCGAAGTACCCAAGGCCCCACCCCACTGCTGGCCAAGAACGGGGAGACACTCATCAAGGACACTGGGGCAGTCAGGGCCCGCTGGGAAGAGCACTTCGAAGATCTTCTTAATCGAGACTCTGCCTTTGACACGAGTGTCCTCGACTCCATCCCGCAGCATGCTACCCGCCACCATCTCAGCAAAACCCCAGCCCTGCACGAGGTAGAAAAGGCCATCCGCCAGTTCAAGAACAACAAGGCAACGGGAGCGGATGGAATTCCCGCTGAGGCACTAAAGTATAGTGGAGAGGCACTATTGGCTCGAATGCAAGACCTCATCTCTCTCATCTGGAAGGAGGAGTGCATGCCTGGAGATCTCAGAGATGCCGTAATCGTGACCATCTTTAAAAAAGGGGACAAGTCCGACTGTGGCAACTGCAGAGGAATCTCCCCGTTGTCGGCCACTGGGAAAGTCATCGCTAGAATCCTCCTCAACCGTCTTCTCCCTGTGGCTGAGGAGCTCCTCCTGGAGTCACAGTGCGGATTCCGTCCACTAAGGGGTACAACGGACATGATCTTCTTGGTGCGACAACAGCAAGAGAAATGTAGGGAACAGCACCAGCCCTTGTACATGGCTTTCTTTGACCTCACAAAGGCTTTGACACTGTTGTATATGTATAACATAAGTATATACCCTGTACACTCAATGTACAGTTACATAAGACTACTGGATGTATCTTCACACTGGATACACGATGCCTGTACCACCAGAGGGTGCAACTGGTGGAGACCTAGGGGTCACCTGTACACGACAGGTAACCAGGTATAAAAGGGAGCTCATCTTACTGTACCCTCACTCAGGGAGCTGCAATAAATGGACTAAATTCACAACAGTTCAAGTACAATACCTTACCTTGTGGAGTCATTACTAGAGTGCTTACAGACACATTAACTGGCGACGAGATTACGAATTTCCACACGAAAAATGGCTAACCTTGGCAACTTTCAACAATTCGCCGATGGGGAAGATTGGGATGCCTTTGTGATAAGGCTAGAACACTTTTTCATTGCTAATGACCTGGCGGGAGACACACCGACCTCGCTGGCTGATAAGTGCAGAGCCATCCTGCTCAGCAGTTGTGGGCCCACCATTTATGGCCTTGTCAGAGACTTGCTAGCCCCAGAGAAGACAACAACCAAAATGTATGCGGAGCTCGTAACGATGATACAGGAACAGCAAAAACCCAAAGAGAGCATCCTAACAGCCAGACACCGCTTCTACATACACTGGCGGCCCGAAGGCCAAGAAATTGCAAAATATGTTGCAGACCTCAGACGATTGGCTGCACCGTGTGATTTTGGCGACCACCTCACCGAAGGGCTGCGGGACAGCTTCGTTATTGGAATCAGCCACGAGGGCCTTCCCCACAGGCTGCTCTCTGCGGACACCATGGTCACCCTGCAGAAGGCAATTAACGTCAGCCAGGCATTCATGGCCTCGGCTTGTGATTCCAAGAGGATGATGACTCACCCCCAGGACTCTAACCCGGCAAGTACTGTGAACCGACTGGCGCCTATAAAGGCAAGGCTGCTGCAAGCGGTCTCTCTCAGGGTAGAGAGAACAGAACCCCGAGTCCCGCAACCCTGAGTCCGCCACATGGGGCCAACCAGCCAGCCCCATGCTGGCGCTGTGGAGGGAATCACAGGGCCCACCAGTGCCGCTACAAAGACTATGCTTGCAAAGACTGTAACACGAAGGGCCACCTCCAGCGAATGTGCAAGAGAAATTTTACTCACCGAATCGCTGAAGAGTTGGCCAATCATCCGGACTCCAACGCTGATGAAGAGGAAGAGAGAATCCAGGAGGCAGCTCAGCCCCAGGAAGAGGTGCACGGAGTGCTTACCTGCTCCACCGAGAGTTCTCCGTTGAAAATGGAAGTTGAGATCAACGGTGTTCCAGTCACGATGGAGGTGGACACAGGGGCAAGCCAATCACTGATGAATCAGGCGGCCTTTGAGAAACTCTGGGACAGTCCAATTGAATGACCTAAAATGAAGCCGATCCAAGTGGAACTGCTCAGTTACACAAACGTCACCAGCCCAGTCGTTGGCAGCGTGGATGTCCAGGTGTCCTACGGCGGCGCGATGGACAAGTTACCTTTGTGGATCGTTGCTGGTGATGGTCCAATGCTGCTAGGAAGAAGATGGATGAAACAAATCCAAATCTGTTGGAGCTGGGAAAGCCTCCAGGTGCCGGCAATCGACGTCGTATGTGGCCCCAACTTTGGATCCAGCACAACACCTGAAAATCCAACTGAACAACTGAACTGCGCGGCGACGACACAGACCGCTCAACCCAACGGCGAGATGATCCAGCCCAAACGCCCCGACCTCAACTTCCAGGCTCCAGTGGCAGGACTCCGGAGGAAGAAAATCGTCGCAGAAGGTAACTTCCCTGCTAACGTGGCAGAACGTGGGGCGAAAACGATCACCGCAGCCTACTTCATGGAGGGAAAGAAAATGGCGCCCACACCACAAGGTGAAGCACCTGAAGTAAAGATGGCGGCGGCCAGACCATGAGGGAGCAACACGTGATGCCGAGCATCGAACCGAATTGGGGTGAAGACTGCAAGGCCCTCTTAAAAGAGAACAGCAACGCATCACAATTAAAGGGTCAGTTCCACTCTTTGTACAGCGATGCCAGTAATACACATGGAAAAGATGTAGTTGACAAATGCAAGTATGTAAAGGCAACTAACAGTGTCAAGTCGGACGATTGTGGTCAGAGGCAATGTATTATGACAGTAAATGAAGAAATGATGTGCGATGCCGGGTTCTATATATACGCCGACAAAATCAAGGGCAACCTCCCGTCGGAAGCATCCAGGTCCAGCGGGCTACCCGATCATGTAGCATGCGCCTTCGGGACCAATGCGATGCCCCAGGGAACGTGGCCACACACAGAGGAAGCATACCAGCTGCAGGGTCAGCGATCAGCGGATGGCAAAGGCACCACTACTGGTACCCTGCCCCAGATCAGCTCTACCTCTCTGGCCACCAGGGCCACTACCGGGAGCAAGAGGCTAGCACCCTCCAGCCCTCCCAATGAGACTTGGGATGACCAGGCTCCCACTATCGCTGAAGGGCAACAGGGAGACACCGCAGCCCTCGAAGGAGGACAGGGAGGCCACACATTCCTGTGGCTCTGCCCACCACTAGGCAACGGCTGGTTTGGCTGTCAAATGCCTAAAGGAACAATCCAATTTTGCAAAGGAGGCCTCAAACTGGCGTCCGATCCCATATTTGCACATGCATAGGTACTAATGCCTGTTTCAGGCATGTGGCCTGGTCATCTATGGAGGAGCTTTTACCAATATGACAGCTGCCGCAAAATGAGTGGCAACTGCCGCCCACCATATCGGACCCTTAGGCATCCATTTTACACCATTTTACATCCATTTTACACCTGCAAAACGGGTGCAGCATCCAATTTCTCGGCCATTGTGTTTGAGTTTCAATTGGGACCGAACCGTGAGCACTAGTTGCTGTAATATATGTAAACTTGTATTTACTCTGTAAAGCCACCAGAGGGCTCATCCCTTGGAGTCCCAAGGGATCCCATAATCTTTTGTGGAGCGACTTGACCAATACTTCGTGGCCAATGAGCTAGATGGGGAAGAGAACGCTGCCAAACGAAGGGCGATCCTCCTCATCGTTTGTGGGGCACCAACGTATGGCCTCATGAAGAATCTGCTCACTCCAGCAAAAACCACGGAGAAATCGTACGATGATTTGTGCACACTGGTCCGAGAGCATTTGAACCTGAAGGAAAGCGTTCTGATGGCGAGGTACCGGTTCTACACCTACAAAAGGTCTGAAGGCCAGGAAGTGGCGAGTTATGTCGCCGAGCTAAGATGCCTTGCAGGACATTGCGAATTTGAAGGACATTTGGAGCACATGCTCAGACTTTTTCGTACTTGGCATTGGCCACGAAACCATACTTCGCAAACTTTTGACTATAGAGACCCCAACCTTGAGTAAGGCCATAGCGATAGCCCAGGCGTTCATTGCCACCAGTGACAATACGAAGCAAATCTCTCAGCACACAAGTGCTGTTACAAGTACTGTGAACAAAGTGATGTTGTTTTCGAATTGTAACGTGCAGGGCAGGTCACGCATACCTGCAGCTACACGTCCGCAGATGTCTCCGAGTCCACCATCAAGGGGGATAAATGCAAGGCCAGTAACACCTTGTTGGTGCTGCGAGGGTGATCATCGTTTCCATTCATGCCGATTCAAAGGGTATGTTTGCAAGGGCTGTGGAACACTTCCAACGATTGTGCAGGCGAGCTGCAAATCTTGTTAAACCTGCAAACCATCATGTTGCAGAGGAGGACAGATCCACGGAGGATCACGGAGAACCAGAGCCTTAGACCGAGGAGGCAGAGGTATATAGGGTGCACACATTCACCATGAATTGTCCCCAGATAACGCTGAATGTTGAACTAAATGGACTCCCTGTGTCAATGGAGGTGGACACGGGCATGAGCCAGTCCTTCATGGGTAAAAAGACTTTCGAAAGATTGTGGTGCAACAAGGCCTCAAGGCCAGTCTTAACTCCAGTTCGCACGAAACTAAGAACTTACATAAAGAACTGATTCCTGTAATCGGCAGTGTTACCGTAAAGGTCTCCTACGATGGAGCGGTGCACAAGCTACCACTCTGGGTGGTACCGGGCATTGGTCCCAAGCTGCTCGGCAGGAGCTGGCTGGGAAAGATACGCTGGAACTGGGTCGACGTCCGAGCGCTATCGCCCACTGACGACACTTCGTGTGCCATGATCTTAAACAAATTTCCTTTGCTGTTCGAACCAGGCATCGGGAAATTCCAAGGAGCAAAAGTGCAGATCCACCTAATTCCGGGGGCGCGACCCATCCATCACAAGGTGAGAGCAGTACTGTACATGATGAGAGAAAGGGTAGAGATTGAGCTAAACCGGCTGCAAAGAGAGGGCATCATTTTATCAATCGAGTTCAACGAGTGGGCCAGTCCTATCATCCCAGTCCTCAAGGAAGACGGCACCGTCAGAATCTGTGACGATTACAAAGTAACTATCAATCGTTTCGCCCTGCAGGACCATTACCCACTATCAATGGGCGACGACCTCTTTGCAATGCTGGCGGGAGGAAAGACGTTCACAAAGCTGGATCTGATTTCAGCCTACGTGACACAGGAACTGGAGGAATCATTGAAGGCCCTCACCTGCATCAACATGCACAAAGGTCTTTTTGTTTATAACAGATGCCCATTTGGAATCCGATCAGCGGCGGCGATATTCCAGAGAAACATGGAAAGCTTACTGAAGTTGGTCCCGCACACCGTGGTCTTCCAGGACAACATCTTGGTCACAGGTCGGAGCACAGTCGAGCATCTGCAGAGCCTGGAGGAGGTTCTTCATCGACTCAATTGCGTGGGGCTCAGGTTAAAATGCTCGAAGTGCGTTTTCTTGGCGCCTGAAGTGGAGTTCTTGGGAAGGAGGATTGCGGCGGACGGCATCAGGCCCACCAACGTGAAGACGGAGGCAATCGAGAACGCACCGAGGCCACAGAACGTGACGGAGCTGTGGTCGTTTCTGCGAATCCTGAACTACTTTGGTAACTTCTTACTGGGTCTCAGCACACTGTTAGAACCACTGCATGTCTTACTACGAAAATGGGACAAATAGGTTTGGGGCAAAAGCCAAGAAAATGCCTTTGTAAAAGCGAGAAAATTATTATGCTCAAACAAATTGCTGTATGATCCATGTAAGCATTTGGTACTAGCATGTGATGCATCGTCATATGGCGTCGGGTGTGTATTACAACAAGCTAATGATTTCGGGAAACTGCAACCGGTTGCTTATGCCTCCAGGAGTCTGTCTAAGGCTGAGAGAGCCTACAGCATGATTGAGAAAGAAGCGTTAGCGTGTGTCTATGGGGTAAAGAAAATGCATCAATACCTGTTTGGGCTAAAATTCGAATTGGAAACTGAGCATAAGCCACTTATGTCCCTATTTTCTGAGAGTAAAGGGATAAATACCAACACATCGGCCCGCATCCAGAGATGGGTGCTCACGTTGTTCGCATACAACTACGCCATCTGCCATAGGCCAGGCACAGAAAACTGCGCCAATGCTCTCAGTAGGCTGCCATTGCCCACCACGGGGATGGAAATGGCGCAGCCCACAGATCTAACCATGGTTATGGAAGCATTTGAGAGTGAACAATCACCCCTCGCTGCCCGGCAGATCAAAACCTGGACAAGCCAGGACCCCTTATTATCCCCAGTCAAAAGCTGTGTGCTTCACGGGAGCTGTTCCAGTGTCCCAGTGGAAATGAAGGAAGAGATAAAGCCGTTCCAGGGGCACAAAGATGAAATGTCTATACAAGCAGACTGCCTTTGTGGGGCAATCGAGTAGTGGTCCCCAAGAAGGGCAGAGACACCTTCATCAATGACCTCCACAGTACCCACCCAGGCATGGTAATGATGAAAGCGATAGCCAGATCCCACGAGTGGCCCGGTATCGATGCGGACTTAGAGTCCTGCGTTCACAGATGTAATACATGCTCGCAGTTCAGCAATGTACCCAGGGAGGCGCCGCTAATTTTATGGTCTTGGCCCTCCAAACCGTGGTCTAGCGTACACGTTGCCTATGCAGGCCCATTCTTGGGCAAAATGTTCCTTGTGGTTGTAGACGCGTACTCCAAGTGGATTGAATGTGAGATAATGTTGGCTAGCACGTCCGCTGCCACTACTGAAAGCCTGCGGGCCATGTTTGCCACTCACGGCTTACCCGATGTCCTGGTGAGCAACAACGGGCCATGTTTTACCAATGCTGAGTTCAAAGAATTCATGACCCGTAACGGGATCAAACATGTCACATCTGCCCCATTTAAACCAGTGTCCAATAGTCAGGCAGAGAGAGCAGTGCAAACCCCACCAAGCTAGGCTTGAAGAGGGTAACTGAAGGCTCATTGCAGACTCACCTATCCCGAGTCCTACTTAGCTACCGCACGAGACCACACTCACTCACTGGGATCCCACCTGCTGAACTGCTCATGAAAAGAGCACTTAAGACAAGGCTCTCGTTAGTTCACCCTGATCTACAGGAACAGGTAGAGAGCAGGTGGCTTCAACAAAGTGCATACCATGATAGCGCAAATGTGTCACACGAGATTGAAATCAGTGATCCTGTATTTGTATTGAATTATGGACAAGGTCCCAAGTGGCTTCCCGGCACTGTCGTGGCCAAAGAGGGGAGCAGGGTGTTCCGAGTCAAACTTTCAAATGGACTCATTCACCGGAAACACTTGGATCAAATCAAACTCAGATTCACGGACTACCCTGAGCAACCCACCTTGGACCCGACCTTTTTTGATCCCCCAACATACACACCAGTGGCATCCAGCACCACGGTCGACCACGAAGCAGAACCCATTAGCAGTCCAGCAGGGCCCAGCAGCCCAGCAGGGCACAACACACCAGGCAGCCCAGCAAAGCCAGCTGCACAGCAGCCCAGCGAGGGTCCAACAAATTATTCAACAATATCAGCTTTCACACAGAGACGATCAACCAGGGCAAGAAGGCCCCAGATCGACTCACATTGTAAATAGTTACACCATTGACTTTGGGAGGGGCGGCGGGGAGTGTTGTTATATATGTAAACTTGTATTTACTCTGTACAGCCACCAGAGGGCTCATCCCCTGGAGTCCTAAGGGATCCCATAATCCCTTGGGAGCACAGGTATTTAAGGAGGCCTCACAGGTTGGAGAAGCACTCTGGTGAGCTGCAATAAAAGACTAAGATCACACTTTACTTTGAGCTCACAGTGTTCAGTCTGACTCTTTTTCCATACATAACAGTTGCTGTATGTTATTTTCTGCTACAACAGAAAAAGTGGCTGAGTGTTCTCGTGAGCAAGTGAGAGGTGTGGTGCTCGATAAGTACCCAAGCAGTGCAGGATTAATACAGCATCGACACCGAACTCTGTTGGCAGCGGCAGCGATAAAACCTGCTACTTACCAAACCATCCACACTTCCTTTTGGTAATGATCGTGTCACCTGCCGGAACATAATACCAAAGTTGCTTACACTTTCAGAACAATTGGATAGACAACTAACAAAGGAATAATGTATCATTCATGTCAGAACTTACTTGAAAATATTCAGGGCCGCAGAGAATGCTTTCCTTGCCTGTGACTAAGATTACCATTGGATATTTCATCACGCACTCCTCATGCCACACTCCATTCTCAGCTTCTCTTCTCCACACGACAATTTACAGCAAGTGATAACCACCCTGTAATGATACATTTAGAATGAGTGGTAGATTATCTGTACTGGGCTCATTCATTCAGGAGCTGCCAGGATAGGCAAGGGTTTTAATAATGCGTTCAGTCTCTTACGTTGCTTAATCTTAAAGTTGAGATTTGGTAGTTCTTGTATTCAAGTCTGGTTCCATTTAGATTATTCTGAATTTTTCCAGATTCGTAATTTTGCCTTTGGGTGACAGTGTAAGATGGGCAATATCAATTCAGTCACCCATTATACATCTCTCCCAATATTCATTTGCATTAAAGTCACACTCCCTATATCAACTTGTACAAAAGCATACAATACAACTTCTAAAATAACACGAGATGAGGTAGAGTTTGATTTGAATTCTAATCTGTTTTATTTCATTGTACGGTGAAATGTACAGAGTAATCGACATTAGACTCACTTTGTTCAATCAGTACAACTTATAGTCGTGTAGTGATACAAAATAAACAAGACGCAACACTATCCCGCTTCGGTGGGTCATCTTACTTCAACAATAATCTATAGCCCAATACAAAACCACTCTCAATGCGACCTGCCTGTGCCGTGTCCTCTTCCCAAAATGCCAGACTTCCTTTTTTGGTGTCTGTCACTTTTTTGAAAACCTGTCTGCAGTGTCAGCTTTTAGTCAAAACTGACTATCCCTTTCCCAGAAGGGGAGTCCACAGGCCAAATTGGCAATAACTCCTGCTGAATTCAGGTAAATAGGATTGTCACGCCAGCAATGAATGAGAACAGTCACTTGAATGTCACATTGTCAGCAGGATGCTGGTTCAGAAGCAAGATGGATAAGTAGTAAGGAATCCATGTTGTAATAAGCCCCTAAAGTTAAAAGCTTTGCTGACGGTGATCTCTGTGTCGACTGCACTAACAGCTTGATCTTGAGGTTAAACACATTGATTACATTTATATCTGAACTTTCTCACAATTCTTGCATACCGAGAGACTAACTTATCTGTGGCTTAACCATAATATAATACATTTTGAGGCCGAAATTGCCCCTTCCCTTAAGGCCTGTTAACACCGGAAATTGTCAGCCGTCTGTCATATCTTCGGAGAGCACACAACACACAACCTGTAAGATGGCTGCAGGTTCCGGAATCTTCTGACCTGCTGGTCAGGTGACCTGCTCTTCATTAAACAGCACTAGCTGCAGTAACACAGGCGTCCACAGTGTGGAGCTACAGACATTACACTTCTCCCTCCTTAATGAAGAAGTTATTACAACAAACAATCATACATAACTTGCATGGTTATACATAACAAAGGATATGGACATTTTGCCATATTTACAAATCAAGCTTAACTACTTGTTTTCTGTTTCGAAGAGGATACCTTCGCTCGCGAACAGAACCTTCCAAATATGGTGTCGAATTTAAACTCATTCGAGGCTGATCCTGAGGGAAGTTTTCCTCCAAGGGATGTCCTTGATTTCCATTTGAACTCTCTCTAACTTCAGACTGTTTGTTTTCCTAACTCGGACTCAGACTTAAATTTTGATTTTCTCTTGGATTTGTTTCCAGTACATTGGATGTAGGATATGCTACTGGTGTATCAAAACTATCTGATGAGTCAGAAATAATTGAATCATTCCCACCATCAACTCCTTCCATGTCTGTAGTTAAAATATCAATATGAACAAACCTAACCTGTCCATGATCAAACATCTTGACCAAATATGTGCGAGGACCACATATCTTCACCACTCTTCCTGGTAACCACTTTAACCATTTATGGTGATGGTTCTTCACTCTCACCTTCTGGTTTAATTTCACACTTCTCTCTTTTACTGTACCTCTATCATGATTCTCCTTCTGTCTTAATTGTGTCTCTTCTACGGACTGTGCCAAGTTTGGTTTTAACATCGAGAATCTGGTTCGTGACTGTCGTTTGAGAAACAACTCTGCTGGTGTTCTATCAGTAGTTGTGTGAGGACTATTACGATACATTATTATAAAATTAGCCAATTTGTGGTACAATGACAACTGTCATTTCTTTGGATTTGGATCCAACATTTGTTTGATGAGGGCATGTTTTACAATTTGTACAGTGCGCTCTGCTGCACCATTCGAAGCAGGGTGGTATGGTGGAACCTTGGTATGTTTCACACCATTTTTGCTCGTGAACTGTGCAAATTCTTCTAAACGAAATTGTGGTCCATTATCCCAAACAATTTCTTCTGGGAGGCCAAATGAAGAAAATAATCTTCACAAAATGTCTAATGTTTTACTTGTTATTTTACACCTCGACCCACTTCGAATGGCTATCAATCACAATAAACAATTGTTGTCTTTCTAGCACAGCAAAATCAATATGTAGCCTTCGCCACACCCTGGGAGGCCATTTCCATGGTTGTAATGGTATTGATGGTGGTTGCTTGCTCACCGATTGATATGTCATACACTGACTGACGATGTACTCTATATCTTTCTCAAGACCTGGCCACCATAAATAACTGTGTGCAAAACTCTTGTTCAAGCACATTCCCAGGTGCTGGTCATGGAGGTCTCCTAATAATTTGGATCTGAATTTATTTGGTATAACCACTCTTGCACCCCACATGATACAATCTTTATCGACTGATAATTCATTCCTACGAATGAAGAATGGATGAATATCTTTGTCTGTTACCTGGTTTGGCCATCCATTTGCAATATAATCATACACCTTTGACATCACTGGGTCACGTTTGATTGCTCTACCAATCTCTTCAGCTGTGACTGGCAGTTCATCAATGTGAAAAATAAAACACCTCTTCCCTATCGGGTGTAACTTGTGATGGGGAAGGCAATCTAGACATTGCATCAGCATTACTGTGATCAGCTGATCGTCTGTATTCAATATCATATGTATATGCTGACAAAATCAAAGCCCATCTCTGCATTCGGGCTGCAGCTAATGTTGGAACTGGGGACTTTGGATGGAGGATTGCTGTCAGGGGCTTATGGTCCGTAATGATGGTAAACTTTCGACCATACAAATATTTGTGAAACTTCTTGACCCCAAAAATTAATGCCAAAGCTTCCCTTTCGATTTGTGCATAATTACTCTCACTGGCACTGAGAGTGCGTGAAGCAAAAGCAATTGTTCTCTGCTCCCCACTATGTAATACATGAGATATTACTGCCCCAACTCCGTATGGAGAGGCATCATATGCTAGCTTGATCTCCTGAGATATGTCATAGTGAACTAACATGGTGCTCTCTACCAATTTGCTTTTACACTCCTTGAATGCTGTATCGCATTCTTTTGACCACTTCCAATGGACCTGTCTTTTCAATAGGTAATTCAGTGGATGTAATACTGTAGCCAAATTTGGTAGGAACTTCCCACAATAGTTCAAAAGATCCAAAAATGATCGAAGTTCAGTGACATTCTTGGGAGTGGGTGCATTTCTGATTGCATCCAGTTTTTTCTTGGTTGGATATAAACCATCTTTGTCTACTCTGTACCCTAAGTACTCCACTGAGTTTTGAAATAACTCACACTTGCAAGCAGCCACTCATACTCTGTGCTTCTCTAGCCGTTTGAGGACTTCATTCAATATGTTATTATGAATTTGTCTATTTGCTGCTGAAATTAGTATGTCATCTAAATAACGTAGTATAATGTAGATAAATGTGAGGTTATCCACTTTGGTGGCAAAGCAGGAAATGAGGTTATCCACGTTAGTGGCAAAACAGGAAGGCAGAATATTATCTGAATGGTGACAGGTTAGGAAAAGAGGAGGTGCAACAGTCATTGAAAGTTGGCATGCAGGTACAGCAGCCCGTGAGGAAGACAAATGGCATGTTGGCCTTCATAGCGAGAGGATTTGAGTATAGGAGCAGAGAAGTCTTACTGCAGTTGTACAGGGCCTTGGTGAGGCCACACCTTGAATATTGTGTACAGTTTTGGTCTCCTAATCTGAGGAAGGACATTCTTGCTACTGAGGGAGTGCAGCGAAGGTTCACCAGACTGATTCCTGGGATGGCAGGACTGACATATGAGGAGAGACTGGATCGACTAGGCTTATATTCACTGGAATTTAGAAAAATGAGAGGGGATCTCATAGAAATATATAAAATTCTGACGGGATTGGACAAGTTAGATGCAGGAAGAATGTTCCCGATGTTGGGGAAGTCCAGAACCAGGGGTCACAGTCTAAGGGTAAGGGGTAAGCCATTTAGGACCGAGATGAGGAGAAACTTCTTCACTCAGTGAATTGTGAACCCATGGAATTCTCTACCACAGAAAGTTGTTGAGGCCAGTTCATTAGATATATTCAGAAGGGAGTTAGATGTGGCCCTTACGGCTAAATGGATCAAGGGGTATGGAGAGAAAGCAGGAATGGGATACTAAAGTTGCAACATTGATCAGCCATGATCATATTGAATGATGATGCAGGCTCGAAGGGCCGAATGGCCTACTCCTGCACCTATTTTCTATGTTTCTATAACAAACTACCCCTTCAATACCTTGCAAAATCTGGTTCATTACCCCTTGGAATATGGCAGGGGCGGCAGACACTCCAAATGGTAGCCTATTAAACTGATATAGGCCTAGATGGGTATTTATAGTCAAGCATGACTTGGACTCCTCAGCTAGTAAGTAGGCATTCGTAAGATCCAACTTTGAGAAAATCTGACCACCTGTCAGTTTTGTGAACAAATCTTCTATATTTGGCAATGTATTGGGGACATTACCCTCTAGAACCTGGTTTACGGTTACTTTATAATCACCACACAATCTTATCTTACCATCGGACTTAGATACAACAATGGGTGTAGCCCAATTACATCGATCTATCTTAGAAATAATGTTCTCAGTCTTTACTCTTTTGAGTTCTTGCTCAACTTTCTCCTTGAGTGCATATGGTACGGAACATGGATTGCAGTAAACCGATCTAGCATCCTTCTGTACCCTGACACTTGCCTTGAAGCCTTGGATCGGACTGTGCGTTTCACAGAACACCTTTGGATAATTCTTGATGACATCATCCTTTGACGCAAATCTGGTTTCAACATGAAAAATGTCACTCTAATCCAGCTTCAGTGATCCCAACCAATTTCTTCCTAGTAAGGCAGGCTTGTCTCCTGCCACTACTATTAGAGGCAAGCTCTGAACTTGATCCTTGTATTCCTTATGATACGACCTACCACCGGAATGTTCTCTCCCGAGTAGCCTCGCAGCTCTATCTTGGCTTTCTCCAATGGGAAATCCCGCAATTTGTCGAGGTATAGCGACTCCGGTACTACTGATGCACCAGTGGCGATTTCCATGGGTATCTTGAATCCTGCAACATCTATGTGAATTATGATACTTTTCGAATCGCCATCCGTTAACCTCGTGCTCCTGATGATGTTTAACTCTAACATCTCTTCATCCTGTTGTTCTTCTTCCATGCTATGTCATCTCTGGAGATTTCTACTCATAGCTTTGAAAGCTGGTTTACCCTTCAGTCAGTATGCCTTTGCAAGATGCCCAGTTTTCCTGCAGATGAAACACTCTGCCTTCACATATGGACAACTTTGAGCAATGTGTTGTCCCAGGCACCGATAGCAGGATGTCCATGCTCTGTTCCCATTTCCAGTTTCTGAGACTTTGGGGCCCCACCGCCTTTTACTTTGAACCTGCAGGCGGTTCACCTCGGTTGTCTGATGACTGAAATTAGTATGAAATTCTTAGGAATATTGGTCGGCCATGCTCATCGACCTAGCTGTCTGGCAAGCTAAATCAAAAGTCAAGTTGGGCGTCATCAATAACTTTCTTCTGATCGCATCATTTTTTATCCCACATAGAAAGAGGTCTCGCAATGCTTGGTTCTGAAAGTGTCCGAAATTACAGTGAGTAGATAGCTTTTTTAATGCTACATGTACTCACTGATATTTTCTTCGGCCTTCTGATTTCGTATTCCGAATTGATAACTTACAGCAATTTCTAACGGAACAGGGCTGTAATGTTGTTCTAGCTTAGTTAGAATCTGTTTCAGCATTGTATCCTTTGGCTTGTCAGGCACAAGCAAATTTATCAGCGTTTCATACAACTCGGGCCCGGCCTCAGTTAAGAATATAGCTCTTTTTCGTTCCAACACCGCCCGGTTATTGTCTTCATTACCGGGGGTTTCGATGATATTATTTGCAGTGAAAAACATTTCTAGCCGATCCATATATGCTCAGAAACTTTCACGGTCGTGTTGAAATTCCCTCAAATGCCCTATAACTCCCATAGGGGCAGCCATTTTGACTCTGACAATTTAACCAAGTGCGTTCGTAATTTACCTCGGATTTGTAGCTGTTTCCAAAAACAGAGAAGCTCTCAAAGTCTCTCTGTCAGCTGGCTGAATCCTTCACCAACAAAAATTTCAGCTTTATATTATCCGATTACATCCCATTCTCGTCGCCAAATGTTATATCTTCAGAGAGCACACAACACACAACCTGCAGGTTCCAGAATCTTCTGACCTGCGGGTCAGGTGACCTGCTCTTTATTAAACAGCACTAGTTGCAGTAATACAGGCGTCCACAATGTGGAGCTACAGACATTACACTGCCATTATCAAAATTCCGCTCCTGCGATATCCCGGTGGTGACACCCCTCCCCCCTGCTCTGCTGCTGCATCCTAAGTGCATCATCAGAGTGCGCACTGTCGATGTTCCCTCCCATCCCCGACGGCAAAACTTCGCCGACAAAATCTTCCTCCCACCAGTTGGTGCCAAAACCTGCTTTTTTGAGATAGTCCAGTCAGGCTGAGGCCTTCTAAAATGGCGGTGCGGCTCCCATTAAAGGGGAGGACGCACTGCCACTGCTGCCATGTTTTTTTTTGTAGGCTGACTGTCATGTCGGGCCGACAATTATGCCCCCAGGTTCAGCCGGGCCGCCAACAGGTGTGTCGGGCCGCTGGCTCGGCCAAAACTCTCCCTGGTGGCCCAGTGGACCGAACTTTAAAAATCGAACAGGCTCTCCCCTTTAAGTGAAGGGGAGAGCCGTGGTAACGCGGCACCGTGATGATGTCATCAACGCTACGCTGATGACAGTGCGGTCACTCCGCCCACCCTCCACTGCCGCCTCTCAAGTGTGCTCACCGCCACACTGCCGCCCCCAATATGAGCGACTTCCTGCCGTTGGAAAAAAAAAGTCAAAGAGCGAATTTTGCTCAAGAGGCCATCTCATCCACCCCGTTTCCAGTAGGGGGCAATTTCCGCCCCTGATGCCTTGCTAGAACCTAAATTCCAGCCGGTTCTGTCGGTCTTCGGGACAGTACATCACGTACATCAGATAGAGAACTTAGGGCGATGGACGTTTAGAGAACCAGGAACTTCTTGATAACGACTAATGTGAGATGGTGCAGAGCGTGTCAAGGTTGGGGAATGTATCTGAATCAAAACAGTTAGAAAGGGTGTAAAAAGAACGTGATCGTAGTCAGAAGTTTGAAGATGAAGCAGAAGGAGGAGAAAATTGAGCTCAACGATTGTAACGTGTAATCTTCTGCAGCAAAGCATCACCGTGAGTGTTGTCTGTATGGTCACTTCACTCTTAATAAACCGGCAAGTGTTGGACAGCTGCATCTAGAATCCTCATTTCTGGGACATCGACAAGGACTGCAGCCTTAGTCTGCCTTACACTATGAACTTTACTCTGTTAAAACCAGCTTTAACTTAAAAGCATAGTTTAAAATAACTCATATTTAGATCCGTTCCATGGAAAAATGGTCAAAATATCCAGAAACATGGCACTGAGCAGTTCAAAAGATTCTAATTGTGACTGATGATGGTGGAGTTGGCACACATTGATGGGGAAGACCGAAAAGCTAGAATGGGTCAGTGCACACTGCAATAAATGGGACATGAGCAGAGAGAGGCATCTGTCAGAGGGTGACGTGAACTGATTTGGAGGAAGCGTCTGGATTGACATGCATATGGGGTTTGTTTCCAAGTTGTGTGTGTGGCGCAAAGGATTCAGGCGCTTTGTTAAAAGACTTTGACAAATATTTGTTGTGATGGATTCAGCTGAGTGGCTCCCAAGTATTCCCAAGTTTCCTCACAGCTCCAGTCTAGATGCAGTGCGGTATTTAAAAATGCACTTCAGAATGTTAGCACTCTCACAGCAGTTGCCACAACTTAATGATGTTTTTCCAACGGTTGCTTCCATCTCAATAATAAATATAGAATTATCATAAAATATGAATATATATCAGTGACACTGATGCGGCAGGAAGCAACGTGCTTTGTGGGGCAGGAAACGACATGCCCTAGCATTCAGTATCTTAACATCCAGCAGCATCATCAACTTTCCTTTGGAGTCCGTCTATTGTCATCGTGCATTACAAAGTGCTTTTCAAGGCCTGATCCAGTGCTGCATGAAGCCCACAATTATTTACCTTTGCAGTTAAAGCCTTGTCAGCCGTGGCTCAGTGGGCAGCACCCTTGCCTCTGAGTCAGAAGGTTATGGGTTCAAGTCCTGCTCCAGGGACTTGTGCACAAAACTCTAGGCTGACACTCACAGTGCAGTGCTGAGGGAGTGCTGCACTGTCAGAGGTGCCATCTTTCAGATGAGACTTTAAACCAAGGCCCCGTCTGCTCTCTCAGATGGATGTAAAAGATCCCGTGGCACTATTTAGAAGAAGAGCAGGGGAGTTATCCCTGGCGTCCTGGTCAATATTTATCCCTCAATCAACATCACTAAAAAATAGATTATCTGGTCATTATCACATTGCTGTTTGTGGGAGCTTGCTGTGCGCAAATTGGCTGCCGCGTTTCCTACATTACAACAGTGACTACACTTGAAAAGTACTTGATTGGCTGTAAAGTGCTTTGAGGTGAAAGGTGCTATATAAATGCAAGTCTTTCTTTTTTCCTTTTAAAGATCTGACTAAACTGATGATACATTTATATTGAAGGACCGCTTCCCAAATCGTACAATCATTTGGTTTAAAGTTGTGTTTATCTTCTGGGACCCAGGGTTATTCTGTGGCATGTGTGGGGCATGCAACAAAACTTTGGCAGCTCAGTCCGGTAACAACCAAACAAGATGGCTGCCTCCTCCTCCGCTGGTCACTTGCTTTGCATTTATGCTGCTTCTGAAGGCCGCCCTGCCCTTGGATCCATGAGCCAAACCCATCTCTTTTGGTAGCGCTGCCTCATGTATACTTTGCTATGTGGAAATTGTCACATTTTCCGCATGCCCGATGCTAGACTCCTGAAACAAGCGCTGTACTCCGAGCTACGCCACTGCAGGCGAGCCCCAGGAGAGCAGGGAAAATGCTTCAAGGACACCTTCAAAACCTCCTTGAAAAAAGCAACATCCCCACCGACTCTTGGGAATCCCGAGCCCAAGACTGTTCAAAGTGGAGGAGGAGCATCAGAGAAGGCACCGAACACTGAGTCTCTTCGCCGGGAGCACGTGGAAGCCAAGCACAAACAGCGGAAGGAGCGTACGACAAATCAAGCCCCCCCACCCACCCGTCCCTCCAACCACCGTCTGCCCCACCTGTGACAGAGACTGTAGGTCCTGCATTGGTCTCATCACTCACCTTAGAATTCATCTTAGTGTGGAAGCAAGTCATCCTCGACTCCGGAACACTGCCCATGAAGATACTTTGCTAGTATGCTATCAACATCCAGTGCCAAGGTGCGTGTGCTATAGGAATATCAGACCAATTGCAATGACCCAACCATTTCCTTTAAGATTTTCGTTAACCTTAACATCTTTTTGTTTCAGGTTGTATTTTAGTTTCACTTTTTTTTAACACCGCACTTTAGGCAGGATGTGAAGGCCTGAGAGAGGGCGTAGAAAAGATTTACGAGAATGATTCCAGCGATGAGGGACTTCAGTGACGTGGATAGACTGGAGAAGCTGGGGTTGTTGTCCTTAGAGCAGAGAAGGTTAAGAGGAGATTTGACAGAGTAGATAGAGAAAAACTGTTCCCATTGGCAGAAGGGTCAAGAGCCAGAGGACACAGATTTAAGGTAATTGGCAATAAAACCATAGGCGGACATAAGAAAAAACTTTTTTACACAGCGAGTGGTTATGACCTGGAATGCACAGCCTGAGAGAATGGTGGCGGGAGATTCAATCATGGCTTTCAAAAGAGAATTGGATAAGTACCTGAAAGAAAGAGATTTTCAGGGCTATGGGGAAAGGGTGGGGGAGTGGGACTGGCTGAGGTGCTCTTGCAGAGAGCCGGCACGGGCTCGACGGGCCGAATGGCTTTCTTTTGTGCTGTAACCATTCTGTGATTCCAGGAGTGGTCTCAACGCTGAAGATTAGAACAAATGCCCATTTAGGGCATACACTGTCAGCATTGTGCACTCTCAGGTTGAGCATGATACATGCAGATACAAACAAAGCTCCAAGATTTAGGAAAGCACCGTCAAATTTTCCAATTCCACAACAGTCGTCTTTCTGACTCCGATTGTTAACTTGTTAAAAATTTGGGCCAAACTGTGAGCTGTTCTATGCTGTGGACTGGTGCCTGCTGGGAAAAGAGTTGAGACTGCCCAATCTCATTTTACATAGAGGACCACTAAATGTAATAAAATGAGGAGACTGTCACCTAATCCGTCAAACCAGTGTCCTAGAGGTGAAAGAATAGTGTAATGTATGTATGTCTGGGTTTACCTGACACCAGGGGGAGCGACCGTCCAGAGACACACACGTGCAGCCTCCATGTTTAATCTTCACTTTGAGAGCTAATAAAGTAGAATCAGGTCGCACCTGATTGAGTTCACAGTACTAAGCCTTTTGAGTTATTGCATACGCAACATTTGGCGACGAGGCACAATACGAACTTACACGCATAAAAAAAAATGAGCATCGTTAGAATCCTGGAGAGATTCGTGGAGGGAGAAGACTGGGAGAATTTTACAGATCGCCTCGACCAGTACTTCGTGGCCAACAAGATGGATGAAGATGCTGATGCAGTTAAGCTCAGCGCGGTTTTCCTCATGGTTTGTGGTCCAAAAATCTATGGCCTCATAAAGAATCTGCTCTCACCTGCACATACAATGGAAAAGACCTATGAGGAATTGTGTGCTCTGATTCTGGACCATCTCAAACCTAAAGAAGGCATCATTATCTCGAGATATCGCTTTTACAAGCATGTTCGTTCTGAGGGCCAGGACGTGACGGAATTTGTTGCTGACCTGAGACATCTCGCTCGGCCATGTACGTTTGGAACCGCGTTGGAAGACATGCTGCGTGACATCTTTGTAATAGGCATAAACCACGAGGTGATCCTGCGGAAACTGCTGGCTGTGGAGACGCTGGATCTGAGCAGGGCCATCACGATCGGCCAGGCTTGCCTGACCATGGTCGATAGTACAAAGCAGATATCCTCGCAGAGTCGGAACTCCACGGCAAGTACTGTGCACCAGATTGTGTCGTTGGTTGGCAGAGCTGCACCTGGCAGAGCCTACCCGACTGTGTTTGCAAAACCTGTAGCTGCTCAAAGTCCGCCATTGGGCACGAATCCGATTTCACCCTGTTGGCGTTGTGGGGGCAATCATCGGCCTCATCAGTGCCGTTTCAGGACGTATTTTTGTAGAAAATGGAGCACCTTCAGCGGATGTATTCGCAGCTCAGCAAGCGTGCTGCGACACACCACGTGGATGATGATGACCGATCCGGAGCGGATCCGGCAATGCAACCCGAGATACCCGAGGAGCAAGTGTATAGTGTACATTCGTTCCTGACAAAGAGCTAACCGATAATGATTGAAGTAAAATTGAACAACGTGCCGGTATCTACGGAATTAGACACGGATGCGAGTCAGTCAATTATGAGCCAGAGGACTTTCGAAAAGCTGTGGGACACTAAGACTGTGAAACCCAAGCTGAGTCCAGTAAATGCAAAATTGTGTACCTGCACCAAAGAGCTCATACCAGTGATTGGCAGTGCAGCAGTCAAGGTGTCGTACGATGGGGTGGTTCATGATCTATCGTTGTGGATCGTTCCAGGCAATGGTCCAACGCTGTTTGGCAGGAGTTGGCTCGAAAAAATAAAGTGGAACTGGAACGATATCAAAGCTTTGTCATCAGTGGATGACACTTCGTGTGTTCAAGTGCTGAGCAAATTTCCCTCGCTGTTTGAACCGGCCATCAGCAATTTCACGGGAGCCAAGGTGCAGATCCACCTGGACTCAGATGCAAGACCTGTCCATCACAAAGCCCGGGCGGTCCTGTACATGATGAGGGAGAAGGTCAACATTGAACTGGACAGACTCCAACATGAAGGGGTCATTTCACCGGTCGAATTTAATGAATGGGTTAGTCCCATTGTTCCTGTGCTGAAGAGTGATGGCACTGTCAGGATTTGTGGAGACTACAAGGTTACGATCAACTGAGTTTCGAAACAGGATCAGTACCCGTTACCAAAGGCAGATGACCTGTTTGCAACACTAGCCGGGGGAAAGTCGTTCACCAAATTGGATCTGACATCGGCTTATATGACACAGGAGCTTGTCGAATCGTGAAGAAACTTATGTGTATCAATACGCATAAAGGGCTGTTCATTTAAAACAGGTGTCCTTTCGGAATTCACTCGACTGCAGCCATATTTCAGAGAAACATGGAGAGTTGACTGAAGTCCGTCTCTAGAACCATCGTGTTCCAAGCTGACATTCTGGTCACAGGTCGTGACACTGCCGAATACCTGCACAACCTGGAAGAGGTTCCACGTCGTCTGGACAAAGTGGGGCTCAGGCTGAAACGTTCAATGTGCGATCTTTATGGCACTGGAAGTCGAATTCCTGGGAAGGAAGATTGCTGCAAACGGCATCAGGCCTCCAGACTCGAAAACAGAGGCCATCAAAAATGCATCCAGACTCCAGAATGTGACGGAGCTGCGTTCGTTCCTTGGTCTTCTCAACTACTTCGGTAATTTCTTACCTAAATTGAGCACACTATTAGAGCCACTGCACATGCTGCTCAGAAAAGGCGACAACTGGGTTTGGGGTGTATCTCAAGACAGGGCCTTCGAGAAGGCTAGAAATCTGTTCTGTTCCAACAAATTGCTGGTACATTATGACCCGTGCAAGCGTTTAGCATTGGCCTGTGACACTTCATCACATGGGGTTGGTTGCGTGCTTCAACAATCCAATGAGTCGGGCAAAATACAACCCGTTGCGTACGCGTCGAGAAGCATGTCTAAAGCGGAAAGAGCCTACGGCATGGTAGAGAAAGAAGCTTTAGCCTGCGTATATGGGGTTAAAAAGATGCACCAGTATCTGTTTGGGCTTCGTTTCAAGCTTGAAACCGATCACAAGTCGCTCATATCTTTGTTTTCAGAGCATAGAGGTATCAATACCAACGCGTCGTCCCACATCCAGAGGTGGGCGCTGACATTATCTGCCTATGATTATGTCACTCGCCATAGACCTGGCATCGAGAATTGTGCCGATGCATTGAGCCATTTACCGTTTCCCACGCCGGAGGCGGAAACGCCACAGCCCGCAGACCTACTGTTGGTCATAGATGCCTTTGAGAGTGAAGGGTCGCCTGTCACTGCTCAACAAGTTAGGACCTGGACCAGCCAGGATCCGATCTTATCGATTGTAAAACGTTGTGTCCTTAGTGGTGATTGGTCGGCCATTCCCAGGGAAGTGTGTAATGAGACCAAACCTTACAACTGTCGCAAAGACGAACTATCCATTCAATCTGATTGTTTGCTATGGGGTAATCGTGTTGTTATGCCCAAGGAAGGCAGGGAGAGATTTGCACGGGATTTACACAGTACCCATCCCGGTATTGTGATGATGAAGGCCATTGCCAGGTCTCACGTTTGGTGGCCCTGGCATTGACTCTGATTTGGAGTCATCTGTGCATCAATGCAACACTTGCATGCAGTTAAGCAATGCACTAGTGGAATCTCCACTAAGTCTGTGGTCGTGGCCATCCAAACCATGGTCGAGGATCCACATCGACTATGTGAGTCCTTTCCTGGGCAAAATGTTTTTGGTGGTGATGGTGGATGCGTATTCCAAATGGATAGAATGTGTAATCATGTCATCCAGCACATCCACGGCCACCATTGAGAGCCTTCGTGCCATGTTCCCCACTCATGATCTGCCCAACATCGTTGTAAGCGACAACGGATCATGCTTCATGAGTTTGGAGTTTCAAGAGTTTATAAGACTCAATGGTATCAAGCACATAAGGTCAGCACCATTCAACCCCGCGTCCAATGGTCAAGCAGAGCCTGAAACGCATAACTCACGGTTCTTTGCAGACTCGTTTGTCACGTATACTGCTTAGTTACAGGACGAGACCCCATACGCTTACCGGGGTCCCCCCTGCTGAACTGTTGATGAAGAGAGGTCTCAAGACCAGACTCTTGCTTGTCCACCCTGATCTTAACGATCACATCGAAAACAGACGTCAACATCAGCAGTGGTATCATGATCGCACTTCCGTGTCACGCGACATCTCTATTAATGATCCTGTGTATGTGTTAAATTATGATCAAGGCCCCAAGTGGGTCATTGGCACTATTTCGGCCAAGGAGGGTAAAGGGGTGCTTATGTCAGGCTCACTAATGGGCAGACATAAAGGAGGTACATTGATCAGACGAAATTTTAAGCACACAAACGAACTGGAACAGCTTGAAGAAGACACCATCAATGACTAACCGATTCATATTCAGCCATCAGAAGACCCTGCGTTTGTAAATGAATCTGGACCTTCAATCCCCGACATGGACACTGCCACTCCCATTAGATCGGCTACCCAGCCTCGTCATGAATGACTCGGAGAACTCACCCAGATCTGGAATTGAACTGAGACGATCAACTAGGGAGCGGAAAGCCCCAGAGCATCTCAATTTGTAAATAGGACTGATACCAAGATCTTGGGGGGGAATGATGTAATGTATGTATGCCTGGGTTTACCTGCCACCAGGGGGAGCGACCATCGGAGGTCCTTGGGCCAGAGACACACACGTGCAGCCCTTGTATATAAAGAAAGTCTCCATGTTTAATCCTCACTTTGAGAGCTAATAAAGTAGAGTCAGGTCGCACCTGATTTGAGTTCACAGTACTAAGCCTTTTGAGTTATTGCATACGCAACAAAGTGTGCAGCCCACCACGCTGTCCCATCCCATTCCTTTCCATACGCCCAGCAGTTTCAGAGAGCAGAACTGATAGATAAATGGTAATGAATTCTGAAACATCCAGAGCTATTGGCTGTATCTCTGCTGCCACTTGTCCAGCTCCCTCGTGCTCGTTCACTCGGTACAGTGTAAATTCCCAGCCTCCAATCCAGGTGTGGAACTTCACTCAGTGGGAACCTAGATCAGAAAATCAGCAACAGAGGCCGGTGCTAACGATTCCCGATATTCCCGGTCAACAATTACAAAGGACTGAAAATCTGGGAGAGTCATTTTAAAGGGGCCTAACGCCAGATGTGCAAAGTACCCGCCTGATTCGGGCGATCGGCCCCTTTTAATATGAACCTTGATCGCCATTTTCGGTAGGAGCTGGCATAAGCAGCTCCACGAGCGATGGAAGAGCCCTGTCAAAGATAAGTCTTGAATTATTTTTGTGGGACCCGGAGGAGCAAGAGAATAATCTGGGATGCTGCCACCCCGGAACCCCCACCGTCCGTGATCATGACCACCCAGCCCCCCCCTGCCCCCTCCAGCGTGGGACTCACCTTGCTGGTGGCAAGGCAATTGGGTTAATTACATGACCAATTCTGGTTCGAGGGACTGTACTGGAGGCAGGTATTGAAACGTGACGATTTAGTTAAAGATTGCAGCAAAGTCACTTTGAACTGTGCAATGTTTTAAATCCCTTAAGATAGAAAGATTTGCATCACTATAGCGCCTTTCGCCACCTCAGGATATCCTAAAGCACTTTACAGCCAAATAAGTATTTCTGAAGTGTAGTCGTGGAATTATTGAAATTTACAGCACGGAAGGAGGCCATTTCGGCCCATCGTGTCCGTGCTGACCAACAAAGAGCTATCCAGCTTAATCCCACTTTCCAGCTCTGGGTCCAAAGCCCTGCAGGTTATAGCACTTCAGGTGCATATCCAAGTACCTTTTAAATGCTATGAGGTTTCTGCCTCTACCACCCTTTCAGGCAGTGAGTTCCAAACCCCCACCACCCTCTGGGTGAAAGATTTTCTCCTCAAATCCTTTCTAAACCTTCTACCAATTACTTTAAATCTATGCCCCCTGGATATTGACCCCTCTGCTAAGGGAAATAGGTCCTTCCTATCCACTCTATCTAGACCCCTCATAATTTTATTCACCTCAATTAGGTCTCCCCTCAGCCTCCTCTGTTCCAAAGAAAATAACCCCAGCCTAGCCATTCTTTCCTCAGAGCTAAAAAATTTCGAGGCAACATCCTTGTAAATCTCCTCTGCACCCTCTCCAGTGCAATCACATCTTTCCTGTAATGTGATGCCCAGAACTGCACGCAGTACTCTAGCTGTGGTCTAACTAGTGTTTTATACAGTTCAAGCATAACCTCCTTGTTCTTATATTCTATGCCTCAGCTCATAAAGGCAAGTATCCCGAATGTCTTCTTAATCACCGTACTCCCAGTCTCTGCAACATTGCTTGGGATGAGGAGATGTTCACTGGCAGAAGGGTCAGTAACCAGAGGATGCAGATTTAAGATAATTGGCAAAAGATCCAGAAGGGACGTGAAGGAAAAATAATTACGGAGCGAGATATGATGATCTGGAACGCGCTGCCTGAAAGAGAGGTGAAGCAGATTCAATTGTAACTTTCAAAAGGGAATAAAACATAAGAATTAGGAGCAGGAGTAGACCTTACGGCCCCTCGAGCCTGCTCCGCCATTCAATAAGATCATGGCCGATCATCGACCTCAACTCCACTTTCCCGCCCGATCTCCATATCCCTCGATTCCCTAGATTTCAAAAATCTATTGATCTCTGTCTTGAATATACTCAACGACTGAGCCTCCACAGCCCTCTGGGGTAGAGAATTCCAAAGATTCACCACCCTCTGAGTGAAGACATTTCCTCATCTCAGTCCTAAATGGCCGACCCCTTATCCTGAGACTGTGACCCCTGGTTCTAGACTCCCCAGCCCGGGGGAAACATCCTCTCAGCATGTACCATTGGTTATATACTTGAAAAGGAAAAAGATTACAGGGCTCTAGGGAAAGAGCAGGAGAGTGGGACGAATTGGATCGCTCTTGCAGAGAGCCAGCAAAGGCATGATGGGCCGAATGGCCTCCTTCTGTGCTGTATGATTGTATGATGATTTTTCATGGGAATACTGGGGAATTACAAGAACAGCACCAAATCCGGGCTGGGAGTACCTGACATCTTGAACACAGACACAGGATAAAAAGGGAAAAATGTTGCATTCCCCAGGACTGTCACCTCTCGTACTGAAAAACATAAAATTCGTCTCTGAACAAGAGTAAAAATGAATAAAATAAGATGCTATTGTAGTGGGATATGAGGTCCCGGCAGTGGGTGACACTAAACTCCCCCAGCCGCAAGCGTGATGTCTTTTGTCAGTTCTTGGCGAGGTGCCTAGGTACAATGCCTCATGGAACCATTTCAGTTGCCAGATTGGCTTCAACATGAATAACCAACGTTGCATTTTAGTCCCTGGTGAACCATGTGTAATATCGTAAGTGAAGGAGCAAACAAAACGAGTACAGATTTCACCATATTCCCCATAGAAACAGACTTCTCTTCCTCAAAGCAAAGCTCTTATGCCTGGGGCAATCGGAGAAAGGGGGCCAAGCCTCTTTAAGATGACCATCTTTGAAACAGATGTCAATTGATTTGGATCGAAAGCATCACCTCCCCCCCCCCACAAATCCCCCCACCCCACCCCCGCCCCCACTCCTCCTCCCGCATAACAATAGGGAGGAAATTCTGCCTCTGATACAGGGTTCAGGTCTGAACCAGTTATTTTAGATCTTTTAAAATAGGTCAGCAAGTATTTAGGAAGGTAAATGGAATGTTGGCCTTTATTGCAAGAGGGATGGAGTATAAAAGTAGGTAAGTCCTGCTACAACTGTACAGGGTATTGGTGAGACCACAACTGGAGTACTGCATGCAGTTTTGGTCTCCTTATTTAAGGAGGGATATACTTGCATTGGAGGCTGTTCAGAGAAGGTTCACGAGGTTGATTCATGAGATGAAGGGGTTATCTTATGAAGAAAGGTTGAGAAGGTGGAGCTTTTAGTTATTGGAGTTTAGAAGAATGAGAGGTGATCTTATTGAAACACATAAGATTCTGAGGGGGTTTGACAGGGTAGATGCAGAGAGGATGTTTCCCCTCGTGGTGGAATCTAGAACTAGGGGGCATAGTTTCAGAATAAGGGTCGCCCATTTGAAATGGAAATGAGGAGGGATTTCTTCTCTTAGAGGGTCGAGAATCTTTGGAATTCTCTACCCCAGAGAGCTGTGGAGGCTGGGTCATTGAATATATTTAAGGTGGACATAGACAGATTTTTGAATAAGTGAGTCAAGGGTTATGGGGAGCGGGCAGGGAAGTGGAGTTGAGGCCAAGATCAGATCAGCCATGATCTTATTAAATGGTGGAGCAGATTCGAGGGGCCAAATGGCCGACTCCTGCTTCTATTTCTAATGTAGATCATTAAAGGAAGGTGGTCATTCTATATAAATGGTCTTTAAAGCCATGACTGATCTGATCTTTTTTATGAATCACGAAGACAATTAGGAAAAGCTGATTTCTGTTAAAGCTTTGATCAGACCAAATCCCATGGAAGTGGAATTAGCCACAATGGACTGGACATCCGTTACCTAGTATCTGTAAAGCTTTCATGAGCCACTGCTTCAGCACATCAATTCTCTCCTTCTGGATCCAGAGCTCCACGTATTCAGAAAAACATTCAACATCTTAGCCTGAAAATGTGTTTTACAGAAATAGTTAGACAGAATACTCTTAATGGGGCCTTTTATAGACCATAATCTTAAGGCAGTTAATATTAATGGACATGTAATGAGTGGATATATATTTAAGAAATTGAAATCTGCACCATCTAATCATTTGGATGATATTATTACCACTGGTACCTCTGTATACTTTCACCTGCATAAACCTATAGCTTATGCTCCCAGGTCTCTGCTCTCCAGCATGCATTCCTCACATCATTTCCCACGTGTGCTTTCCCAGGTGTGTATTCATCATCATATTCCCCAATATGAATTACTCAGCATATATTTCTCATCATATATCTGTCAGCTTGTACTTCCAACCATGTACTCCCAGGTGTATACCTGTCAGTATATATTCTCCAGTGTGTATTCCCAGCTGTACACTCCCAGGGGCGTACTCCCAGGGATGTTCCCAGATGTGTACTCCCAGGCCTGTACTCACGGCTGTCCATGTCCCACCAAACACTTCTGATTTTTCCTTCTGCCTTTTTGAGACGTGTTTAGCCTTTACTCTGCACGTCCCCCACAAGGAAACATGTCGGGAGCTGTGGGCATAATCCTACCTCCGATCCCACTGTCTGTGCCATGCTGTGTTGGAGCACCAAACCATCCGTACACTCCTGATTTAACACACAAGGACATGAGAGCAGGACATTGCAGTCCTTTAGAATTAGTAATAAAGAGAGGATGTGCAAATGGGGGCCTCAGAGCCAGGCCCCAGCGAGCAGTGGGCCTATTACAGTCATTTCCTATTTATTAGACAGTAGAATTTTATTTTATTACAAAATTTCTTTAACAAAAATGATACAGCTCAAATATGTTTTAAATAACTCGCATATCGATCATCAACAGAATTCAGTAAATAGTTTGTTCGGAGAATCCCACTCTACAACCATGGCGAATTCTGAGACTTTGGGCCCTGGTCTTTCACCAAAGTTTCTCAATCAAAAAAAATCCAGGTAAAGTGTCAGATATTTATTAAAGCAGCGCGGGTTCTTGTGCCAGCTGCTTATGGCGTCAGAGTCCTATTCACCCAATAGGACCCCGATTTGCGTGAGAGTATGAGACTCCCACCTGAGTCGGGAACCTCATATGCCTGAAAAATCAGGTGCTTTTAAATCCTCAAAGGATCGGAACGGAGCCGGGAATTCACTCACTCCATTTTAACTGCCCCAATGCCCCCTCCTCCCCGACCCCCGATCCCTCACCTCCACACCGAGCAGTTTCAGAGTATGGCACCGTCTACTTCGAAGCCAACAGTATGTTAACAGTTGGAATAAATGCTGAAAAATCAACCAGCAATGGTTCACACCATGGTCAACATGGGGAGCGTGGGGAATGTGGGGGAGAGGGGAACGTGGGGGAGAGGGGAACATGGGGGAGAGGGGAACATGGGGAGCGTGGGGGAGAGGGGAGCGTGGGGGAGAGGGGAACATGGGGAATCTGGGGAGGGTGGGGGGCAGAGGGGAACGTGGGGAACGTGGGGGAGAGGGGAACGTGGGGGAGAGGGGAACATGGGGAATCTGGGGAGGGTGGGGGGCAGAGGGGAACGTGGGGAACGTGGGGGAGAGGGGAACGTGGGGGAGAGGGGAACATGGGGGAGAGGGGAACATGGGGGAGAGGGGAACGTGGTGGGGAGGGGGAACGTGGGGAGCGTGGGGGAGAGGGGAACGTGGGGGAGAGGGAAACGTGGGGGAGAGGGGAGCGTGGGGGAGAGGGGGAACGTGAGGGAGAGGGGGAACGTGGGGAGCGTGGGGGAGAGGGGAACGTGGGGGAGAGGGGGAACGTGAGGGAGAGGGGGAACGTGGGGAGCGTGGGGGAGAGGGGAACGTGGGGGAGAGGGGGAACGTGGGGAGCGTGGGGGAGAGGGGGAACGTGGGGGAGAGGGGAACATGGGGGAGAGGGGGAACGTGAGGGAGAGGGGAGCGTGGGGAGAGGGGAACGTGGGGAACGTGGGGGAGAGGGGAACGTGGGGGAGAGGGGGAACGTGGAGAGCGTGGGAAGCGTGGGGAGCGTGGGGAGCGTGAGGGAGAGGGGGAGCGTGGGGAACGTGGGGAGCGTGAGGGAGAGGGGGAGTGTGGGGAACGTGGGGAGCGTGGGGAGCGTGGGGGAGAGGGGGAGCGTGGGGAGCGTGGGGAACGTGGGGAATGTGGGGAGTGTGGGGAGCATGGGGAACATGGGGGAGAGGGTGATACACTCATAATAAAGGATGAAACTGAGTACTGTGAACAATGAGCAAATGTGACCTTAGCTCCTTTAATAAGGCTCCAGAGTGCAGGTACAACATGGGTGACCTGCTTATATACAGTGCTTCCAAGGGATGCTGGGATCCCTTGGGACTCCAACAGGTAGGCCCTCTGGTGCTAGTGTGATACAGGTTGCAAGGGGTTAAATACATAACATCACTCCCTCGTAAAGTTAATAGTACACTTATTTACAACTTGAGACAATCTGGGGCTTTACGCTCCCTTGTCGATCGTCTCGGTACAAATGCGGGTGTGGGTGAGTTGGTCGGTTTTTCACTGGGCTGCTGGGAAGCCGGCCTTGTCGGGCTGCTGGGGATGGTGAGTTCGGCTTTGTGGTCAACCGTGATGTTGGTTGCCACTTGTGTGTGTGTTGGAGGGTCAAAGTTGGTGGTGTCTTCTTCGGATTGTTCGTAGCTGTTGGTGAACCGCAATTTGATTTGGTCTAAATGTTTTCTGCATGTTAGTCCATTGGCCAATTTGACCTGAAACACCTTACTCCCCTCTTTGGCTATGACCATGCCAGCGAGCCATTTGGGACCATGTCCATAATTGAGTACAAATACAGCGGCATTGACCTCAATACCGCATGACAAATTTGCACGGTCATTGTTATGTCTTGAATAAAGAATCTGACCAGATACTGTAAGCTCAAAGTAATGTGTGACCATAGTGGGATCCCTTGGGACTTTAGGGAATGAGCCCTCTTGTGGTTAAACAAGGTATTTACAGGTTTACATAAATAACAACACTCCCCCCCCACCCCCAAAGTCAATAGTGTAACTATTTACAATGTGAGTCGATCTGGGCCTTCCTTTCCCTGGTTGATCACCTCGGTGCAAATGCTGGTTTTGGTGAGTCGTTTGTTGGGCCCTCGCTGGGCTGCTGTGCAGCTGGCCTTGCTGGACTGCCTGGTGTGGTGAGTCCTGCTGGGCTGCTGTGAGTGATGGGTTCTGCTTCGTGGTCAACCGCTGTGTTGGTTGCCACCGGTGTGTGTGTTGGGGGGTCGAAAAAGGTAGAGTCTATCGTTGGTTGTTCTGGATAGTCCGTGAATCTGAGTTTGATTTGGTCCAAGTGTTTCCTGTAGATGAGTCCATTTGAAAGTTTGACCAGAAATACCCTACTCCCCTCTTTGGCCACGACAGTGCCGGGAAGCCACTTGGGACCTTGTCCATAGCTCAACACAAATACAGGATCATTAATCTCGATTTCGCGTGACACATTTGCGCGATCATAATATGTATTCTGTTGAAGCCGCCTGCTCTCTACCTGTTCGTGTAGATCAGGGTGGACTAACGAGAGCCTTGTCTTAAGTGCCCTTTTCATGAGCAGTTCAGCAGGGGGGAACCCCAGTGAGCGAGTGGGGTCTTGTGCGGTAACTAAACAGGACTTGGGATTGGCGAGTCTGCAGTGAGCCTTCAGTTACCCTCTTCAAGCTCTACTTGATTGTTTGCACTGCTCTTTCTGCCTGACCGTTGGACGCTGGTTTAACCAGGGCAGATGTGACATGTTTGATCCCATTGTGGGTCATGAACTCTTTGAACTTGGCACTGGTGAAGCACGGCCCATTGTCACTCACAAGGATGTCAGCCAGGCCGTGCGTGGCAAACATGGCCCGCAGGCTTTCAATGGTGGCAGCGGACGTGCTTGCCAACATTATCTCACATTGAATCCATTTGGAGTACGCATCTACAACCACAAGTAACATTTTTCCCAAGAATGAGCCTGCATAGTCGACATGGACCCTGGACCACGGTTTGGAGGACCAGGACCATAAACTTAGTGGCACCTCCCTGGGTGCATTGCTTAACTGTGAACATGTGTTACATTTGTGCACACAGAACTCTAAGTCTGCATCGATACCGGGCCACCACACGTGGGATTTGGCTATCGCTTTCATCATTACAATGTCTGGGTGGTGCTGTGGAAAGTGTCCCTGCCCTTTTTTGGTACCACTACCCGATTACCCCGCAGGAGGCAGTCTGCCTGTATAGACATTCCATCTCTGCACCGCTGGTACGGCTTTATTTCTTCCTGCATCGCTAACGGGACACTGGACCAACTCCCGTGGAGCACACAGTTTTTTACTAAGGACAGTAAGGGGTCCTGGCTCATCCAGGTTCTAATCTGTCGGGCGATGACAGAAAAATTGCTCACTCTCGAATGCTCCATTACCATAACTAAATCTGCGGGCTGTGCCATCTCCACCCCAGTGGTGGGCACTGGCACAGTTTTCTGTGCCTGGCCTGTGGCAGATGGCGTAGTTGTATGCGGACAACGTGAGATCGCTTCTCGGCCTTTTGGCTAAGATCATGCGTAACTGACCTGACAGGGGAGTAACCATGACCCCAACGTGGTTCTCCCTGGATCAGGAAGGTGGTTCTCCTATGCTTTTTGGAAATAGGAGGTGGGTGGGGTTGCTGACCCATCCAGCTCCACGGAGGTATGTGGGGTTGCTGACCCATCCACCTCCATGGCACGAACCTGGTATTGCAGTACTTCCAGGAACAGTGCTTGGGGTCTAGGCCTTTTGGCTAAGAGCATTAGCGCAGGGTGATCCTTGATGTGTGCAAGGTGACCTCTGGCGTTTGTGATCTGACAAAGAATTGGAAGGATTGGCTACGAATGTGGATGTGGGCTGATGCGTTGGTATTTATCCCCTTACTTTCAGAAAAGAGGGATATCAATGGCTCATGGTCAGTTTCCAATTCAAATTTGAGCCCAAACAGATATTGATGCATTTTCTTTACCCCATAAACACACGCTAACGCTTCTTTTTCAATCGTGCTGTAGGCCCTCTCGGCCTTAGACAGACTTCTGGATGCATAAACAACCGGTTGCAATTTTCCAGATTCATTTGCTTGTTGCAATACACACCCGACGCCGTATGACGACACATCACATGCTAGTACCAAACGTTTACATAGATCATACAACACAAGCAATTTGTTTGAACATAACAGTTTCCTAGCTTTCTCAAAGGCATTTTCTTGGCTTTTACCCGATACCCATTCATCTCCTTTACGCAGTAAAGAGTGCAGTAGTTCTAACAATGTGCTAAGACCTGGTGAGAAGTTACCAAAGTAGTTCAGGAGTCCTTGAAATGACCGCAGCTCCGTCACGTTCTGTGGTCTCGGTGCGTTCTCGATTGTCTCCGTTTTCGAATCGGTGAGCCTGATGCCGCCCGCCGCGATTCTTCTCCCCAGGAACTCCACTTCAAGCACCAGGAAAACGCACTTCGATCGTTTTAACCTGAGCCCCACGTGGTTGAGCCGACTAAGAACCTCCTCCAGGTTCTGCAGTGCTCGACGGTGTCCCGACCTGTAACCAAGATGTCGGCCTGGAAGACCACGGTGCGCGGGACCGACTTCAGCAAGCTTTCCATGTTCCTCTGGAATATCGCCGCCGCTGATCAAATCCCAAACGGGCATCTGTTGTAAATGAAGAGACCTTTGTGCGTGTTGCTGCACGTGAGGCCCTTAGCTGATACCTCCAGTTCCTGCGTCATGTAGGCCGAGGTCAAGTTCAGCTTCGTGAACGTTTTTTCTCCCGCCAGCGTCGCAAATAGGTCGTCTGCCTTCGGTAGCGGGTATTGATCCTGCAGGGAGAAACGATTGATAGTTACTTTGTAATCACCACAGATTCTGACAGTGCCATCTTCCTTGAGGACAGGAACAATCGGATTGGCCCAGTCATTGAATTCAATCGGCGAAATGATGCCCTCTCGTTGCAGCCTGTCCAGCTCGATCTCCACCCTCTCTCTCATCATGCACGATACCGCTCTCGCCTTGTGATGGATGGGTCATATCCCCGGAATCAAGTGGATCTGCATTTTTGCTCTTGATGCCTGGTTTGAACAGTGAGGGGAATTTGTTTAAGACCTGGGTACACGAAATGTCATCGACGGATGAGATTGCTCGGACGTCGTCCCAGTTCCAGCGTATCTTTCCCAGCCAGCTCCTGCCGAACAGCGTGGGCCCATCACGTACCACCCAGAGTGGTAAATTGTGCACCACTCCATCGTAGAAGACCTTTACGGTAGCACTACCGATTACGGGAATCAGTTCATTTGTGTACATTTTCAGTTTAGTACGAATGGGAGTCAGGACTGGCCTCGAGGCCTTGCTGCACCACAACTTGTCAAAAGTCTTTTTGCTCATTATGGACTGGCTTGCACCTGTGTTCAGCTCCATTGACACCGGGTGTCCATTTAATTCAACCTTCAGCATTATTGGGGGATACTTTGTGGTAAATGTGTGCATCCAATATACCTCTGCCTCCTCAGTCTGAGGCTCTGGTTCGTCGTGATCCGCCATGGATCTGTCCTCCTCTGCAACATGGTGGTTTGCAGGATTAGCAGGGTTTGCAGCTCACCTGCACATACATTGGAGGTGTCCCATTGTTCCACAGCCCTTGCAAACGTATCCTTTGAAGCGGCATGAATGGAAACGATGATCACCCCCGCAGCGCCAACAAGGTGTTAATGGCCTAGCATTCACCACCCTTGATGGTGGACATTGAGACATCTGTGGACGTGCAGCTGCAGGCATGTGTGACCTGCCCTGTGCGTTACGATTTGAAAACAACATCACTTTGTTCACAGTACTTGCAGCAACACTCGTGTGCTGAGAGATTTGTTTGGTATTGTCACTGGTGGCGATGAATGCCTGGGCTATCGCTGTGGCTTTACTCAAGGTTGGGATCTCTACAGTCAAAAGTTTGTGAAGTATTACTTCATGGCCAATGCCAAGTACAAAGAAGTCCCTGAGCTTGTGCTCCAAGTGTCCTTCAAATTCGCAATGTCCTGCAAGGCGCCTTAGCTCATCGACGTAGCTCGCCACTTCCTGGCCTTCAGACCTCTTGTACGTGTAGAACCGGTACCTCGCCATCAGAACGCTTTCCTTCGGGTTTAGATGCTCCCGGACCAGTGTGCACAAATCATCGTACGACTTCTCTGTGGGTTTTGTTGGAGCGAGCAGATTTTTCATGAGGCCATACGTTGGTGCCCTGCAAACGGTGAGGAGGATTACCCTTCGATTGGCAGCGTTCGCTTCATCTTCCAGCTCGTTGGCCACAAAGTATTGGTCGAGTCGCTCCACAAAGGTTTCCCAATCATCTCCCTCTGAAAATTTCTCCAGGATGCCCATGGTTCTCTGCATTGTTGCGGTGGAGTTCGTCATCTGTATCTCGTTGCCAGTTGTTATGTCTTGAATAAAGAATCTGACCAAATACTGTAAGCTCAAAGTAATGTGTGACCATAGTCCTTTATTACAGGTCTCCAGACTGCCTTTCCAGCCTCTGAAGCCTCCTTATATACATGCTCCCAAGGGATTGTGGGATCCCTTGGGACTCCGGGGGATGAGCCCTTTGGTGGTTAAACAAGGTATTTACAGGTTTACATATATAATAGTCACGGTACACACTTTGTTGATGCCACCTGCCCTTCACGTGATCATGGAGATCAGGATGGACACACTTCAAGCGTTTCAACCTGAGTCCCGCACGATCTAACCGACTAAGAACCTCTTCCAGATCCTTCAAGTGCTCAATGGTGTCCCGACCTATAACCAGTATGTCGTCCTGGAAAACCACGGTGCGAGGGACCGTCTTTAGCAGGCTCTCCATGTTCCATTGGAAGATCGCTGCGACTGACCGAATCCCGAACGGGCACCTGTTATAGATGAACAGACCTTTGTGCATGTTGATGCAGGTGAGGCCTTTCGAAGACTCCTCCAGCTCCTGCATCATGTAGGCCAAGGTCAGGTCCAACTTGGTGAACGTCTTCCCTACAGCCAGGGTCGCAAAATAGGTCGTCTGCCTTGGGTAGCGGGTACTGGTCCTGCAGCGAGAAACGGTTAATCGTTACTTTATAGTCCCCACAAATTCTGACTGTGCCGTCCTCCTTAAGTACCGGAACAATCGGACTGGCCCACTTGTTGAATTCCACCAGTGCGATGATGCTTCTCGCTGCAGCCTGTCCAGCTCAATTTCCACTTTCTCACGCATCATATATGGTACCACCCATGCCTTGTGGTGGATGGGTCGTGTACCAGGAACCAAATGGATCTGCACTTTCGCCCCCGAGAATCTTCCAATACCTGGCTCGAACAACGATGGAAATCTACTCAGAACCTGGGCACATGAGGCATCGTCGACGGATGAAAGCACTCAGATGTCGTCCCAGTTCCAGCAGATTTTTCCCAGCCAGCTTCTGCCAAACAGTGTGGGACCATCCCCTGGCACGATCCACAGCGGGAGTTCGTGTACTGCTCCATCATAGGAGACTTTGACTTCTGCACTGCCAATTACAGGGATTAGTTCCTTGGTGTAAGTCCTTAGTTTGGTGTGAATGGGGCTGAGTTTGGGCCTGTGTGCCTTGTTGCACCACAGCCTGTCACAAAGGCATTTTTACTCATTATGGACTGAATCTCACCCTTGTCCAGTTCCATAGATACTGGAATTCCATTCAGTTCAACTTTCAACATAATTGGTGGACATTTCGTGGTGAATGTGTGTACCCCGTACACTTCTGCTTCCTCGGTACAAGTCTCCAATTCAGCCTGATCCACAGTGGATCGATCTTCCTCTGCAACGTGGTGGTTTGCAGGGTTTGCAGCTCGCCTGCACATTCGCTGGAAGTGTCCCATTGTTCTGCAGCCGTTGCACGCATAGTGCTTGAAGCGGCATTGATAGGCTCGATGATCACCTCCACAGCGCCAACAAGGTGTTAACTGCCTCGCATTAACGATTGATGGCAGACTCTGGGTCATCTGAGGTCGGGCAGCAGCAGCCGGCGTGTATGTTCTGCCCCTGCTTATATACTGTGCTCCCAAGGGATGCTGGGATCCCTTGGGACTCCAACAGGTAGGCCCTCTGGTGGTCGTGTGATACAGGTTGCAAGGGGTTAGATACATAACAGAGGGGAACGTGGGAAATGTGGGGAGCATGGGGGAGAGGGGAACGTGAAGAACGTAGGGGAGAGGGGAACATGAGGAATGTGGGGGAGAGGGGAACGTGGACAATGTGGTGAATGTGAGGAATGTGGGTATGCAGTGTATTTGACCATCAATCTGCTTCATGCGGCGGTGTCCGGAGCCAAACCAGCAAACAGCGCTGACTGAGCCTTTCCAATGCTCGTGTCCTTTTATCATATTTTTTTCAAACTACAACGCATCATTATTACTGGCAGTGCTCCATTACCACATTAAGGGGAGCAAAGTACTTTTATTCAAAATAGCTCCCCTATTTATAGAAAGAGATTCTAAACTTACCTCCAATTTGTCTGCCACTTTTCTTTAAATGCCAGTTGTATCTGTCGACATCAACACTCTCTCGTGCAGCCTCTCCCTCCCTGCTGGGCCGCTGGGTGATACCAGGCAGGACTGGAGTATCCCGAATATCATCCATTGCAAACAGCGGGAGGGGGGATTGGCAATCGAAGCCGGGAGACGCCGAGAAACCACACTATAGGCCGGGAATTCACCTGGGCCAGCCTGCAGCATGGCTTCCCGAGATTGGGCAATTCTGGAGTAACCCTCAGTTTTAAAAAGAGGCCAAATAAATTTAACGGTAAAAATAAAGACTTGCATTTCTATAGCACCTTTCACAGCCACTGGACGTCTCAAAGCACTTTACAGCCAATGAAGTACTTTTTGGAGTGTAGTCTCTGTTGTAATGTGGGAAACGCGGCAGCCAATTAGCGCACAGCAAGCTCCCACACACAGCAACGTGATAATGACCAGATAATCTGTTTTTTGTTATGTTGCTTGAGGGGTAAATATTGGCCCCAGGACACCGGGGATAATTCCCCTGCTCTTCTTCGAAATAGTGCCACGGATCTTTTAAGTCCACCCGAGAGCAGACCGGGCCTCTGTTTAACGTTTCATCCAAAAGACGGTACCTCTGACAGTGCAGCACTCCCTCAGTACAGCACTGGGAGTGTCAGCCTAAATCTATGTGCTCAAGTCCCTGGAGTGGGACTTGAACCCACAACTTTACCACTCAGAGGCGAGTGTGCTGCCCACTGAGCCACAGCTGACACTCAGTAAGCTTATTACATTCCTCTGTAAAATGGGGGAGTACTTTGAATAAAACGTATTCCCCCCGGACTTTCCTTCTCCTTTCAGCAAGATAATTAATACGTGAAGAATAAATTTATAAGTAATTTAATTGCAAGTGTGTTTTACAATGAAAATGAATCTTACTTGGTTGCACCAGTGAACTAAAACACGTGGAGCTACTGCTAAAGCTGTCAGCTTCAGATGGTGCTTTATGATTTGTATCAATATTTTATTAATAAACGATCTGGGATCTTAAAACTAAAAAGTGATAATTTTAACTTGTTTCTGAGTGAAACCTTAAATGCCTGGTTTATTATCGCTACTTGTGGCTCCATATTTTTATACAGATTCGATCACTTGGCAGTGATTACTGAAATAATTTCAGGTTTAATCAAGTGGTTTCTACTTTGACACTTTACAACCGTCCCTTATGGTCATGTTCCAACAAAGTCTAAACTATATTCATGGCTTTGCAGTGCAGCCTGGATAATGTGCTCAAGTTTCTGACCCCACAATGGTGTAGTCTTCTGGGGCACGGAGGCTATGACCGAGTCCAGGCTGATGCTTGTTTAATGCAAATTCTTTCTTTTTTGAAATAGAAACCCAGTTTCCTCTCCGTAAAACAACTATCTGCTGCTTTATTGACTGAAAATGTGGGCATCGGTTTTAACCCATCCCTCCCGGCAGAGAGGGCCTTTAAATTGGAGTGCGGTGCCTCACTGCCCCATTCCTGCTGGAACCCGACTGGCCACCGTTGGAACAGCTCAGTGCGGCTCAGAGGCTGAAGCGACCACCGCGGGAGCCTCGTACATTTATACAAATCAGGGTCCGATTACGTTAATGGGACTCCGATTGCACTTTGACCCGACCCGGGCCGGAACGGGGAGGCCAATCAGCTTTCCCTCCAGGTCAAGGCAGGTCAGCAGCTGTCGAGAGGAGTAAGGTGTAAGTATAGCCACAACTTGCATTTACCATCATCAAAGGCAGTCCCTCGGAATCGAGGAAGACTTGCTTCCACTCTAAGAGTGAGTTCTCAGGTGGCTGAACAGTCCAATACAGGAATTACAGTCTCTGTCGCAGGTGGGACAGACAGTGGTTGAAGGAAAGGGTGGGTGGGGAGTCTGGTTTTGCCGCACGCTCCTTCCGCTGCCTGCGCTTGTTTTCTGCATGCTCTCGGCGACGAGACTCGAGGTGCTCAGCGCCCTCCCGGATGCTCTTCCTCCACTTAGGACGGTCTTTGGCCAGGGACTCCCAAGTGTCGGTGGGGATGTTGCACTTTATCAGGGAGGCTTTGAGGGTGTCCTTGAAATGTTTCCTCTGCCTACCTTGAGCTCGTTTGCCGTGTAGGAGTTCCGAGTAGAGCGCTTGCTTTGGGAATCTTTTGTCAGGCATGCGGACAATGTGGCCCGCCCAACGGAGCTGATCGAATGTGGTCAGTGCTTTAATGCTGGGGATGTTGGCCTGATTGAGGAGGCTAACATTGGTGAGTCTGTCCTCCCAGAGGATTTGCAGGATCTTGTGGAGACATCGTTATTGGTATTTTTCCAGCGATTTGAGGTGTCTACTGTATATGGTCCACGTCGCCTCTGAGCCATACAGGAGGGCGGGTATCACAACAGCCCTGTAGACCATGAGCTTGGTGGCAGATTTGAGGGCCTGGTCTTCCTCAGGCGGCCGAAGGCTGTACTGGCGCACTGGAGGGGGTGTTGAATCTCGTCGTTATAGCGCCTTTAACATAGTAATTTGTCCCAAGGCGCTTCACAGGAGCATTGAGACCGAGCCACATAAGGAGACATTAGCACAGGTGACCAAAAAGCTGGAATGCGGTAGGTTTTAAGGAGTGTCTTAGAGGAGAGAGAGGTGGAGAGGTTTAGGGAGGGAATTGCAGAGCTTGGGGCCTCGGCAGCTGAAAGCACGGCCACCAATGGTGAGGCGATTAAAATCGGGAATGTGCAAGAGGCCAGAATTGGAGTAGCGCCGAGATCTCGGGGGATTGTGGGGCTGGAGAAAGTTACAGAGAGAGAGGGGCGAGGCCACGGAGGGATTTGAAAACAAGGACAAGAATTTTAAAATTGGGGCATTGCTTAACCAGGAGCCAATGTAGGTCAGCGAGCGCAGGAAGACTCCAAAATAAGTAGAAAACTTTTCTTTGTGAGGCCACGAGGAGCAGACCTCCTCCTTCAGGCTCCACAATGGGTGTCACGGCCTCCCCGGCCCTGGACACCCGCTCTTCTCTCCCGAAATCTGCTCCCAGTGACCTACCTGCTCGCCAGCGAGCCTCCTCTGGAGCCAGACAGCTGCCTCCAGAGTCCCTAACTTGCTCTCCCAGCCTCTGGCACGCTGCCACGTTTTGCCCATCTCACTTGCCTTTGCAGCCAGTGTCTCCTCAATGACATCAGCTTTTCCCTAAACTCCCTTCGCCATTTCTCCTTCAATATTTTGGCCTTCATGTCCTCCTTCACTCACCTCAACCCCGACTCTTAAATATTGCTGCAGGTCTTCTCACCTCTCTCAACCCCTCCACCCCCCCGAACCTCCTCCGGTATCATCTCCTCCACAAGACCCACCTCTTGATCCTTCAATAACCCTTCCAACCCAACTCCTGACCACTCAACTACCTTGCCTAGCCCCAGTGCTCACCAACATTGTTAATGGTTCCCGTTGCACACACAACATGTCCTTGTTTTCAAAACTGCTCTCGTGAAAATTCCTTTCTTCTTTCCAACTACGGCCCATGAACTAAGTTCACTTTCCTCACTGAGGTTCTCGGATGTATAGTCACCGCCCATTCTAACCTCCCAAAATTCCCTGTTAGGCGTCTCTTCAAATCAGCCTCTGCCCTGCTCTGTAGGTGACAGCGACTGCACTGAGGCAGCGTTGTGGGGTGGGAAACCGAGTGAAAATGGGACAAGCACAGAAAAACATTCCTGTAAAAAAAACCTTCCCACATCACAACAGTGACTACACTCCAAAAGTACTTCATTGGCTACAAAGCACCTCGAGACGTCTGGAGACCGTGAAAGGCGCTATATAAATGTAAATCTTTATTTCTGTCTTCTGCTGTTTGAGAATGGGACAGGTGCAACTGTAGTCTAGAAACAATCATCGATCATCCTGTTTATAACCAGCCTTGCGTGTACTTCTAACAGTTTCTGTATTTATTTCAGATTTTTCGCTACCAGTAAAATGCCAATGCGGTTAAGCATGTCATGTGTTGTGTGGCATGGTTACAAACATGGGTCAGAATGCCAAGGCTGACAACCACATGTGTGCGATCCAAGAACAATTTATTTGAGGCAAGAAGAGAACGGGGCCTCAGGAGGGAAGGGCTTTGGCCCACACCAACCTGTTGCTGAGTAATCAGGAGGAGCAGTTAGCCTCATGGGCACTTCGTCTTCCCCAAACCCCAGCCATTAGCTGTTGGTGATGAATGAACCTTGGATCTGCGCATCTAGAACATCGAGGTACCTGGGCTGATGCAAGCTGCTCTGTGTAGATCTTTGCACTACACACAGAGAGAGAGAAACTGTTCCCATTGATTTAAAGTAGTTAGTTGGAGGTTTAAAGGTGATTTGAGGGGAAATGTCTTCACCCAGAGTTGGGGGTCTGGAACTTACTGCTTTAAAGGATTGTCGAGGCAGAAACCATCACCACATTTAAAAAATACTTGTATGTGCACCTGAAATGCCGTAACTTACAGGGCTATGGACCAAGAGCTGGAAAGTGGGATTCGGCTAGATAGCTCTTTGTCGACCGGCACGGACATGATGGGCTGAATGGCCTCCTTCCATGCTATAAATATCTATGGGCCTGAAATTGGTGGACATACCTGTTGTGTATGGAAAAAGAGTCATACTGAACACTGTGAGCTCAAAGTAAAGTGTGACCTTAGTCTTTTATTGCAGGTCTCCAGAGTGCCTCTCCAACCTGTAAAGAAGCCTTCTTAAATACCTGTGCTCCCAAGGGATTATGGGATCGCTTGGGACTCCGGGGAATGAGCCCTCTGGTGGCTGTAGAGAGTAAATACAAGTCCACATATATAACAACATTGCCCCCCAAAGTCAATAGTGTAACTATTTACAATGTGAGTCGATCTGGGGCCCTTCTTGCCCTGGTTGATCGTCTCGGTGTGAAAGCTGGTGTTGTTGAATCATTTGTTGGGCCCTCGCTGGGCTGCTGTGCAGCTGGCCTTGCTGGGCTGCCTGGTGTGTTGGGCCCTGCTGGGCTGCTGTGAATGATGGGTTCTGCTTCGTGGTCAACCGTGGTGTTGGTTGCCACCGGTGTGTGTGTTGGGGGATCTAAAAAGGTAGGGTCCAAGGTGGGTTGCTCAGGATAGACCGTGAATCTGAGTTTGATTTGGTCCAAGTGTTTCCGGTGAATGAATCCATTTGAAAGTTTGACCCGAAACACCCTGATCCCCTCTTTGGCCACGACAGTGCCGGGAAGTCACCTGGGACCTTGTCCATAATTTACTACAGACTTCAATCTCGCGTGACACATTTGCGCTATCATAGTATGTACTTTGTTGAAGCCGCCTGCTCTCTACCTGTTCATGTAGATCAGGGTGAACTAACTTGTCTTAAGTGCTCTTTTCACGAGCAGTTCAGCAGGTGGGATCCCAGTGAGTGAATGTGTCTTGTGCGGTAGCTAAGCAGGACTCAGGATAGGCCAGTCTGCAGTGAGCCTTCAGTTACCCTCTTCAAGCCTTGCTTGATGGTTTGCACTGCTCTCTCTGCCTGACCATTGGATGCTGGTTTAAACAGGGCAGATGTGACATGTTTGATCCCGTTACAGGTCATGAATTCTTTGAACTCAGCACTGGTAAAACATGGCCCGTTGTCGCTCACCAGGACATCGGGTAGGCCATGTGTGGCAAACATGGCCCGCAGGCTTTCAGTGGTGGCAGCAGACGTGCTAGTCAATATTATCTCATATTCAATCCACTTGGAGCATGCGTCTACAACCACAAGGAACATTTTACCCAAGAACGGGCCTGCATAGTCGACGTGTACCCTAGACCACGGGTTTGGTGGGCCAAGAGCATAAACTTAGTGGCGCCTCCCTGGGTACATTGCTTGACTGCGAGCATGTATTACATCTGTGAATGCAGGACTCTAAGTCCGCATCGATACCGGGCCACCACACGTGGGATCTGGCTATCGCTTTCATCATTACCATGCCTGGGTGGGTACTGTGGAGGTCATTAATGAAAGTGTCTCTGCCCTTCTTGGGGACCACTACTCGATTGCCCCACAGAAGGCAGTCTGCCTGTATAGACATTTCATCTTTGCGCCGCTGGAACGACTTTATCTCATCCTGCATTTCCACTGGGACACTGGACCAACTCCCGTGAAGCACACAGCTTTTGACTAGAGATAATAAGGGGTCCTGGCTTGTCCAGGTTTTGATCTGCCGGGCAGTGACGGGTGATTGCTCACTCTCAAATGCTTCCATAACCATGGCTAGATCTGCGGGCTGTGCCATTTCCACCCCCATGGTGGGCAATGGCAGCCTACTGAGAGCATTGGCGCAGTTTTCTGTGCCTGGCCTGTGGCGGATGGCGTAGTTGTATGCGAACAATGTGAGCGCCCATCTCTGGATGCGGGCCAATGCGTTGGTATTTATCCCTTTACTCTCGGAAAACAGGGATATAAGTGGCTTATGGTCAGTTTCCATTTCAAATTTTAGCCCAAACAGGTATTGATTCATTTTATTTACCCCATAGACACACGCTAACGCTTCTTTCTCAATCATGCTGTAGGCTCTCTCGGCCCTAGACAGACTCCTGGATGCATAAGCAATCGGTTGCAGTTTCCCGAAATCATTAGCTTGTTGCAATACACACCCGACGCCATATGACGACGCATCACATGCTAGTACCAAACGCTTACATGGATCATACAACACAAGCAATTTGTTTGAGCATAACAATTTTCTCCCTTTTACAAAGGCATTTTCTCAGCTTTTGCCCCAAACCCATTTGTCCCCTTTTCGTAGTAAGACATGTTGTGGTTCTAGCAAGGTGCTGAGACCCGGTAAGAAGTTACCAAAGTAATTCAAGAGTCCCAGAAATGACCGCAGCTCCGTCACGTTCTGTGGCCTCGGTGCGTTCTCGATTGCCTCCGTCTTCGCGTTGGTGGGCCTGATGCCGTCCACCGCAATCCTGCTTCCCAGGAACTCCACTTCAGGAGCCAGGAAAACGCACTTCGAGAATTTTAACCAGAGCCCCACGCGGTTGAGTCGATTAAGAACCTCCTCCAGGTTCTGCAGGTGCTCGACTGTGTTCCGACCTGTGACCAAGGTGTCGTCCTGGAAGACCACGGTGTGTGGGACTGACTTCAGTAAACTTTTCATGTTTCTCTGGAATATCGCCGCCGCTGATCGGATTCCAAACGGGCATCTGTCATAAACAAAAAGACCTTTGTGTGTGTTGATGCAGGTGAGGGCCTTCGATGATTCCTCCAATTCCTGCGTCATGTAGGCTGAAGTCAGATCCAGCTTTGTGAACATCTTTCCTCCCGCCAGCGTTGCAAAGAGTCCTCAGCTTTTGGTAGTGGGTATTGGTCCTGCAGGGAGAATCGATTGATAGTTACTTTGAAATCGCCACAGATTCTGACGGTGCCATCTCCCTTGAGGACTGGCCCACTCGTTGAACTCGATCGGTGAAATGAGCCCTCGTGTTGCAGCCGGTCTAGGTCGATCTCTACCCTTTCTCTCATCATGTACGGTACTGCTCTCACCTTATGATGGATGAGTCACACCCCCGGAATTAGGTGGATCTGTACTTTTACTCCTTGGAATTTCCCGATGCCTGGTTCGAACAGCGAAGGAAATTTGTTTAAGACCTGGGCACACGAAGTGTCGTCAGTGGGCGATAGCGCTCGGACGTCGTCCCAGTTCCAGCGTATCTTTCTCAGCCAGCTCCTGCCGAGCAGCGTGGGACCATCGCCTGGTACCACCCAGAGTGGTAGCTTGTGCACCACTCCATTGTAGGAGACCTTTACGGTAGCCGATTACAGGAATCAGTTCTTTAGTGTAAGTCTCGTGCGAACTGGAGTTAAGGCTTTGAGGCCTTGTTGCACCACAACCTTTCGAAAGTCTTTTTGCCCATGATGGACTGGCTCGCTCCATTGACACTGGGTGTCCATTTAGTTCAACATTATTGGGGGACAATTCGTGTTGAATGTGTGCACCCCATGTACTTATGCCTCCTCTATCTGAGGCTCTGGTTCGTAGTGATCCTCCGTGGATCTGTCCTCCTCTGCAATGTGGTGATTTGCAGGTTTAACAGGCTTATCAGCTCGCCTGCACACTAGTTGGAGGTGTCCCATTGTTCCACAGCCCTTGCAAACGTATCCTTTGAATCGGCAGGAATGGAAACGATGATCGCCCTCGCAGCGCCAACAAGGTGTTAATGGCCTTGCATTCATCACCCTTGATGGTGGACTCTGAGCCATCTGCGGACGTGTAGCTGCAGGTATGTGTGACCTGTCCTGTACGTTACGATTCGAAAACAACATCACTTTGTTCACAGTACTTGTAGCAGCACTTGTGTGCTGAGAGATTTGCTTCGTATTGTCACTGGTGGCAATGAACCCCTGGGCTATCGCTATGGCCTTACTCAAGGTTGGGGTCTCTACAGTCAAAAGTTTGCGAAGTATGGTTTTGTGACCAATGCCAAGTACGAAAAAGTCTCTGAGCATATGCTCCAAATGTCCTTCAAATTCGCAATGTCCTGCAAGGCATCTTAGCTCGGCGACATAACTCGTCACTTCCTGGCCTTCAGACCTTTTGTAGGTGTAGAACCGGTACCTCGCCATCAGAACGCTGTCCTTTGGGTTCAAATGCTCTCGGACCAGTGTGCACAAATCATCGTACGATTTCTCCGTGGGTTTCGCTGGAGCGAGCAGATTCTTCATGAGGCCATACGTTGGTGCCCCACAGACGGTGAGGAGGATCGTTCTATGTTTGACAGCGCTCTCTTCCCCATCTAGCTCATTGGCCACGAAGTATTGGTCGAGTCACTCCACAAAAGTTTCCCAATCATCTCCCTCCGAAAATTTCTCTAGGATGCCCACTGTTCTCTGCATCTTTGGGTTCGCTATCTGTACCTCGTCGCCAGTTGTTGAATATGGAGAAGGAGTCAGATTGAACTCTGTGAGCTCAAAGTAAAGTGTGACCTTAGTCTTTTATTGCTGGTCTCCAGAGTACCTCTCCAACCTGTGAAGCCTTTTTGAATACCAGTACTCCCTAGGGATTATGGGATCCCTTGGGACTCCAGGGAATGAGCCCTCTGGTGGCTTTACAGAGTAAATACAAGTCCACATATATAACAACACCGTCCGCTGGTCTCCTTGGTTTCTGGGCAGTCACCCCTTCGAGCGAGTTTGGTGAAGTCCTCCCGCCTGCGGGGAGAGAAGACTGCTGGGATCGTCCAATGGCTTGCGCCGGCGTGCAACACCAACAAGAGTCCTCCCGCCCGCTGAACTGCCAGTTGGGTCCGGGCGGCCCTTTGCTCCAGCAGGGGAAGAGCCCGCCACGTGGAGGCAGGTCTGACCCCAACGGTGAGTGTGAAGATCAGCAAAAAAAGGTTAGTCGACTTCTTTTCTTTCTTTTATTTTGGCAGGGATTTTGGTGGATGGGGTCCCCTGAAGGATTTCTGGTGGTTTTTTAAATGTTTTGAAAATGTTTTATTTGATCAGTTCCCGCTCCCTGGGCCCAACTCAATCCTCGGCGGTACTTTGCCGAGGATTGCATTTGCCGCCGAGAATGGGAGCTCCCGCCCGCTGCCACCCAGATTCAGGGCGTACGGTCTATTTTTTCCGCTGGGCAGTCTTTCCAGGACTTTTTCATGAAACTTCCGCACAAAGTACCATCAGGATCTCAGCGGTCCCTTGGATGGTACTTGGATGGAACTTAGCTTTCATTAATTTCAGGCCCTATCATTCTATTGGCAGTTTCTCTCTCTCTACTCTGTCCAGATCCCTCATGATTTTGAACACCTCGATCAAATCTCCTCTCAACCTTCTCTGCTCCAAGGAGAACAACCCCAGCTTCTCCAGTCTCTCCACATCACTGAGGTCCCTCATCCCTGGTGCATTCTTGTAAATCTTTTCTGTACCCGATCCAAGGCCTTCACATCCTTCCTAAAGTGCGGGGCCCAGAATTGGACCCAATACTCCAGTTGAGGCCGAACCAGTGTTCATTATAACTTCCTTGCTTTTGTACTCTATGCCTCTATTTATGAAGCCCAGGAACCCGCAAGCTTTTTCAATCGCTTTCTCAACCTGCCCTGCCACCTTCAACGATTTATGCCCATATACCCCCCGGTCTCTCTGTTCATGGACCCACTTTAGGATTGCACCCTTTAGTTTATTTTGCCTCTCCTCGCTCATTCTACCAAAATAGCAGATTGGAAAACTGTAAGTGTAACGCCCCTATTTAAAAAAGGAGGCAGTCAAAAAGCAGGAAACTATAGAGCAGTTAGCCTAATATCTGTGGTTGGGAAAATGTTGGAGCCCATTATTAAAGAAGCAGTAGCAGGACATTTGGAAAAGCAAAATTCAGTCAGGCACAGTCAGCATGGATTTATGAAGGGGAAGTCATGTTTGACAAATTTGCTGGAATTTTTTGAGGATGTAATGGACAGGGTGGACAAAGGGGAACCAGTGGATGTGGTGTATTTGGACTTCCAGAAGGCATTTGACAAAGTGCCACATAAAAGGTTACTGCACAAGATAAAAGTTCACGGGGTTGGGGGTAGTATATTAGCATGGATAGAGGATTGGCTAACTAACAGAAAACAGAGGATCGGGATAAATGGTTCATTCTCTGGTTGGCAACCAGTAACTAGTGGGGTGCCACAGGGATCAGTGCTGGGACCCCAACTATTTACAATCTATATTAATGACTTGGAGGAAGGGACTGAGTGTAACGTAGCCAAGTTTGCTGACGATACAAAGATGGGAGGAAAAGCAATGTGTGAGGAGGACACAAAAAATGTGCAAAAGGACATAGACAGGCTAAGGGAGTGGGAAAAAATTTGGCAGATGCAGTATAATGTTGGAAAGTGTGAGGTCATGCACTTTGGCAAAAAAATCAAAGAGCAAGTTATTATTTAAATGGAGAAAGATTGCAAAATGCCGCAGTACAGCGGGACCTGGGGGTACTTGTGCATGAAACACAAAAGGATAGTATTTTTTTTTTCAAAATATACTTTATTCATATAAAAAATTTGTACAGTACATGCAAAAGCAGTTCAGTACATTTAGCTGCGGTCAGCAATCCCATACACTACATTTGGGTGCTGACGGCAGTTCCGTTCGATACATTGCCTTGTTTTTCAGTTCAAGTACAATTCGATACAATACGGGATACATTGTAGTACATTCAACAAATTACATTACATGTGTCACTATACAGTACACGGAATGGGTGACGGTACATTTACATATTTTTTCTTTTCAACATGCATTTCGCAACAGACCTTGCATTGTACATGGCACTACATAGGTGTTTACAGATCATGGTGCTCCATGTACACAAAAAAGAAGTTACAAGTACGGCCCGAGGGGGGTTTTGTACTGATTCCTGCCCCTGGGTTTACCGTGGCAGAAGGGCTTTAAACTGTGGCCCTTCCCCACCGTGCCTTTGTGGCGACTGCACCAATTTTAAGTGCGTCCCTCAGCACGTAATCCTGGATCTTGGATTGCGCCAGTCTGCAACACGCAGACGTGGACATCTCCTTGCTCTGGTCTGGAGGTCCAAAATGTACCGTGTCCGCAGAGACACAATGCACAAATCTCTGGACAGTGGAGGAAAGGATATTCCGAACGTGGCCCTCATCCTGATGGTCACCTTTGTGTGTGGCTGCATCAAGCTATGCACAGACCCCCGGTACACAAACACCAAGTGTCACTACGTGCTGAGGTTCTACCTGTCCCCGGTGTTGCGAAGGATGGGCCTGGCCATGCTGCCTCGAAACGGCCCCACCAGTTGGACCATGCCTGTCCACCTGTCCTTCGTGGAAAAGTTTCTCACAAAAAACCCCTTTGACCACAAGGCCATAAAGCAGTGGTCAGCACGTAACGTCCTGGATGCCCTACGAAAGGAGAGGGTGGACCCTGTCGGGTGGTTCCCTGAGCGGACTGTCGAACTCGTTTGGCAGAACGTCTCATCGCCAGAGCTTTCACACAAGCACCAAGACGTAGCTTGGTTGGCGGTGAGGAGGGCCTTACCTGTCAGAGCGTTCATGCATCGCCGACGTCTCATCAACACGGCACGGTGCCCCCGAGTCAGCTGCGGGGCGGATGAGACTGTCACCCATCTCCTTCAGGATTGCGCCTTCGCAAGGCAGGTTTGGAAAGAGATGCAGTGGTTGCTGTCGAGGTTCATCCCAAGCAGCTCTGTAACACAGGACTCTGTGCTCTACGGGCTGTACCCAGGGACACACACCGAGACAGACATCACCTGCTGCTGGAGGGCCATCAACTCGGTCAAAGACGCTCTTTGGTCTTGCCGAAACTTGCTGGTCTTCCAGAGCAAGGAGATGTTTTTTTTTATTTCAAAATATACTTTATTCATAAAAAAATCTGTACAGTACATTCAAAGGCATTTCAATACATTTAGCTGCGGTCAGCAATCCCATACACTATTATTTGGGTGCTGACGGCAGTTCCGTTCGTTACATTTCCTTGTTTTCCAGTTCAAGTGCAACTCGGTCCAATGCGGGATACATTGTAGTACATTCAAACAAATTACACTTCATGGTGCTTGTGTGAAAGCTCTGGCGATGAGACATTCTGCCAAACGAGTTCGACAGTCCGCTCAGGGAACCACCCAACAGGGTCCACCCTCTCCTTCTTTCGTAGGGCGTCCAGGACGTTACGTGCTGACCACTGTTTTATGGCCTTGTGGTCAAAGGGGTTTTTTGTGAAAAACTTTTCCACGAAGGACAGGTGGACAGGCATGGTCCAACTGGTGGGGGCGTTTCGCGGCAGCATGGCCAGGCCCATCCTTCGCAACACCAGGGACAGGTAGAACCTCAGCACGTAGTGACACTTGGTGTTTGCGTACCGGGGGGTCTGTGCACAGCTTGATGCAGCCGCACACAAAGGTGGCCATCAGGATGAGGGCCACGTTCGGAAAATCCTTTCCTCCACTGTCCAGAGATTTGTACATTGTGTCTCTGCGGACATGGTCCATTTTGGACTTCCAGACAAAGTGGAAGACGGCCCGGGTGACTGCCGCGGCACAGGAGCGAGGGATGGGCCAGACCTGTGCCACGTGCAGCAACCCCGAGAGCACCTCACTCCTGATGACCAGGTTCTTTCCTGCCATGGAGAGGAAGCACAGCTTCCACCATCCCAGTTTTTGTTTGACCATGGCGATACGCTCATCCCAGTTTTTAGCGCACTCCCTGTCCGCTCCGAACCATATTCCCAACACCTTCAGGAAATCTGGCTTGACGGTGAAGGGAATGGAGGCTCAGTCGGCCCAGTTGCCAAAGAGCATGGCCTCGCTCTTGCTGCGATTGACCTTCGCTCCCGAGGCCAGTTCAAACTGGTCGCAGATTGTGAGCAATCTGCGGACCGACTGTGGATCCGAGCAAAAGACGGCGACGTCGTCCATGTACAGGGAGGTCTTGACCTGAGCGCCCCCGCTGCCTGGGATCGTCACCCCTCTAATGCCCGCATCCTTCCTGATGGACTCGGCAAAGGGCTCGATACAACACACAAACAAGACAGCTGAGAGAGGACAGCCTTGCCTAACTCCAGAGCTGATTTGGAAAGCTTTGAGTTTCCCACCCGTTGAATAGAACTGCACTACTGATGTCTGTGTAGAGCAGTTGGATCCAATTGCGGATACCCTTCCCAAACCCCATCTTGGAGAGCACGTCCATCAGGTACGTGTGCGATATCCTGTCAAAGGCCTTCTCCTAGTCTAAGCTGATTAAACAGGTGTCCACCCTCCTGTCCCGCACGTAGGCGATCGTATCCCTGAGTAGCGCCAGGCTATCAGAGATCTTCCTGCCGGGGACAGCGCAGGTCTGGTCCGGGTGGATCACCAGCTCCAGAGCAGACTTGACCCTGTTGACGATGACCTTTGACAGGATCTTGTAGTCCACATTGAGCAGCGAAATGGGCCGCCAGTTTTTGATTTCCTCCCTCTCCCCCTTCTGCTTGTAGATGAGGGTGATGATGCCTTTCCTCATTGATTCTGACATGCTGCCGGCCAGAAGCATATCTCCGTACACTTCCAGCAGGTCTGGGCCTATCCAGTCCCACAGAGCCCAATACAACTCAACCGGTAAGCCGTCGCTTCCGGGAGTTTTATTCGTCTCGAAGGACCGGACAGCCTTTGTCAGCTCGTCCAGAGTTAGCGGGTGGTCCAGACTCTCCCGCTTGCTGTCGTCTAAGACCTCCGAAATAGACGACAGGAAAGACTGGGAGGCCGCGCGGCCTGTGGGCTTGACGTCGTACAGCCCGGCATAGAAGGATTTGCTGATCCTCTGCATGTCAGGCTGTGAAGACGTCACAGAACCGTCTTCTTCCTTTAGGCTGGTGATCACAGAGCTCCCCCTGTGTACCTTTTGGAAGAAGAAACGCGAGCACGTCTCATCCTACTCGACGGAGCGGACTCTGGAGCAGAAGATGATCTTGGAGGACTCTGAGGCAAAGAGCGAGGCTTGCTGGCCCTTCACCTCTTCGAGTTCCTCCGCGACATCGACCCCCATCGACTGCGGCAGGAGCAGGTTTTGCATATTCGTCTGGAGTTGGGACAATTCCCTCTGTCTCCCTCTTGCCTCCTGAACACCTTTGAGGATGAAGAACCTCTTGATGTTTGTCTTGATTGTTTCCCACCAGTGCATCGGGGAATCGCAGAGGGGCTTTACGGTTCTCCAACCTTTGTAATCCCTTTTGAGTTCCTCAACGTTTTCCGGAGTCAACAGTTTCACGTTCAGCTTCCATATCCCTCTGCCAACTTTCTGGTTTTCCTGTGTGTGACAGTCGGCCAGTAGGAGGCAGTGGTCAGAGAAGAACACCGGCGTGACATCGGTGGATCTGACCTTGTGTGGGACACAAACAGGAAGTCTATTCTGGAACGGACGGACCCGTCTGGTCTCGACCAGGTGTATCTGAGCGGTGCTCCGTCTGCAGGGTTGCTGAAGATGTCGCACAGCTTGGCGTCTTTTACCACGTCCATCAGGAGTCTGGACGTGGCGTCCAGTTTGCTGTCGGCTCTGCTGGATCGTCCAGCCACATCGATGATGCAGTTGAAGTCACCGCCCAGAATGACCGGCCTGGACGTCGCCAGTAACAGTGGGAGCTGCTGGAAGAGGGCCAGCCTCTCGTTCTTGAGAGCTGGGGCGTAAACATTAATTAACCTGAGAGGGGAGTTTTTGTACATTACGTCTGCTACGAGGAGGCGGCCGCCCACCACCTCCTTAACTTCGGTGATGGTGAAGTGGCCTCCCCGCAGCAGAATGCCCAGGCCGGTAGCCCGGCTGTCGTTGCCTCCTGACCATATGGATGGTCCATGGGCCCACCATCGTGACCACTGCCGGTAACTGCTGAAGTGCAGCAGACCGCACTCCTGCAAGAACAGCAGGTCCGCTTTGACCTTGGCGAGGTTCCCCAAGGTGGAAACACATCGCGTAGTAGATTTTACGCTACGCACGTTAATAGTAGCAATTTTTTAATCCATTTTAAAGCTATTTTTTACAGTTACAAACATTACACTTCAAGTAAATTGTCCTTTAAGTCTGAGGTCTGCCCAGTGGCCGGTTCCGGAATACATAGGTGGTTGCAATAAAAGTCTATTTCACCTGGGGTGGCGTGCTCGTCTTTTTTTTAATTTCAAAATATACTTTATTCATTAAAAAAATCTGTACAGTACATTCAGAGGCATTTCAATACCTTTAGCTGCGGTTAGCAATCCCATACATTATTATTTGGGTGCTGACGGCAGTTCTGTTCGTTACATTTCTTGTTTTTCAGTTCAAGTGCAATTCGGTCCAATACGGGATACCTTGTAGTACATGCAAACAAATTACATTACATGTGTCACTATACAGTACACGGAATGGGTGACGGTACATTTAAATTTTTTTTCAACGTGCATTACGAAACAGACCTTGCATTGTACATGGCACTACATAGGTGTTTACAGATCATGGTGCTCCATGTACACAAAAAGTAAATTACAAATACGGCCCGAGGGGGGTTTTGTACTGATTCCTGCCCCTGGGTTTACCGTGGGGAAGGGCTTTAAACTGTGGCCCTTCCCCACCGTGCCTTTGTGGCGACTGCACCAATTTTAAGTGCGTCCCTCAGCACGTAATCCTGGATCTTGGATTGCGCCAGTCTGCAACACGCAGACGTGGACATCTCCTCGCTCTGGAGAACCAGCAAGTTTCGGCAAGACCAAAGAGCGTCTTTGACCGAGTTGATGGCCCTCCAGCAGCAGGTGATGTCTGTCTCGGTGTGTGTCCCTGGGAACAGCCCGTAGAGCACAGAGTCCTGTGTTACAGAGCTGCTTGGGATGAACCTCGACAGCAACCACTGCATCTCTTTCCAAACCTGCCTTGCGAAGGGGCAATCCTGAAGGAGATGGGTGACAGTCTCATCCGCCCCGCAGCCGACTCGGGGGCACCGTGCCGTGTTGATGAGACGTCAGCTGTGCATGAACGCTCTGACGGGTAAGGCCCTCCTCACCGCCAACCAAGCTACGTCTTGGTGCTTGTGTGAAAGCTCTGGCGATGAGACGTTCTGCCAAACGAGTTCGACAGTCCGCTCAGGGAACCACCCAACAGGGTCCACCCTCTCCTTCTTTCGTAGGGCGTCCAGGACGTTACGTGCTGACCACTGTTTTATGGCCTTGTGGTCAAAGGGGTTTTTTGTGAAAAACTTTTCCACGAAGGACAGGTGGACAGGCATGGTCCAACTGGTGGGGGCGTTTCGAGGCAGCATGGCCAGGCCCATCCTTCGCAACACCGGGGACAGGTAGAACCTCAGCACGTAATGACACTTGGTGTTTGTGTACCGGGGGTCTGTGCATAGCTTGATGCAGCCGCACACAAAGGTGGCCATCAGGATGAGGGCCACGTTCGGAACATCCTTTCCTCCACTGTCCAGAGATTTGTGCATTGTGTCTCTGCGGACACGTTCCATTTTGGACCTCCAGACAAAGTGGAAGACGGCCCGGGTGACTGCCGCGGCACAGGAGCGAGAGATGGGCCAGACCTGTGCCACGTGCAGCAACCCCGAGAGCACCTCACTCCTGATGACCAGGTTCTTTCCTGCCATGGAGAGGAAGCGCAGCTTCCACCATCCCAGTTTTTGCTTCACTTTGGCGATACGCTCTTCCCAGTTTTTGGCACACGCCCCGTCCGCTCCGAACCATATTCCCAACACCTTCAGGAAATCTGGTTTAACGGTGAAGGGAATAAAGGATCGGTCGGCCCAGTTGCCAAAGAGCATGGCCTCGCTCTTGCTGCGATTGACCTTTGCTCCCGAGGCCAGTTCAAACTGGTCGCAGATTGTGAGCAATCTGTGGACCGACTGCGGATCCGAGCAAAAGATGGCCACGTTGTCCATGTACAGGGAGGTCTTGACCTGAGCGCCTCGCTGCCTGGGATCGTCACCCCTCTAATGCCCGCATCCCTCCTGATGGACTCGGCAAAGGGTTCGATACAACACACAAACAAGGCAGAGGAGAGGGGACAGCCTTGCCTAACTCCAGATCTGATTGGAAAGCTTTGAGTTTCCCACCCGTTGATTAGAACTGCGCTACTGATGTCTGTGTAGAGCAGTTTGACCCAATTGCAGATACCCTCCCCAAACCCCATCTTGGAGAGCATGTCCATCAGGTACGTGTGCGATATCCTGTCAAAGGCCTTCTCCTGGTCTAAGCTGATTAAGCAGGTGTCCACCCTCCTGTCCCGCACGTAGGCGATCGTATCCCTGAGTAGCACCAGGCTATCAGAGATCTTCCTGCCGGGGACAGCGCAGGTCTGGTCCGGGTGGATCACCAGCTCCAGAGCAGGCTTGACCCTGTTGGCGATGACCTTTGACAGGATCTTGTAGTCCACATTGAGCAGCGAAATGGGCCGCCAGTTTTTGATTTCCTCCCTCTCTCCCTTCTGCTTGTAGATGAGGGTGATGATGCCTTTCCTCATCGATTCTGACATGCTGCCGGCCAGAAGCATACCTCCGTACACTTCCAGCAGGTCCGGGCCTATCCAGTCCCACAGAGCCGAATACAACTCGACCGGTAAGCCGTCGCTTCCGGGAGTTTTATTCATCTCGAAGGACCAGACGGCCTTTGTCAGCTCGTCCAGAGTTAGCGGGTGGTCCAGACTCTCCCGCTTGCTGTCGTCTAAGACCTCCGAAATAGACGACAGGAAAGACTGGGAGGCCGCGCGGTCTGTGGGCTTGACGTCGTACAGCCCGGCATAGAAGGATTTGCTGATCCTCTGCATGTCAGGCTGTGAAGACGTCACAGAACCGTCTTCTTCCTTTAGGCTGGTGATCACAGAGCTCCCCCTGTGTACCTTTTGGAAGAAGAAGCGCGAACACGTCTCGTCCTGCTCGACGGAGCGGACTCTGGAGCGGAAGATGATCTTGGAGGACTCTGAGGCAAAGAGCGAGGCTTGCTGGCCCTTCACCTCTTCGAGTTCCTCCGCGACATCGACCCCCATCGACTGCAGCAGGAGCAGGTTTTGCATATTCGTCTGGAGTTGGGACAATTCCCTCTGTCTCCCTCTCGCCTCCTGAACACCTTTGAGGATGAAGAATCTCTTGATGTTCGTCTTGATTGTTTCCCACCAGTGCATCTGGGAATCGCAGAGGGGTTTTACGGTTCTCCAACCTTTGTAATCCCTCTTGAGTTCCTCAACGTTTTCCGGAGTCAACAGTTTCACGTTCAGCTTCCATATCCCTCTGCCAACTTTCTGGTTTTCCTGTGGGCGACAGTCGGCCAGTAGGAGGCAGTGGTCAGAGAAGAACACCGGCGTGACGTCGGTGGATCTGACCTTGAGCGTGTGGGACACAAACAGGAAGTCTATTCTGGAACGGACGGACGCGTCTGGTCTCGACCAGGTGTATCTGAGCGGTGCTCCGTCTGCAGGGTTGCTGAAGACATCGCGCAGCTTGGCGTCTTTTACCGCGTCCATCAGGAGTCTGGACGTGGTGTCCAGTTTGCCGTCGGCTCTGCTGGATCGTCCAGCCACATCGATGATGCAGTTGAAGTCACCGCCCAGAATGATCGGTCTGGACGTTGCCAGTAACAGTGGGAGCTGCTGGAAGAGGGCCAGCCGCTCGTTCTTGTGAGCTGAGAAGGGAATTTTTGTACATTACGTCTGCTACGAGGAGGCGGCCGCCCACCACCTCCTTAACTTCGGTGATGGTGAAGTGGCCTCCCCGCAGCAGAATGCCCAGGCCGGAAGACCAGCTGTCGTTGTCTCCTGACCATATGGATGCTCCATGGGTCCACCATCGTGACCACTGCCGGTAACTGCTGAAGTGCGACAGACCGCACTCCTGCAAGAACAGCAGGTCCGCTTTGACCTTGGCGAGGTTCCCCAAGGTGGAAACACATCGCGTAGTAGATTTTACGCTACGCACGTTAATAGTAGCAATTTTTTAATCCATTTTAAAGCTTTTTTTAACATTTACAAACATTACACTTCAGATACATCGTTTTCAAGTTCCAACAACTGCTCAATGGCCAGTTCCAGCATGCGTAAGTTATTACTATCAACATCAACATCTACTACACCTGGGGTGGCTTGACCCATCCACCTCCATGGCACGAACCTGGTATTGCAGTACTTCCAGGAACGGTACAGTGGCTCTAGGCCTTTTGGCTAAGAGCATTGGCGCAGAGTGATCCTTGGCGTGTGCAAGGTGACCTCTGGCGTTTGTGATTTGACAAAGAATTGGAACGATTGGCTACGAATTTCAAAAAAAAAAAAAAAAAGGTCATATGGTGTCGTGGTCGTGGTCCGTGGGAGTGTTTCGACCAGGGGACTGCTGCAGTGCTATGATAAAGTCCGATATGTCCTCTGCACTGTCCTCGCCTGGTGTTGGTGGTTCCCTCTTTTCCTCAGTCACAGTGTTCTCGAGTTGGTGTGCTTCGATCGCTGTGTCGCTCCCGGTATTCCGGAGGTGGGGTGTGCTGGGCACTCCGCTGCTCCCGTTATCCCGGAGCTGGTCTGCGTTGGTCGCTGGTTCGCTCCCGGTGTTCCGGAGCTCATGTGCACTGGGCGCTTCGCTGCTCGCGGGTTCCTGGAGCGGGGCTGTGCTGGTCGCTTCCCTGCTCCCGGTCGCCTGTGGCTGTGGGATGGTGTATTGCCTCTTGTTTTGGTGTCGGTGGTGAGAGGCTTTTTCTCGCCTTTCCTCATCAGACGAGCTGCCGCCGCTGCTGTCTGTCGAGGTTTGTAGCCGCCTCTTCCCTGTCGTTTCCGCAGGGGCCCTTGCTCGCCTGTTCTCCTTACGCTTGCGGGCCTTTTTCTTGACGGTCTCCCATCCTGCTTCATCGTCTGCTGTCTCCTCGTTGCTGGACTCGGTGCGCTGGGGGAGAGCTTCGCTGCTGGCTGCTGGTGTCTCGCAGCTCGCAGTAGCAGTTTTCTCTTCCTCACCGGCTTGTTCTGAGTCCACGGGGCGTTGGTCGGGGGGAGGGTGTGGCTCTCCTCTGGAGCGTTGTGTTCCTCAGCTTCCTCCTCCTCTGGTGCAATGTTCTTTGCTGCCTGCGCATAGCTGAAGTTGCGTTTGGGGCAGTTTTTGTAAAGGTGCCCAGCCAGACCACAGAGGTTGCAGCACTTGGTCTCCTTACAGTCCTTTGTCTGGTGGCCCTCGTTCTTGCAGTTTCGGCAGATGACGGTTTTGCAGCTTGCCGCCACATGGCCTGCCTTCCCTCAGGTGTGGCACACATTGGGCTGGCCAGCGTACACCATGTAGTCCCGACTTCCTCCGATGGAAAAGCTGGAGGGGGGGTGCAGGATGGTTCCGCTGGCGTCCACCTTCATGGTGACCTGGATCTGGCGCTTGCTGGTCCATATCCCGTGCAAGTCTTTCACGTCGCTGCTGTTTCCTGCCCCATCGACATACCTGGCGAGGAAAGTCAGCACATCGATGACGGGGATGTGGGGGTTGTATATCTGCACTGTGATAGTGCATCTTCTCTGTGACGGGAGGGTGAACAGTGGCTCCCAAGTCAGCACTGAGCGCACCGGTTCACTCGCCTCCTTCAGTCCCTTCAGGAACTTCAGGCAGAGGGCGACGGTTCTGAAAGTCACATCGAAGTAACTTCTCTTCGGGAGGTCCTGCAAGGCCAAGATGTCGGCAACTTTCATGCCGCATGTTCCCAGCAGGATTTTCTTCACGAACAGGTCCCGGTTGATCATTGTCTGTCCTTCCACTTTCTTCACCATCACTCGGATGGTGTTTCGGACTCTCTGGTTCACCGCTCGGTTGGCCGCCATCCGGGTTGTAGATTCCTCCTTTCGATGTGTATTGTGGCCGAAGTCTTCAATCTGTTCAATCTCAGGCAATCATTCACAGCCGACATCTCAGCAGCACGGCACGGCGCCCCAGGATTACGTGCTGAGGGACGCGCTTAAAATTGGTGCAGTCGCCGCAAAGGCACGGTGGGGAAGGGCCACAGTTTAAAGCCCTTCCCCACGGTAAACCCGGGGGCAGGAATCAGTACAAAACCCCCCTCGGGCCGTACTTGCAACTTCTTTGTTTGTGTACATGGAGCACCATGATCTGTAAACACCTATGTAGTGCCATGTACAATGTAAGGTCTGTTTCGTAATGCATGTTGAAAAGAAAAATGTAAATGTACCGTCACCCATTGCGTGTACTGTATAGTGACACATGTAATGTAATTTGTTGGATGTACTACAATGTGTCCCGTATTGTATCGAATTGTACTTGAACTGAAAAGTAAGGAAATGTATCGAACGGAACTGCCGTCAGCACCCAAATGTAGTGTATGGGATTGCTGACCGCAGCTAAACGTACTGAACTGCTTTTGAATGTACTGTACAAATTTTTATATGAATAAAGTATATTCGAGGAGGTGTCTTTTGGCTAAGATCATGCGTAACTGACCTGACCAGCCACCATGACCTCCGGTGGAAACAGGAGGTGGGTGGGGTGGCTTGACCCATCCACCTCCACGGAGGTGTGTGGGGTGGCTTGACCCATCCACCTCCATGGCACGAACCTGGTATTGCAGTACTTCCAGGAACGGTGCAGTGGCTCTAGGCCTTTTGGCTAAGAGCATTGGCGCAGAGTGATCCTTGGCATGTGCAAGGTGACCTCTGGCGTTTGTGATTTGACAAAGAATTGGAACGATTGGCTACGAATTTTTAAAAAAAAATATTCGAGGAGGTGTGTGGGGAGCTTGACCCATCCACCTCCATGGCACGAACCTGGTATTGCAGTACTTCCAGGAACGGTGCAGTGGCTCTCGGCCTTTTGGCTAAGAGCATTGGCGCAGAGTGATCCTTGATGTGTGCAAGGTGACCTCTGGCGTTTGTGATTTGACAAAGAATTGGAAACATTGGCAACGAATTAAAAAATATATATTTTGAAATTTTAAAAAAAGGAAGTCTTGCTACAGTTGTACAGGGTATTGGTGAGGCTACACCTGGAGTACTGCATGCAGTTTTGGTATCCATATTTACAAAAGGATATATTTGCTTTGGAGGCAGTTCAGAGAAGGTTGATTCTGTTGACTTATGAGGAAAGGTTGAGTAGGTTGGGCCTCTACTCATTGGAATTCAGAAGAATGAGAGGTGATCTTATCGAAACGTATAAGGTTATGAAGGGGCTTGACAAGGTGGATGCAGAGAGGATGTTTCCACTGATGGGGGTGACTAGAACTAGGGGGCATGATCTTCGAATAAGGGGCCGCCCATTTAAAACTCAGATGAGGAGAAATGTTTTCTCTCTGAGGGTTGTAAATCTGTGGAATTTGCTGCCTCAGAGAGCTGTGGAAGCTGGGACATTGAATAAATTTAAGACAGAAATAGACAGTTTCTTAAACGATGAGGAGATAAGGGGTTATGGGGAGCAGGCGGGGAAGTGGAGCTGAGTCCATGATCAGATCAGCCATGATCTTATTGAATGGCGGAGCAGGCTCGAGGGGCCGAATGGCCGACTCCTGCTCCTATTTCTTATGTTCTTATGTATCACTTCGCACTTTTCTACATTAAATTTCATCTGCCACATGTCCGCCCATTCCATCAGCCTGTTTATGTCTTCTTGAAGTCACTATCTTGTTCCCTATACTTCCAAGTTTTGTGTCATCTCCAAATTACCACAAAATACCATGTGGTGACGCTGCAGAACTATCAAATATTAAAAGCCATCGCTTGCAATAGTACTATCTGTAGGAATTTATTGGTAGTGCAACTGGGTGGTTGCTACCACTGCAGTACTAGCAAATACCAACTGGTGGCGCTGCGATAGCACCATCTGTGGGAAATTATTGGAACTGCAGCGGTTTTTAATTTATTTTAAGTAACTGCAGTACCAATAAATACCAAATGATGCCGCTGCAGACCGAATAAAATGTGCATACCATTTCGCTAATCAGCACCACCTGTAGGATTTGAATGGTACTGCAGTACTGCTAAATACCAACAGATGGCGCCGCAACGACACCATCTGTAGGTCCCCCTCCCCCTTTTAATCAGGGGGCATTTGATTTAACTGTTTTCTACAAAAATAGTTGTAGGAATAGTTTGATACTACCACTGTGGATTTTTTGCTGACAAGACCAGCACTTATTGCCATCGCTAATGTGTCAGTGCCAGCTGTGGCTCAGTATCTAAGGGTTAAGTTATGGCAGGACAGCTCGGTCACGTGTTATGCTCCTCCTGTACCATGTGGGAACATGGGGACAACACCAGTGTCCCTGACGACTACGTGTGTGGGAAGTGTGTCCACCTCCGGCTCCAGACGGTCCGCATTGCGGAGTTGGAGCTGAGGGTGGATTCACTCTGGAGCATCCACGATGCTGAGAATGATGTGAGTATCACGTGTAGCGAGTTGGTCTTACTGCAGGAGAAGGGTCCACAGCCAGCGAGGGAATGGAAGACCAGCAGGAAGAGTAGTGCAAGGAAGGTAGTGCAGGGGTCCCTTGTGGTCATCCCACTGCAAAACAGATACACTGCTTTGAGTGCTGTTGAGGGGGATGACTCATCAGGAGAGGGCAGCAGCAGCCAAGTTCATGGCACCGTAGCTGGCTCTGTTGCACAGGAGGGCAGGAAAAAGAGTGGGCGAGCGATAGTGATAGGGGATTCAATTGTAAGGGGAATAGATAGGCGTTTCTGCGGCCGCAACCGAGACTCCAGGATGGTATGTTGCCTCCCTGGTGCAAGGGTCAAGGATGTCTCGGAGCGGGTGCAGGACATTCTAAAAAGGGAGGGAGAACAGCCAGTTGTTGTGGTGCACATTGGTACCAACGACATAGGTAAAAAAAGGGATGAGGTCCTACGAAATGAATTTAAGGAGCTAGGAGCTAAATTAAAAAGTAGGACCTCAAAAGTAGTAATCTCGGGATTGCTACCAGTGCCACATGCTAGTCAGAGTAGGAATTGCAGGATAGCTCAGATGAATACGTGGCTTGAGCAATGGTGCAGCAGGGAGGGATTCAAATTCCTGGGGCATTGGAACCGGTTCTGGGGGAGGTGGGACCAGTACAAACCGGACGGTCTGCACCTGGGCAGAATCGGAACCAATGTCCTCGGGGGAGTGTTTGCTAGTGCTGTTGGGGAGGAGTTAAACTAATATGGCAGGGGGATGGGAAGCAATGCAGGGAGATAGAGGGAAACAAAAATGAGGCAAAAGCAAAAGACAGAAAGGAGATGAGGAAAAGTGGAGGGCAGAGAAACCCAAGGCAAAGAACAAAAAGGGCCATTGTACAGCAAAATTCTAAAAGGACAGAGGGTGTTAAAAAAACAAGCCTAAAGGCTTTGTGTCTTAATGCAAGGAGTATCCGCAATAAGGTGGATGAATTAACTGTGCAAATAGATGTTAACAAATATGATGTGATTGGGATTACGGAGACGTGGCTCCAGGATGATCAGGGCTGGGAACTCAACATCCAGGGGTATTCAACATTCAGGAAGGATAGAATAAAAGGAAAAGGAGGTGGGGTAGCATTGCTGGTTAAGGAGGAGATTAAGGCAATAGTACGGAAGGACATTAGCTTGGATGATGTAGAATCTATATGGGTAGAGCTGCAGAACACCAAAGGGCAAAAAACGTTAGTGGGAGTTGTGTACAGACCTCCAAACAGTAGTAGTGATGTTGGGGAGGGCATCAAACAGGAAATTAGGGGTGCGTGCAATAAAGGTGCAGCAGTTATAATGGGTGACTTTAATATGCACATAGATTGGACTAACCAAACTGGAAGCAATACGGTGGAGGAGGATTTCCTGGAGTGCATAAGGGATGGTTTTTTAGACCAATATGTCGAGGAACCAACTAGGGGGGAGGCCATCTTAGACTGGGTGTTATGTAATGAGAGAGGATTAATTAGCAATCTCGTTGTGCGAGGCCCCTTGGCTGATCCGATCATGGACTCAAGTCCACTTCCCTGCTTTGCTGCTCCTGAGATGGGTTGTTGTTTAAGGCCCAGAAATGCCCAGCGCTTGCGATTTATTAGCTCTTTGATCTCCTGATCATTCTCATCAAACCAGTCCTGGTGTTTCCTGGTTGAGTAACCAAGTGTCTCTCAGCAAACCAGCATTACAGACAGCTCAAGGCTGAGGTCCAACAAAAAAACCCAGAATCTAAACAACAGGTGGTGGATGGAGAAAGCACAGGAGATACAGCAGCTGGCCGACAGCCATGGTGTGCGAGGATTCTTCATCGCAGTCAAGGCCACCTACGGGCCAAACACCCAAGTTAGGAGACCAAAACTGTACACAATACTCCAGGTGTGGCCTCACCAAGGCCCTGTACAACTGTAGCAACACCTCCCTGCCCCTGTACTCAAATCCCCTCGCTATGAAGGCCAACATGCCATTTGCTTTCTTAACCGCCTGCTGTACCTGCATGCCAACCTTCAATGACTGATGTACCATGACACCCAGGTCTCGTTGCACCTTCCCTTTTCCTAATCTGTCACCATTCAGATAATAGCCTGTCTCTCTGTTTTTACCACCAAAGTGGATAACCTTACATTTATCCACATTATACTTCATCTGCCATGCATTTGCCCACTCACCTAACCTATCCAAGTCACTCTGCAGCCTCATAGCATCCTCCTCGCAGCTCACACTGCCACCCAACTTAGTGTCATCCGCAAATTTGGAGATACTACATTTAATCCCCTCATCTAAATCATTAATGTACAATGTAAACAGCTGGGGCCCCAGCACAGAACCTTGCGGTACCCCACTAGGCACTGCCTGCCATTCTGAAAAGTCCCCATTTACTCCTACTCTTTGCTTCCTGTCTGACAACCAGTTCTCAATCCATGTCAGCACACTACCCCCAATCCCATGTGCTTTAACTTTGCACATTAATCTCTTGTGTGGGACCTTGTCGAAAGCCTTCTGAAAGTCCAAATATACCACATCAACTGGTTCTCCTTGTCCACTCTACTGGAAACATCCTCAAAAAATTCCAGAAGATTTGTCAAGCATGATTTCCCTTTCACAAATCCATTTTTTTAATTTTTTTTAAAAAATAAATTCGTAGCCAATCGTTCCAATTCTTTGTCAAATCACAAACGCCAGAGGTCGCCTTGCATATGCCAAGGATCACTCTGCGCCAATGCTCTTAGCCAAAAGGCCTAGAGCCACTGCACCGTTCCTGGAAGTACTGCAATACCAGGTTCGTGCCATGGAGGTGGATGGGTCAAGCCACCCCACCCACCTCCTGTTTCCAAAAAAGCAAGCATATACCTTCCTGACCAGGGAGAAACCACCGGGAGGTCATGGTGGCTGGTCAGGTAAGTTACGCATGATCTTCACAAATCCATGCTGACTTGGACCTATCATGTCACCATTTTCCAAATGCGCTGCTATGACATTCTTAATAATTGATTCCATCATTTTACCCACTACTGAGGTCAGGCTGACCGGTCTATAATTCCCTGTTTTCTCTCTCCCTCCTTTTTTAAAAAGTGGGGTTACATTGGCTACCCTCCACTCCATAGGAACTGATCCAGAGTCAATGGAATGTTGGAAAATGACTGTCAATGCATCCGCTATTTCCAAGGCCACCTCCTTAAGTACTCTGGGATGCAGTCCATCAGGCCCTGGGGACTTATTGGCCTTCAATCCCATCAATTTCCCCAACACAATTTCCCGACTAATAAAGATTTCCCTCAGTTCCTCCTCCCTACTAGACCCTCTGACCCCTTTTATATCCGGAAGGTTGTTTGTGTCCTCCTTAGTGAATACCGAACCAAAGTACTTGTTCAATTGGTCTGCCATTTCTTTGTTCCCTGTTATGACTTCCCCTGATTCTGACTGCAGGGGACCTACGTTTGTCTTTACTAACCTTTTTCTCTTTACATACCTATAGAAATTTTTGCAATCTGCCTTAATGTTCCCTGCAAGCTTCTTCTCGTACTCCATTTTCCCTGCCCTAATCAAACCCTTTGTTCTTCTCTGCTGAGTTCTAAATTCCTCCCAGTCCCCAGGTTCGCTGCTATTTCTGGCCAATTTGTATGCCACTTCCTTGGCTTTAATACTATCCCTGATTTCCCTTGATAGCCACGGTTGAGCCACCTTCCCTTTTTTATTTTTAAGCCAGACAGGAATGTACAATTGTTGTAATTCATCCATGCGGTCTCTAAATGTCTGCCATTGCCCATCCACAGTCAACCCCTTAAGTATCATTCGCCAATCTATCCTAGCCAATTCACGCCTCATACCTTCAAAGTTACCCTTCTTTAAGTTCTGGACCATGGTCTCTGAATTAACTGTATCATTCTCCATCCTAATGTAGAATTCCACCATATTATGGTCACTCTTCCCCAAGGGGCCTCGCACAATGAGATTGCTAATTATTCCTCTCTCATTACACAACACCCAGTCTAAGATGGCCTCCCCCCTAGTTGGTTCCTCGACATATTGGTCTAGAAAACCATCCCTTATGCACTCCAGGAAATCCTCCTCCACCGTATTGCTTCCAGTTTGGCTAGCCCAATCTATGTGCATATTAAAGTCACCCATTATAACTGCTGCACCTTTATTGCATGCACCCCTAATTTCCTGTTTGATGCCATCCCCAACATCACTACTACTGTTTGGAGGTCTGTACACAACTCCCACTAACGTTTTTTGCCCTTTGGTGTTCTGCAGCTCTACCCATATAGATTCCACATCATCCAAGCTAATGTCTTTCCTAACTATTGCATTAATCTCCTCTTTAACCAGCAATGCTACCCCACCTCCTTTTCCTTTTATTCTATCCTTCCTGAATGTTGAATACCCCTGGATGTTGAGTTCCCAGCCCTGATCATCCTGGAGCCACGTCTCCGTAATCCCAATCACATCATATTTGTTAACATCTATTTGCACAGTTAATTCATCCACCTTATTGCGGATACTCCTTGCATTAAGACACAAAGCCTTCAGGCTTGTTTTTTTAACAGCCTTTGTCTTTTTAGAATTCTGCCGCACAGTGGCCCTTCCTGTTCCCCGCCCCGGGCCTCTCCGCCCCCCACCCCCCGCCCCTTATCTCCCCTCCGTCTCCTGCCTCTGCCTTCCTTTTGTCTCCCTCTGTCTCCCTGCATTGCTTCCCATCCCCCTGCCATATTAGTTTAACTCCTCCCCAACAGCACTAGCAAACACTCCCCCTAGGACATTGGTTCCGGTCCTGCCCAGGTGCAGACCGTCCGGTTTGTACTGGTCCCACCTCCCCCAGAACCGGTTCCAATGCCCCAGGAATTTGAATCCCTCCCTGCTGCACCACTGCTCAAGCCATGTATTCATCTGCGCTATCCTGCGATTCCTACTCTGACTAGCACGTGGCACTGGTAGCAATCCCGAGATTACTACTTTTGAGGTCCTACTTTTTAATGCCGGGAGATCTCAGAGATGCAATGATCGTGAACATCTTTAAAAAAGGGGACTTTTTTTAAATTTCAAAATATACTTTATTCATATAAAAAATTTGTACAGTACATTCAAAAGCAGTTCAGTACATTTAGCTGCGGTCAGCAATCCCATACTCTACATTTGGGTGCTGACGGCAGTTCCGTTCGATACATTTCCTTGCTTTTCAGTTCAAGTACAATTCGGTACAATACGGGATACATTGGAGTACATTCAACAAATTACATTACATGTGTCACTATACAGTACACGGAATGGGTGACGGTACATTTACATTTTAAAAAAGGGGACAAGTCCGACTGTGGCAACTACAGAGGAATCTCTCCGCTATCAACCATCGTCGTCGCTAGAGTCCGCCTCAACCGTCTTCTCCCCGTGGCCGAGGAGCTTCTCCCGGAGTCGCAGTGCGGATTTCGTCCCCTCTGGGGCACAACGGACATGATCTCTGCAGCGCGACAGATGCAGGAAAAATGCAGGGACCAGCGCCAGCCCTTATACATGGTCTTCTTCGACCTTACAAAGGCTTTTGACACCGTCAATCGCGAGGGTCTATGGAGCGTCCTCCTCCGTTTCGGATGCCCCCAAAAGTTTGTCACCGACCTCCGCCTGCTCCACGACGACATGCAGGCCGTGATCCTTACCAACGGATCCATCACAGACCCAATCCACGTCCGCACCAGGGTCAAACAGGGCTGTGTCATCGCCCCAACCTTCTTCTCAATCTTCCTCGCTGCCATGCTCCACCTCACAGTCAACAAGCTCCCCGCTGGAGTGGAACTAAACTACAGAACCAGTGGGAAGCTGTTCAACCTTCGCCGTCTCCAGGCCAGGTCCAAGACCACCCCAACCTCTGTCGTCAAGCTACAGTACGCGGACGACGCCTGCGTCTGCGCACATACAGAGGCTGAACTCCAGGACACAGTCGATGTATTTACTGAGGCGCATGAAAGCATGGGCCTTACGTTAGACATCCGTAAGACAAAGGTCCTTCACTAGCCTGTCCTCGCCGCACAGCACTGCCCCCCCAGTCATCAAGATCCACGGCACAGCCCTGGACACTGTGGACCATTTCCCTTATCCCGGGAACCTCCAATCAACAAGAGCAGGCATCGACGATGAGATCCAACACTGCCTCCAGTGCTCCAGTGCAGCCTTCGGCCACCTGAGGAAAAGAGTGTTTGAAGACCAGGCCACCAAGCTCATGGTCTACAGGGCTGTCGTAATACCCGCCCTCCTGTATGGTTCAGAGACATTTAATTGCCTGGCCTGTGGCAGATGGTGTAGTCTCGCTTCTCGGCCTTTTGGCTAAGATCATGCGTAACTGACCTGACAGGGGAGTAACCACCATAACCCCAAGGTGGTTCTCCCTGGATCAGGAAGGTATATGCTTGCTTTTTTGGAAATAGGAGGTGGGTGGGGTGGCTTGATCCATCCACCTCCACGGAGGTGTGTGGGGGACCTGACCCATCCACCTCCATGGCACGAACCTGGTATTGCAGTACTTCCAGGAACGGTGCAGTGGCTCTAGGCCTTTTGGCTAAGAGCATTGGCGCAGAGTGATCCTTGGCGTGTGCAAGGTGACCTCTGGCGTTTGTGATTTGACAAAGAATTGGAACAATTGGCTATGAATTTCAAAAAAAAAAAAAAAATAATTAGCTTAGACCAGGAGAAGGCCTTTGACAGGATATTGCACACGTACCTGATGGACGTGCTCTCCAAAATGGGGTTTGGGGAGGGTATCTGCAATTGGGTCCAACTGCTCTACACAGACATCAGTAGCACAGTCCTAATCAACGGGTGGGAAACTGAAAGCTTTCCGATCAGGTCTGGAGTTAGGCAAGGCTGTCCTCTCTCCTCTGTCTTGTTTGTGTGTTGTATCGAGCCCTTTGCCGAGTCCATCGGGAAGGATGCGGGCATTAGAGGGGTGACAATCCCGGGCAGCAGAGGCGCTCAGGTCAAGACCTCCCTGTACATGGACGACGTCGCCACCTTTTGCTCGGATCACAATCTGCGACCAGTTTGAACTGGCCTCGGGAGCAAATGTCAATCGCAGCAAGAGCGAGGCCATGCTCTTTGGCACCTGGACCGACCGATCCTTTATTCCCTTCACCGTTAAGCCAGATTACCTGAAGGTGTTGGAAATATGGTTCGGAGCGGACGGGGCATGCGCCAAAAACTGGGAAGAGCGTATCGCCAAAGTGAAACAAAAACTGGGATGGTGGAAGCTGCGCTTCCTCTCCATGGCAGGAAAGAACCTGGTCATCAGGAGTGAGGTGCTCTCGGGGTTGCTGCACGTGGCACAGGTCTGCCCCATCCCTCGCTCCTGTGCCGCGGCAGTCACCCGGGCCGTCTTCCACTTTGTCTGGAGGTCCAAAATGGAACGTGTCCGCAGAGACACAATGTACAAATCTCTGGACAGTGGAGGAAAGGATGTTCCGAACGTGGCCCTCATCCTGATGGCCACCTTTGTGTGCAGCTGCATCAAGCTATGCACAGACCCCCGGTACACAAACACCAAGTGTCACTACGTGCTGAGGTTCTACCTGTCCCCGCTGTTGCGAAGGATGGGCCTGGCCATGCTGCCGCGAAATGCCCCCACCAGTTGGACTATGCCTGTCCACCTGTCCTTCGTGGAAAAGTTTTTCACAAAAAACCCCTTTGACCACAAGGCCATAAAACAGTGGTCAGCACGTAACGTCCTGGACACCCTACGAAAGGAGAGGGTGGACCCTGTCGGGTGGTTCCCTGAGCAGACTGTCGAACTCGTTTGGCAGAACGTCTCATCACCAGAGCTTTCACACAAGCACCAAGATGTAGCTTGGTTGGTGGTGAGGAGGGCCTTACCTGTCAGAGTGTTCATGCACAGCCGGCGTCTCAGCAACACGGCACGGTGCCCCCGAGTCGGCTGCGGGGCGGATGAGACTGCCACCCATCTCCTTCAGGATTGCCCCTTCGCAAGGCACGTTTGGAAAGAGATGCAGTGGTTGCTGTCGAGGTTCATCCCAAGCAGCTCCGTAACACAGGACTCTGTGCTCTACGGGCTGTTCCCAGGGACACACACCGAGACAGACATCACCTGCTGCTGGAGGGCCATCAACTCGGTCAAAGACGCTCTTTGGTCTTGCCGAAACTTGCTGGTCTTCCAGAGCAAGGAGATGTCCACGTCTGCGTGTTGCAGACTGGCGCAATCCAAGATCCAGGATTACGTGCTGAGGGACGCACTTAAAATTGGTGCAGTCGCCACAAAGGCACGGTGGGGAAGGGCCACAGTTTAAAGCCCTTCCCCACGGTAAACCCCAGGGGCAGGAATCAGTACAAAACTCCCCTCGGGCCGTACTTGCAACTTCTTTTTTGTGTACATGGAGCACCATGATCTGTAAACACCTATGTAGTGCCATGTACAATGCAAAGTCTGTTTCGTAATGCACATTGAAAAGAAAAATGTAAATGTACCGTCACCCATTCCGTGTACTGTATAGTGACACGTGTAATGTAATTTGTTGAATGTACTACAATGTATCCCGTATTGTACCGAATTGTACTTGAACTGGAAAGCAAGGGAATGTATCGAACGGAACTGCCGTCAGCACCCAAATGTAGTGTATGGGATTGCTGACTGCAGCTAAATGTACTGAACTGCTTTTGAATGTACTGTACAATTTTTTTAAGTGAATAAAGTATATTTTGAAATTTAAAAAAAAATCAGAGACATGGGCCAGTAGACACCTCAAGTTGCTGGAGAAATATCACCAACGATGTCTCTGCAAGATCCTACAAATCCCCTGGGAGGACAGACGCACCAACATCAGCGTCCTCACTCAGGCTAACATCCCCAGCATTGAAGCACTGACCACACTCGATCAGCTCCGCTGGGAAGGCCACATTGTCCGCATGCCAGACACGAGACTCCCAAATCAAGAGCTCTACTTGGAACTCCTTCACGGGCAAACAAGCCCCAGGTGGGCAGTGGAAACGTTACAAGGACACCCTCAAAGCCTCCCTGATAAAGTGCAACATCCCCACCGACACCTGGGAGTCCCTGGCCAAAGACCACCCTAAGTGGAGGAAGTGCATCCGGGAGGGCGCTGAGCACCTCGAGTCTCAACACCGAGAGCATGCAGAAAACAAGCGCAGGCAGCGGAAAAAGCATGCAGCAAACCAGCCCCACCCACCCCTTCCCTCAACGCCTATCTGTCCCACCTGTGACAGAGTCTGTGGCTCTCGTATTGGACTTTTCAGCCACCAAAGAACTCACTTCAGGAGTGGAAGCTAGTCTTTCTCGATTCCGAGGGACTGCCTATGATGATGACTTCACTGCCCGCTTTCCATAACCCCTTAATCCCTTATTGGTTAAGAAACTGTCTATCGCTGCAAATATTGGATGTGGAACTCTGCAATACTGAAGAGCCAGCATCATGGACTCCTCCACACTTTATACATACATAACATAAGAACATAAGAAACAGGAGCAGGAGTCGGCCATTTGGCCCCTTGAGCCTGCTCCGCCATTTAATACCATCATGGCTGATCTGATCCTGGCCTCAGCTCCAATTCCCTGCCCGCTCCCCATAACCCCTTATCGTTTAAGAAACTGTCTATTTCTGTCTTAAAGTTATTCAATGTCCCAGCTTCCACAGCTCTCTGAGGCAACGAATTCCACAGATTTACAACCCTCAGAGAAGAAATTTCTCCTCATCTCTGTTTTAAATGGACGGCCCCTTATTCTAAGATCATGCCCCCTAGTTCTAATCTCCCCCAGAAATGGAAACATCCTCTCTGCACCCACCTTGTCAAGCCCCCTCATAATCTTATACGTTTCGATAAGATCACCTCTCATTCTTCTGAATGCCAATGAGTAGAGGCCCAACATCCTCAACCTTTCCTCATAAATCAACCCCCTCATCTCTGGATCCCATGGCATTATTTGAAAGAAAAGCAAAGAAGTTATCCCTGGTGTCCTGGCCAATATTTATCCCTCAATCAACATAACAAACAGATTATCACATTGCTGTTTGAGGAAACTTGCTGTGCGCAAATTGACTGCTGCATTTCCTACATCACAACAGTGACTACACTTCAAAAAATTACATAATTGGCTGTAAAGTGCTTTGAGACGTCCGGTGGTTGTGAAAGGTACTATATAAATCCAAGTCTTTCATGTTTCTTTTAAAAGCAATTATTTGCAAGCGCACCATCTATAGGAATAATTTGGTATTACAACGGCGTGAATTTTATTATTATAACTAATTGTAATGCCACAAAATATCACATGATGACGCTGCAGACCAGGTCAAATTAAAATCCATCGCTTCCACAGCACCGTCTGTAGGGATGTTGTGCTACTGCAGCTGATAAAGTCCCTGGCCCAAGACCGCCCTCAGTGGAGGAAGGGCATCCAGGAGGGCGCTGAGCACCTCGAGTCTCATCGCCGAGAGCATGCAGAAAGTAAGTGCAGGCAGCGGAAGGAGCGTGCGGCAAATCTATCCCACCCTCCCTTTCCCTCAACGACTATCTGTCCCACCTGTGACAGAGACTGCGGTTCTCGTATTGGACTGTTCAGCCACCTAAGGACTCATTTTAAGGGTGGAGGCAAGTCTTCCTCGATTCCGAGGGACTGCCCATGATGATATGATGATTTTATTCTAACTGTAATACCACTAAATACCAACAGAGGACGCTGCAGGTCTGTGAATAACTAAAAGCCATCGTTTCCAACAGCACCAGCTGTCAGATGCTAGCTGTGTGCAACTCTTTTGGGACGGGGGGAACAAATAAACGTTAGATCAAGTGCCCCCCGTTCTGGGGGACACTCCAGACACTTAACTGCCCCTTTTTTTAATCAATGTTTTTTTTTGTTTTTTTGTGTTTTTTTTGTGGGGTTTTTTGGGGCATTAAAACCATATATTTTACAAGTGCCCCCTATAAAAGGGGAGGGGGACCCTAAAACCCGGCAATTAAAACAAATTAAACTTTAAAACATAAAATCAAATTAAAATTTGGTTGCCGGGCGTGATGATGCACTCAGGTCCCTCCGGCGCCCACCTCTCGCGGAAGGCCGCGAGCGTACCGGTGGACACCGCGTGCTCCATCTCCAGGGACACCCTGGCCCGGATGTAGGCGCGGAAGAGAGGCAGGCAGTCAGGCTGAACGACCCCCTCGACCGCCCGCTGCCTGGACCGGCTGATGGCACCCTTGGCCATGCCCAGGAGCAATCCTACGAGGAGGCCCTCGGACCTACCCGCTCCCCTCCGCACAGGGTGCCCAAAGATCAGGAGTGTGGGACTGAAGTGCAACCAGAAATTGAGGAGCAGCCCCTTTAAATAATGGAACAGGGGCTGCAACCTCGCACATCCAATAAAAACGTGGAACACGGACTCTTCCAGACCACAGAAATTGCAGGCGGCCTGGGAGCCCGTGAACCGACTTAAAAATTTATTGCACGGGACTGCTCCGTGCACCACCCTCCAGGCCAAGTCCCCGATAAATAGTGGGAGGACTCCCGCGTAGAGTGCCCTCCATCGGGGACCCCCACCTCCTCCGGACGGCAAGATGGTACGCCATGGCGTGTCCGGACAGCAGACGAGGATGGCAAGGTGGAGAGTGTGCAGGAGCAGCCCGTACAGGAAACCCCTCCGCGCAGAACTGAAAGGCACGGAGGGGATTTCCCCGAGGCGGCTCAAATTGTGAGGCGACGGCTCCCGAGGGAGGTTCCGGGGTTTGGCGCCGATGAGGAATTCTGTCCGGACGGGGGTCAGTTCGGACGGGATTGCCCACGTGCTTGAGCCTCCTCGATACACCTAACGGAGTCAGGGCCCAGAGCTGTTTTTAGCGACTTGATGGCATTGGCCGCGCGGTGGACGTCGGCCGAATTTAGGCGCCGCGCCAGCGTGTCTGGCGCCATCCAGCCCGCTCCTCCGCCATCGAGCAGGTCCCTGACCCTGGTCACCTCACCAGCCACAGCCCTCTCGTCTGACTGCCACCTAAAACCTCGGTCGTGGAGATACGGATTCCCGAGCAGCGGCTCCTGCAGGACAGCCGCCACTCCAGCCGGTGGAGAGCTGCGCTTGGTGGAGACTTTGTTCCAGACCCTGGTGAGTTCCTTGTAAAAGACAGGCAGCTCCTGGACGGCGGTCCTGACGCTCCCCAAGCTCACAAACAGGAGCTGCGTGTCGTAGTTGAGGCCGTGCTGCTGGCAGAAGAAATACGTCGCCAGAGCACGCCACCTGGGAGGAGGCTCGACGTAAAGGTATCTCTGCAGGGTCTGAAGATGGAAAGTCGCGAGCTGGGCGCTGACGCACACCAACGACTGACCGCCCTCCCTAAGCGGGAGACTCAAGACCGCGGCAGAGACCCAGTGCTTCCTGTTGTTCCAGAAGAAGTCCACCAGCTTCTTCTGTATCTTGGCGACAAACGCAGGGGGAGGGGTCAAAGTGACCAGCCGGTACCACAACATGGCGGCCACCAGCTGGTTTATGACTAGCGCTCGACCCCTGTAGACAGCACTCGGAGCAGTCCTGTCCAGCGCCCTAGGCGAGCGGTGACCTTGGCCTCCAGCTCTTGCCAGTTCGCCGGTTAGGCTTCCTCATTGGGGCTAAGGTAGACTCCCAGATAGAGGAGATGGGTCGTGCTCCAGGCAAAAGGCCTGAGCTCCTCCGGCAGGGAGTCCACCCGCCACTGACCCACCAGGAGTCCGGAACATTTCTCCCAGTTGATCCTGGCGGAGGATACGGCCGAGTAAATCTCCTGGCACTCACGCATCCTCCGCAGGTCAGCGGGATCCTCTACCATGAGGAGCATGTCATCGGCGTAAGCCGAGAGGACGACCTCCACGCCCGGCCCTTGCAGAGCCAGTCCCGTCAACCTCGTCCGCAGGAGGCGCAGGAAAGGCTCCACGCAGATGGCATATAACTGGCCGGACATGGGGCATCCCTGGTGCACCCCTCTCCTAAAGTGAAGGGGTGCCGTCAAGGACCCGTTAACCTTAATCAGACACTCCGCGGCGGCGTACAAAAGTCGGATCCGGGCGACGAAAAAAATTCAGCTTTTACCAAGATTTGAACTTTGATCACTCGATTTAAAGTTCAGAGTGCTCACCATTACACCATTGAACCAATGATGTTAGCTGTGTGCATTACACCATCAATGTTACCAGCTGGTGACGCTAGTGACCTATTTAGAGAACACCACCCCAGGTCGGGAGGATAAAGATTGTGCCACTGCAGCTTCCAGTGCGAGCTGATACAAATGTGCGACAGCTTCAAGGTGGGCGACTGGGTCAGGACCTAGGTCGCCGTTTGGAGCGTGGGCAGGAGCATCGGTGGGGCCCTGGTACAGCAGAGGAACAGGAAGGTCGTGGCCGACTTGCGACGAGCGATCGAGGCAGAGGAGCGATGAGGGATTGTGGCTGAGATTTGGTGGGTGATTGTGACGGAGGTTCGGCGAATGTTTGGTGTGGAGGTGCAGCGGGAGATCGTGGCGGAGGTGCGGTGAGTGTTTTTGTGGCGAGAGAGCGGTGAGGGATCGTGCGGAGGTACGGCGAATGTTTGTGGCAGAGGAATGGTGAGAGATCATGGCGGAGGTGCGGCAAATGAGGGTACGGGGTCCAGAAGAGCCGAGGGCCCAGGGGCAGCACGGGCCAGCCCTCACTGTGCTATGTGCACGCACTAGGCCCGTGCAGCAGAGCAGATCTCCAGAGCAGGTTAACCCTTGCCACTGGATAAAGACCTAGCTCGGTCAAGCTCAAGCTCAAAAATCCACGCACAGGCATCTTCCACCCCCTCAATTGGTGTTCAGGACTGGAACATCAGGTCCTTCATTGAAACATCTGTGAAGCAGTGGAAGCAAGTTATCCTCGTTCGAGGGACCGCCTGTGATGGATGATTTAAAAATTAAAACCTATTGCTTGTAACGCACGGAAACCCTCTTCTCTGCAGTTGCTTTCACTTTATGCTGCAAATTGCATGGAACAGGGGAGGGGGAAAAGCGCCAAGATACATCAGTCGCAAAAGCCCCAGGCAACATCCTGTTTATATGTTTGTCTAAGTTTAATGTCCTGTTCCTGCTGCTATGAACACGTTCGGTTAGATTATCTTCAATTATTGTCACAGCAACTGAGGCACATTTTTTTTTAAATTTCAAAAATATACTTTATTCGTCGAAAATATTCACGATACGTGGGAAAATAGTTCAGTACATTGCGTTCAGCAATTCCATACAATTGATTCGGATGCTGACAGCAGTTCCGTACGATACACTAGCGTACATTTCATTTCAAGGTAGAGTTTAGTACAATCTGTCAATCACACTACCTGTAGCTAGCACTGTGCAAATAAGAGGATTACACGGATGGCCTGCTCCTGCGACTATTGTCGATGTTTTTATGTTTCTACCTTGTGCTCGAACTGTACACGTATGCTCCCACCACATTGCCTGGTAAACACAGGAACAGATGCACTGGCAATGGGAGGCTAATTTGGCTGAGCTCTATGAATTTACTAATCTGTATGCATGCACATCTGTATGCATGCACGAAAACATCCTGTTGAAAAGGAAGTAGATTCTGCAGATTGTCGACCACGACCTCACTCACCACAACCAGCACTGCGCACAGTGTTCTGTTCATTCCACAGACGCAGGCACACCCACTGTGTGTTTCTAATATTTTCCCTTTCTGTCCAAGATCCAGGATTACGTGCTGAGGGATGCACTAAAAATTGGTGCAGCCGCCGCATAGGCACGGTGGGGAAGTACCACAGTTTAAAGCCCTTCTGCCACGGTAAACCTGGGGGTAGGAATCAGTACAAAACTCCCCTCGGGCTGTATGTGCACTTGAACTGGAAAACAAGGAAATGTAACAAACGGAACTCCTGTCAGCACTCAAATAATAGTGTATGGGATTGCTGACCACAGCTAAAAGTATTGAAATGCCTTTGAATGTACTGTACAGATTTTTTTTATGAATAAAGTATATTTTGAAAATTAAAAAAAATGTACGTGCAAAAAAAAAGTGCAACTTCTTTTTCTTGTACATGGAGCTGCTTGGGATGAACCTCGACAGCAACCACTGCATCTCTTTCCAAACCTGCCTTGCGAAGGCGCAATCCTGAAGGAGATGGGTGACAGTCTCGTCCGCCCCGCAGCCGACTCGGGGGCACCGTGCCGTATTGATGAGACGTCGGCTGTGCATGAACGCTCTGAACGCCAACCAAGCTACATCTTGGTGCTTGTGTGAAAGCTCTGGTCAAGTTTGACAGTCCGTTCAGGGAACCACCCGACAGGGTCCACCCTCTCCTTCTTTCGTAGGGCGTCCAGGACGTTACGTGCTGACCATTGCTTTATGGTCTTGTGGTCAAAGGGGTTTTTTGTGAAAATCTTTTCCATGAAGGACAGGTGGACAGGCATGGTCCAACTGGTGGGGCGTTTCGCGGCAGCATGGCCAGACCCATCCTTCGCAACACCGGGGACAGGTAGAACCTCAGCACGTAGTGACACTTGGTGTTTGCGTACCGGGGGTCTGTGCACAGCTTGATGCAGCCGCACACAAAGGTGGCCATCAGGATGAGGGCCACGTTCGGAACATCCTTTCCTCCACTGTCCAGAGATTTGTACATTGTGTCTCTGCGGACACGTTCCATTTTGGACCTCCAGACAAAGTGGAAGATGGCCCGGGTGACTGCCGCGGCACAGGAGCGAGGGATGGGGCAGACCTGTGCCACGTGCAGCAACCCCGAGAGCACCTCACTCCTGATGACCAGGTTCTTTCCTGCCATGGAGAGGAAGCGCAGCTTCCACCATCCCAGTTTTTGCTTCACTTTGGCGATACGCTCCTCCCAGTTTTTGGCGCACGCCCCGTCCGCTCCAAACCATATTCCCAACACCTTCAGGTAATCTGGCTTAACGGTGAAGGGAATAAAGGATCGGTCGGCCCAGTTGCCAAAGAACATGGCCTCGCTTTTGCTGTGATTGACCTTTGCTCCCGAGGCCAGTGCAAACTGGTCGCAGATTGTGAGCAATCTGCGGACCGACTGCGGATCCGAGCAAAAAGCGGCGACGTCGTCCATGTACAGGGAGGTCTTGACCTGAGCGCCTCCACTGCCTGGGATCGTCACCCCTCTAATGCCCGCATCCTTCCTGATGGACCCGGCAAAGGGCTCGATACAACACACAAACAAGAGAGACGAGAGGGGACAGCCTTGCCTAACTCCAGATCTGATCGGAAAGCTTTCAATTTCCAACGAGCAAGGAGATGTCCACGTCTGCGTGTTGCAGACTGGCGCAATCCAAGATCCAGGATTACGTGCTGAGGGCCGCACTTAAAATTGGTGCAGCCACCGCAAAGGCACAGTGGGGAAGAGCCACAGTTTAAAACCCTCCCGCTATGGTAAACCCAGGGGATGGAATCAGTATAAAACTCCCCTCGGACTGCAATGGTAAGCCTTTTGTATACATAGAGCACTATGATCTGCAAACACCTATGTAGTGCCATGTAAAATGCAAGTCCTGTTGCTTCATGCACGTTGGAAACAAATGTAACTGTACCCTCACTATGTACCGTATGGTGACACATGTAATGTAACTTGATGAACGGACCACAATGTATCCTGGATTGGATGAATCGTACCTTGAAATGTAAAGTAAAGAAATGTATTGAACGGAACTGTGGTCAGCATCCAAATGTAATGTATGGAATTGCTGACCGCATACAAATGTACTGAACTGCTTTCAAATCTATTGTGCAAATTTTTATATGAATAAAGTACCCTGGGGTCTGGGAAACAGAGTAATCCGGGCAGGCAGGGCAGGGAAATGGGGAGAGACCTGGAAATGCTGGGTTTCTGCCGTACGGGAATTTCCTTCGGAGGATAGGAGCCTGACGAAGGAAAAGGAGGCAAAACCAGTGGGAGATAGCATCAGGATCCGGAATTCCTGCTGCACACACCTCGGCTGCGATTGATCTTACCGAGCCGGGCAGACTGCGACCGCGCTCCCGCTTCCTTCCCACTCTGTTGAAATGATTTTGCTCTGATTGGGCTTGTTAAGCCCGCCCTGCGAGGTTCCCAGACAATAAAAATTTCCTGACCTGCTACTTAGTGTCAGGCCTGCGAAGCGCAGGCAGAGCCGGCACTTGGGAAACTGACAAGCGGGTGGGTTCGGAGCAGGACACCTCCCCGCTGTCAATTTTTTAGATTTTGACAGAGGTCCTGCCTCCAAACCCGCCCTCTGAGCGTCGGCAAAATCCAGCCCCTCCTGTGCCCCGAACGCAATGGATGTCAGCAAGATACCGGGGTTCAGTACAGTGGAGTAACATAAGTGGCGCACAAACCGGGATTAGGGTCTGGAACAACTCGGGGAAGAAATTTCAGATGCAGTGAAATCAGCCATTTTAGAAAGGGGCCAATTTCGATATGTCGCTGAATCTGCAGCCCCACTGACCAGTACCCCTCCCCGCACTGCCCCCCCCCACCCTACTTCCCTGCACTCACCCCCACCTCCCCTCCCCGCACTCCCTCTCTCCTCCCCGCACTCCCCCCACCTCCCTGTACTGCACCCCCCCCACCCTACCTCCCTGCACTCACCCCCACCTACCCCTCCCTGCACTCCCTCTCACCTCCCCCTCCCCCTCCCTGTATTCCCCTCCCCCTCCCCGCACTCCCTCCCCCTCCCTGTATTCCCCTCCCTCTCCCCGCACTCCCCCCACCTCCCCCTCTCTGCACTTCCTCTCACCTCCCCCTCCCCCTCCCTGTATTCCCCTCCCCGCACTCCCCCCACCTCCCCCTCCCTGCACCCCCTCTCACCTCCCCCTCCCTGTATTCCCCTCCCCGCACTCCCCCCACCTCCCCCTCCCTGCACTCCCTCTCACCACCCCCTCCCCCTCCCTGTATTCCCCTCCCCTTCCTCGCACTCCCTCCACCTCCCCCTCCCTGCACTCCCTCTCACCTCCCCCTCCCTGTATTCCCCTCCCCCTCCCTGCACTCCCTCTCACCTCCCCCTCCCCGCACTCCCCCTCTCCTCTCCCTCCCTTTGCCTCTCCTCTCCCTCCGTCCCCCACCTCCTTCCCCCTCCCCACCACCTCTCCCTTCACAGCAGGCACCCAAGATAACAAAGTGGTCGCTATAAGAGGTGGATGTGAAACACATGTCGGGCTGTGCACCAGGGCTACAAACACTGGGACGAATTTCCCCCCAGGACGTGGATACAGATTTACCTGCAGTATTCTCTGCTATTTGAGAAGGCCATTCTCTCCTCTGTGAGCCGATGGGCAGGTCTTGAGCTGGAGGCACCAGCAGCTTGATCAAGTAGGCCTGAAACCCTAGACAAAAGGTTTTAAAAATTAACTTGTGGCAATAAGGTCAGTTCAAGGACGAAGATTGATTGTTGGTTGTCTTTTTCTTCCACCCTCGGTAAACTTGAGCTCATCCAAAACTGCTGCCTGTGTCCTAACTCGCACCAAGACCCGTTCACCTTGTGCTCAATGATCTACATTGGCTTCCAGTCCAGCCATGCCTCGATTTTAAAGTTATCATCCTTATGTTCACATTATTTTATGGCCTCACCACTCGCTATCTCTGTAACCTCCTCCAGCCCTACATCCCTCTGAGAACTCCATGTTCCTTTTGAGCATCCCCATAGTCCCCCCCGCCATTAGTGGCCATGCCTTCTGGTGCCTGAGCTCTGGAATTCCCTCCATAAACCTCTCTACCTCGCCTCCTTTGACACTCCTCAAAACCTACCTCTTTGGCCAAGCTTTTGGTCATTTGCCCTAATATCTCATTATGCAGCTTGGTGTCAAATTTTGTCAGATAACGTTCCTGTGAAGCACCTTGGGATGTTTTATTCCATTAAAGGCGCTGTACAAATACAAGTTGTTATTGTACTGATCCTATTGCTCTTGACATTAATAGGCTCATTAAAAGAGGGCAGAGATATTTATTTTGGGGACTCTGATAATAAAAGTAATTTAATATGCAGAATTACCACCACCATTCTCCCATAAGGATGAAGTAATCATTTGGATGTGACCTTTGTTTGCCAATCCCTTCCCCATTTCCTGATCTTTCCTTTCCCCTCTCCCGGGTGTGCGAGAGTGCAATCCCACAGGTTCCACTCGGTCCCTCAAGTGGCCATTCCATGAGGCTAGAGAATGAATAGTTCCATTCGACATAAATGGAACTTTGGCCAAACCCCCCCGACAACCACTCCCCGATCACCCCGTCCTTGCCAACCTCCACTGACTTCATCTCCCCCAGCGAAGTGAATTCAAAATCAGTGTGCTTGTTTACAAGTTCCTGCATGTCTTTGGCACTCAAAACATCTGCAATCTCCACCCATTGTACATGTCAGCACAGGCCCTCTGCTCATTCATCTCCTCACCGCATGACTCAAACCTTCAGATCCTCAGATACCTCGGTCCCACACTCTGGAACTCTCTTTCTAACCCCTCTGCTATATCAATGCAAGATGTTCTTGTTCTGTTGGTAGGGGACACAATATAGTGTACAGTAGTGTTGGTCAGAGGGACCTTGGGGCTGAGTTGGGACAGGAAGGCATTCCTGGGCTACCCTTGGAATTTGGCCCAGCTCTCCCTGATTGAGAGCAGCCATGGATTCTGTTGTGAGCCTCTTGAGGACCGTCACCCCCTTCCCATCCACCACCAAGGGGAAAATAAAACAAAGGCAATTGATCCCAGAGGCATTGATTACCTTGCAAAGCTCAGCTCTGTTTCAGCTTCAAATGGCTCCCACACAAACATGTTCAAAGCATGTGAACATAAAAACATAAGAATTAGGAACAGGAGTAGGCCATCTAGCCCCTCGAGCCTGCTCCGGCATTCAACAAGATCATGGCTGATCTGGCCGTGGACTCAGCTCCACTTATCCGCCCGCTCCCCGTAACCCTTAATTCCCTTATTGGTTAAAAATCTATGTATCTGTGATTTGAATACATTCAATGAGCTAGCCTCAACTGCTTCCTTGGGCAGAGAATTACACAGATTCACAACCCTCTGGGAGAAGAAATTCCTTCTCAACTCAGTTTTAAATTGGCTCCCCCGTATTTTGAGGCTGTGCCCCCTAGTTCTAGTCTCCCCGACCAGTGGAAACAACCTCTCTCCTCTATCTTGTCTATCCCTTTCATTATTTTAAATGTTTCTATAAGATCACCCCTCATCCTTCTGAACTCCAACGATTAAAGACCCAGTCTACTCAATCTATCATCATAAGGTAACCCCCTCATCTCCGGAATCAGCCTAGTGAATCGTCTCTGTACCCCCTCCAAAGCTAGTATATCCTTCCTTAAGTAAGGTGACCAAAACTGCACGCAATACTCCAGGTGCAGCCTCACCAATACCCTATACAGTTGCAGCAGGACCTCCCTGCTTTTGTACTCCATCCCCCTCGCAATGAAGGCCAACATTCCATTCGCCTTCCTGATTACCTGCTGCACCTGCAAACTAACTTTTTGGGATTCATGCACAAGGAGGGACTGGAGTGCATCATCACGCCCGGCAACCAAATTTTAATTTCATTTTACGTTTTAAAGTTTAATTTGTTTTGATTGCCGGTGCTTTTAGTGTCCCCCTCCCCTTTTATAGGGGGCACTGGAAAAATTTGATTTTAGCGCCCCAAAAAAACCACAAAAAAAAAAAAAAAAAGGGGGGGCCTTGAAAATGTCTGCTGTGTCACCCAGGTCGGGTGGCATGGTTTTAATGTTTATGTTTTTGCAGGTAAACTCAAAAGAGTTTCATGCACAAGGACCCCCAGGTCCCTCTGCACCGCAGCATGTTGTAAGTTCTCCCCATTCAAATAATATTCCCTTTTACTGTTTTTTTTTCCAAGGTGGATGACCTCACATTTTCCGACATTGTATTCCATCTGCCAAACCTTAGCCCATTCACTTAACCTATCTAAATCTCTTTGCAGCCTCTCTGTGTCCTCTACACAACCCGCTTTCCCACTAATCTTTGTGTCATCTGCAAATTTTGTTACACTACACTCTGTCCCCTCTTCCAGGTCATCTATGTATATTGTAAACAGTTGTGGTCCCAGCACCGATCCCTGTGGCACACCACTAACCACCGATTTCCAACCCGAAAAGAATCCATTTATCCCGACTCTCTGCTTTCTGTTAGCCAGCCAATTCTCGATCCATGCTAATACATTTCCTCTGACTCCGCGTACCTTTATCTTCTGCAGTAACCTTTCGTGTGGCACCTTATCGAATGCCTTTTGGAAATCTAAATACACCACATCCATCGGTACACCTCTATCCACCATGCTCGTTATATCCTCAAAGAATTCCAGTAAATTAGTTAAACATGATTTCCCCTTCATGAATCCATGTTGCATCTGCTTGATTGCATTATTCCTATCTAGATGTCCCGCTATTTCTTCCTTAATGATAGCTTCAAGCATTTTCCCCACTACAGATGTTAAACTAACCGGCCTATAATTACCTGCCTTTTGTCTGCCCCCTTTTTTAAACAGAGGCGTTACATTAGCTGCTTTCCAATCCGCTGGTACCTCCCCAGAGTCCAGAGAATTTTGGTAGATTATAACGAATGCATCTGCTATAACTTCCGCCATCTCTTTTAATACCCTGGGATGCATTTCATCAGGACCAGGGACTGGATGGCCTTTGTCAGCTCGTCCAGAGTTAGCGGGTGGTCCAGACTCTCCCGCTCGCTGTCGTCTAAGACCTCTGAGATAGACGACAGGAAAGACAGGGAGGCCGCGCGGCCTGTGGGTTTGACGTCGTAAAGCCCGGGATAGAAGGATTTGCTGATCATCAGCATGTCGGGCTGTGAAGACGTCTACTGACGGATAGTCTCACTTGTTTCCTGTGACCAATCACAAAGAGCTAGCAGCTTTACACCCAGCTAAGCATATCACCCTTCACTCTGTCAACGATTCAGTCAGCTACAATTTGCACAAGTGGTCAGTATCGCTTTTCATTTACTTCATACGGCTTCTCTTGCAGTAAGCAGCAGCATTTCTTACCGAAAATGTCTCTGTGGTTAAACTGGACACTTAACAGAACTTTTAAAATTCAAGATCAGTCAGAAGTATAAATTCTGAGAAGCCACACCCACAATGTTCCGCACCCCACGGTCATTGGGAAATGTTTCAACCACTGATCATGGGACACATCTCCATAGCAGCAACCACGTGACTGTGCTTTCTGGCCGATGTCCCACAGCAAGCCACTTCCTCTTCAGTACATTTAACATCTCCAGACTTTGTATTTCTGTACAGCCATTTTAAAATCTAACGGAAAACATGTTTTATAAAGTCTCGGTACATCAGGTTGACATGTGTGCAGCTATTTTTAAATTCATTTTCTCCACCATTTCCTCTAATTGTCAAAGAGCCAGAAAAGAAAGGTGGTTTCCATGAGACTGGTTAAATCTGTTGATACGTCCTTACTGCACAGTATAAATGCACATGATGCCCATGCTTGAGAGAAGGTCACTCTGTGACCTGTCCTTTATTCCTTAGCACTCAAGTGATGAAGGTGGGTGCAGCTTCCCCTTTTATACCTGAAGGTCCAGGTTAGGAGTGTCTCCCACCCAGTGGTCAGTGTTCTCACTGTGTACAACTTAGGTCAGTTTATACATGGATTACAATGCTGGTTGAATACATGACATCACCTCCCCCCTCAAAGTCTTATTGGGATCACAGATTGAATCTCTCTGGTGGTTTACGCTCCCTTGTAGAGCGCCTGAGTTGGGGCTCCGGTTGTTGGGCGCTGGCCTGAGTGTCTGCTGTTTGCAGTGCCTCAGGCCTGTCCGGACTGCCCACAGTGACTGGGCTCTCCTCCCTTTGGTTCCGGTGTTCGGTCACCTGTGGTGGAATGAACTCTAGATCGTGTTCTTCCTCTGCTTCTTCTATGGGGTTGCTGAACCTCCTTTTTGTTTGATCCACATGTTTGCGGCAGATTTGTCCATTGGTAAGTTTAACTACCAGAATCCTATTTCCCTCTTTGGCAACCACAGTGCCTGCGAGCCATTTGGGCCCTGCAGCATAGTTGAGGACAAAAACAGGATCATTTACATCAATACATCGCGCCCTCGCATTCCTGTCATGGTAGTGATATTGTGACTGGCGCCTGCTCTCGACAATTTCTTTCATGGTGGGGTGTATAAGGGATAATCGGGTTTTGAGCGTCCTTTTCATTAGTAGCTCTGCGGGTGGAACCCCTGTGAGCGAGTGTGGTCGGGATCTATAGGCCAACAGGAGTGATGATAAGCGGGTTTTTAGGGAACCCCCTTGGAATCTGAGCATCCCTTGTTAGATTATCTGCACTGCTCGTTCTGCCTGGCCGTTTGAGGCCGGCTTGAACGGTGTTGTTCTAACATGGTTAATTCCATTGCCTGCCATGAAGTCCTGGAATTCAGTGCTTATGAAGCACGGGCCATTGTCGCTGACCAAGATGTCCGGTAGACCGTGGGCGGCGAACATTGCCCGTAGACTTTCTACCGTGGCAGAGGATGTGCTTGAATTTAAAATGTCACACTCGATCCATTTGGAATAGGTGTCGACTACAACCAAAAACATTTTCCCCATGAAAGGACCTGCGTAGTCCACATGGATGCGTGACCAAGGCTTGGTGGGCCATGGCCAGGGGCTAAGGGGGGCTCCCCTTGGCGCATGGTCCAGCTCGGCACACGTGTTGCACCTGCGAACACAAAGTTCCAGATCTGCGTCTATCCCTGGCCACCAAACGTGTGACCTGGCAATTGCCTTCATCGTGACAATCCCCGGGTGCCCATTGTGGAGTTCTCTGATGAACACCTCTCTGCTCATCTGGGGCATGACTACGCGGTTTCCCCACAGTAGGCAATCGGCCTAAATCGAGAGTTCATCCTTGCGCCTGTGAAATGCTTTAAATTTCTCAGGGCATACCCTGTACGTGGCTGCCCAGTCCCCATTCAGGACACATTTCTTGACTAGAGACAATAGCCGGTCTCTATTTGTCCAGACTTTAATCTGACGGGCTGTCACGGGTGAGCCTTCGCTTCCGAAAGCTTCAACAGCCATGACCATTTCAGCACCATGCTCGGTAGCCCCCTCAGTGGTGGCTAGTGGGAGCCTGCTGAGTGCATCGGCGCAGTTTTCGGTGCCCGATCTGTGCCGAATTGTGTAGTCATAGGCGGCTAACGTGAGTGCCCACCTCTGTATGCGGGCCGATGCGTTTGCATTTATGGCCTTGTTGTCGGCCAAAAGAGACGTTAGGGGTTTGTGATCTGTCTCCAGCTCAAATTTCCTGCCAAACAGGTACTGGTGCATTTTCTTTACCGCATATACACATGCTAGCACCTCCTTTTCTACCATCCCGTAGCCCCTTTCTGCCTGGGACAGACTCCTGGAGGCATAAGCTACCGGCTGTAACTGACCCTTGGCATTGACATGCTGCAACACACACCCGACACCATAGGACGACGCATCGCACGTTAACACAAGTTTCTTACATGGGTCATATAGCGTTAACAGATTGTTGGAACATAACAAATTGCTTGCTCTATTAAAAGCCCTTTCCTGGCTGTCCCCCCAGACCCATTCACAACCTTTGCGTAGGAGCACGTGTAGCGGCTCTAGCAGCGTGCTCAATTTGGGAAGAAAGTTACCAAAATAGTTCAGGAGCCCCAGGAACGAATGCAGCTCCGTCGTGTTACGGGGTCTGGGTGCTCTCTGGATCCGTCTTGGATGCAGTAGGGCTGATCCCGTCTGCTGCTACCCTCATCCCCAGGAATTCTACCTCTGGAGCTAGGAAGACGCACTTTGCCTTTTTCAGTCGTAGACCTACCCGGTCCAGTCTGCGTAGCACCTCCTCCAGGTTGTGGAGGTGTTCTTCAGTATTGTAACCCGTAATGAGGATGTCATCCTGAAAAACCACCGTCCCTGGAATTGACTTGAGGAGGCTTTCCATATTTCGTTGGAAGATCGCGGCGGCCGAGCGAATCCCGAACGACATCTGTTGTACTCAAACAAACCCTTGTGTGTCGTGATGGTGGTCAGCTTCTTCGACTCACTCGCCAGCTCCTGGGTCATGTAAGCTGAGGTCAGGTCCAATTTTGAAAAAAGTTTGCCACCGGATAGCGTCGCAAACAGATCCTCCGCTTTCGGTAGCGGGTACAGGTCTTGGAGTGACACCCGATTGATGGTGGCCTTGTAATCGCCACATATCCTGACCGACCCATCCGCCTTGAGCACCGGCACAATCGGGCTCACCCAGTCACTGAATTCGACTGACGAGATGATGCCTTCCCTCAACAGGCGGTCCAATTCGCCTTCTATCTTTTCCCGCATCACGTACGGCACCGCTCTGGCCTTGTGGTGTACTGGTCTGGCGTCCGGGCTGATGTGAATCACTACCTTGGCCCCCATGAAAGTGCCAATGCCGGCTTGAAATAATGAGTCAAATTTGTCCAGGACCTGTGAGCATGATACTCGCTCCACAGAGGAAATTGCATTGACATCGCCCCATTTCCAGTTCATGACAGCAAGCCAACTCCTCCCCAGTAGTGCGAGACCGTCCCCTGGGACAATCCAGAGTGGCAACCTGTTCTCCGAATCTTTGTGGGTCACGACTACCGTGGTGCTGCCTAGCACCGGAATTATCTGCTTTGTGTAAGTCCGTAGCTGTGCGTCAATCGGCGATAATTTTGGCCTCCTGGCCTTGGATGCCCACAACTTTTCGAACTGTTTGATACCCATCAGGGACTGGCTGGCACCCGTGTCTAACTCCATTGATACTGGGATGCCATTGAGGAGCACTTTCATCATTATCGGTGGCGTCCTGGTGTATGAACTGTATACGTGCTCCACATGAACTCGCTGAACTTCAGCTTCCAGCGATTTCCCCCAGTGTCCATTTCTGCAATTTCTGCAGGTATTTTGCTCATCTCTGCAAACTCCGGCTGAATATATGCTTCCACGCCTCCAGCATGAAACAAAAGGTCCCTTGCCAGTCGATCGTCCCTGACTGCCCCTGTTATTGTCCTTGAGTGCACCATTAACAGGTGTTGATGGCCCCATTTCTGGCCGCATTGTCCCTTGCAATGGCGTGAATCGCTGTTCAGCTTGCCATTGTCTCTGTCGAACTCCCCCTGTGGGTTCGACTACATGTTGGGGCATGCCGGACTGCCCTTGTCTGCCTGGAGAACTGTGTGCTGCTTTAACAATGTTGAATCTCCGTCCCAACCATTCCTTAACACTCTTTGCTTCCTGTCTGACAACCAGGAAGGATAGAATAAAAGGAAAAGGAGGTGGGGTAGCATTGCTGGTTAAAGAGGAGATTAATGCAATAGTTAGGAAAGACAGTAGCTTGGATGATGTGGAATCTATATGGGTAGAGCTGCAGAACACCAAAGGGCAAAAAACGTTAGTAGGAGTTGTGTACAGACCTCCAAACAGTAATAGGGATGTTGGGGAGGGCATCAAACAGGAAATTAGGGGTGCATGCAATAAAGGTGTAGCAGTTATAATGGGTGACTTTAATATGCACATAGATTGGGCTAGCCAAACTGGAAGCAATACGGTGGAGGAGGATTTCCTGGAGTGCATAAGGGATGGTTTTCTAGACCAATATGTTGAGGAACCAACTAGGGGGGAGGCCATCTTAGACTGGGTGTTGTGTAATGAGAGAGGATTAATTAGCAATCTCATTGTGCGAGGCCCCTTGGGGAAGAGTGACCATAATATGGTGGAATTCTGCATTAGGCTGGAGAATGAAACAGTAATTTCAGAGACCATGGTCCAGAACTTAAAGAAGGGTAACTTTGAAGGTATGAGGCGTGAATTGGCTAGGATAGATTGGCAAATGATACTTAGGGGGTTGACTGTGGATGGGCAATGGCAGACATTTAGAGACCGCATGGATGAATTACAACAATTGTACATTCCTGTCTGGCGTAAAAATAAAAAAGGGAAGGTGGCTCAACCGTGGCTATCTAGGGAAATCAGGGATAGTATTAAAGCCAAGGAAGTGGCATACAAATTGGCCAGAAATAGCAGCGAACCTGGGGACTGGGAGAAATTTAGAACTCAGCAGAGGAGGACAAAGGGTTTGATTAGGGCAGGGAAAATGGAGTACGAGAAGAAGCTTGCAGGGAACATTAAGGCGGATTGCAAAAGTTTCTATAGGTATGTAAAGAGAAAAAGGTTGGTGAAGACAAACGTAGGTCCCCTGCAGTCAGAATCAGGGGAAGTCATAACGGGGAACAAAGAAATGGCAGACCAATTGAACAAGTACTTTGGTTCGGTATTCACTAAGGAGGATACAAACAACCTTCCGGATATAAAAGGGGTCAGAGGGTCTAGTAAGGAGGGGGAACTGAGGGAAATCTTTATTAGTCGGGAAATTGTGTTGGGGAAATTGATGGGATTGAAGGCCGATAAATCCCCAGGGCCTGATGGACTGCATCCTAGAGTACTTAAGGAGGTGGCCTTGGAAATAGCGGATGCATTGACAGTCATTTTCCAACATTCCATTGACTCTGGATCAGTTCCTATGGAGTGGAGGGTAGCCAATGTAACCCCACTTTTTAAAAAAGGAGGGAGGGAGAAAACAGGGAATTATAGACCGGTCAGCCTGACCTCAGTAGTGGGTAAAATGATGGAATCAATTATTAAGGATGTCATAGCAGTGCATCTGGAAAATGGTGACGTGATAGGACCAAGTCAGCATGGATTTGTGAAAGGGAAATCATGCTTGACAAATCTTCTGGAATTTTTTGAGGATGTTTCCAGTAAAGTGGACAAAGGAGAACCAGTTGATGTGGTATATTTGGACTTTCAGAAGGCTTTCGACAAGGTCCCACACAAGAGATTAATGTGCAAAATTAAAGCACATGGGATTGGGGGTAGTGTGCTGACGTGGATTGAGAACTGGTTGTCAGACAGGAAGCAAAGAGTAGGAGTAAACGGGTACTTTTCAGAATGGCAGGCAGTGACTAGTGGAGTGCCGCAAGGTTCTGTGCTGGGGCCCCAGCTGTTTACATTGTACATTAATGATTTAGACGAGGGGATTAAATGCAGTATCTCCAAATTTGCGGATGATACTAAGTTGGGTGGCAGTGTGAGCTGCGAGAAGGATGCTATTAGGCTGCAGAGTGACTTGGATATGTTAGGTGAGTGGGCAAATGCATGGCAGATGAAGTATAATGTGGATAAATGTGAGGTTATCCACTTTGGTGCTAAAAACAGAGAGACAGACTATTATCTGAATGGTGACAGATTAGGAAAAGGGAAGGTGCAACGAGACCTGGGTGTCATGGTACATCAGTCATTGAAGGTTAGCATGCAGGTACAGCAGGCGGTTAAGAAAGCAAATGGGCATGTTGGCCTTCATAGCGAGGGGATTTGAATACAGGGGCAGGGAGGTGTTGCTACAGTTGTACAGGGCCTTGGTGAGGCCACACCTGGAGTATTGTGTACAGTTTTGGTCTCCTAACTTGAGGAAGGACATTCTTGCTATTGAGGGAGTGCAGCGAAGGTTCACCAGACTGATTCCCGGGATGGCGGGACTGACCTATCAAGAAAGATTGGATCAACTGGGCTTGTATTCACTGGAGTTCAGAAGAATGAGAGGGGACCTCATAGAAACGTTTAAAATTCTGACGGGTTTAGACAGGTTAGATGCAGAAAGAATGTTCCCAATGTTGGGGAAGTCCAGAACCAGGGGTCACAGTCTGAGGATAAGGGGTAAGCCATTTAGGACCGAGATGAGGAGAAACTTCTTCACCCAGAGAGTGGTGAACCTGTGGAATTCTCTACCACAGAAAGTAGTTGAGGCCAATTCACTAAATATATTCAAAAGGGAGTTAGATGAAGTCCTTACTACTCGGGGGATCAAGGGTTATGGCGAGAAAGCAGGAAGGGGGTACTGAAGTTTCATGTTCAGCCATGAACTCATTGAATGGCGGTGCAGGCTAGAAGGGCTGAATGGCCTGCTCCTGCACCTATTTTCTATGTTTCTATGTTTCTATGTTTCTATGTTTCTCAATCCATGTCAGCACACTACCCCCAATCCCATGTGCTTTAACTTTGCACATTAATCTCTTGTGTGGGACCTTGTCGAAAGCCTTCTGAAAGTCCAAATACACCACATCAACTGGTTCTCCCTTGTCCACTCTACTGGAAACATCCTCAAAAAATTCTAGAAGATTTGTCAAGCATGATTTCCCTTTCACAAATCCATGCTGACTTGGACCTATCATGTCACCATTTTCCAAATGCGCTGCTATGACATTCTTAATAATTGATGCCATCATTTTACCCACTACTGAGGTCAGGCTGACCGGTCTATAATTCCCTGTTTTCTCTCTCTCTCCTTTTTTAAAAAGTGGGGTTACATTGGCTACCCTCCACTCGATAGGAACTGATCCAGAGTCAATGGAATGTTGGAAAATGACTGTCAACGCATCCTTGATCCAAGATCATGGATACATTTCCTTGCTTTCCAGTTCAAGTACAATTCGGTACAATACGGGATACATTGTTGTACATTCAACAAATTACATTGCATGTGTCACTATACAGTACACGGAATGGGTGACGGTACATTTACATTTTTCTTTCCAACGTGCATCACGAAACAGACATTACATTGTACATGGCACTACATAGGTGTTTACAGATCATGGTGCTCCATGTACACAAAAAAGAAGTTGCAAGTACAACCCGAGGGGAGTTTTGTACTGATTCCTGCCCCTGGGTTTACCGTGGCAGAAGGGCTTTAAACTGTGGCCTTTCCCCACCGTGCCTTTGCGGCGAATGTACCAATCTTTAGTACGTCCCTCAGCACGTAATCCTGGATCTTGGATTGCGCCAGTCTGCAACACGGAGACGTGGACATCTCCTTGCTCTGGAGAACCAGCAAGTTTCGGCAAGACCAAAGAGTCTTTGACCGAGTTGATGGCCCTCCAGCAGCAGGTGATGTCTGTCTCGGTGTGTGTCCCTGGGAACAGCCCGTAGAGCACAGAGTCCTGTGTTACGGAGCTGCTTGGGATGAACCTCGACAGCAACCACTGCATCTCTTTCCAAACCTGCCTTGCGAAGGCGCAATCCTGAAGGAGATGGGTGACAGTCTCGTCCGCCCCGCAGCCGACTCGGGGGCACCGTGCCGTATTGATGAGACGTCGGCTGTGCATGAACGCTCTGATGGGTAAGGCCCTCCTCACCGCCAACCAAGCTACATCTTGGTGCTTGTGTGACAGCTCTGGTGATGAGACGTTCTGCCAAACGAGTTCGACAGTCTGCTCAGGGAACCACCCGACAGGGTCCACCCTCTCCTTCTTTCGTAGGGCATCCAGGACGTTACGTGCTGACCACTGTTTTATGGCCTTGTGGTCAAAGGGGTTTTTTGTGAAAAACTTTTCCACGAAGAACAGGTCGGCAGGCATAGTCCAGCTGGTGGAGGCGTTTCGTGGCAGCGTGACCAGGCCCATCCTTCGCAGGACTCAGTACAAAACTCCCCTTGGGCCATACTTGTAATTTCTTTTTTGCATACATGGAGCACCATGACCTGTAAACACCTATGTAGTGCCATGTACAATGCAAGGTTTGTTTCGTAATGCATGCTTGTAGATGAGGGTGATGATGCCTTTCCTCATGTTATGGTCATTCTTCCCAAAGGGGCCTCGCACAACAAGATTGCTAATTAGTCCTTTCTCATTACACATCACCCAGTCTCGGATGGCCAGCTCCCGTGTTGGTTCCTCGACATATTGGTCTAGAAAATCATCCCTAATACACTCCAGGAAATCCTCCTCCACCGCATTGCTACCAGTTTGGTGAGCCCAATCAATATGTCGATTAAAGTCACCCATGATAACTGCTGTACCTTTATTGCACGCATCCTTAATTTCTTGTTTGATGCTGTCCCCAACCTCACTACTACTGTTTGGTGGTCTGTACACAACTCCCACTAGCGTTTTCTGCTCTTGGGTATTCCGTAGCTCCACCCATACCGATTCCACATCATCCAAGCTAATGTCCTTTCTGACTATTGCATTAATTTCCTCTTTAAGCAGCAATGCCACCCGCCTCCTTTTCCTTTCTCTCTATCCTTCCTAAATGTTGGATACCCTTAGATGTTGAGTTTCCAGCCTTGATCACCCTGGAGCCATGTCTCCGTGATGCCAATTACAGCATAACCGTTAACTGCTATCTGCACAGTTAATTCGTCCACCTTATTCCGAATACTCCTCGCATTGAGGCACAGAGCCTTCAGGCTTGCCTTTCTTGTTGTGTTCCTAACAGATGAGACTGCACACAGGGAGGTTAAAGTAACAGTGACCTCAGTCTTTATTAAGACACTCCAGAGTGAGTAGCAGGCCTTAGGGGCCAGGCTATATACAGTGCTCCCAAGGGATGCTGGGATCCCTTGGGACTTCAGGGGATGCGCTCCCTGGTGGCAGAACATGGGAGTGTATGCTTTACAGATACACAACATCACTCCCCCCCAAAGTCAAAGTGAAAATTATTTACAAGGTGAAGTGGTTGGGAGCCTTTCTTTCCCTAGTGGACCGTCTCAGTACAAATGTCTGTTCTGGTGTGTTGGCTGTGCCCTCGCTGGGCTGGCATGTTGTTGGCCCTGCAGGGCTGCTGGGTGAGCCTGGCCTTGCAGGGCTGTTGGGCATGGTGGGTTTGATTTCCTGGTCCGGCGTGGTGTCGTTGATCCTTTGGGTGTGTGTTGTGGGCTCGAAAAAGGTAGGGTCTGCTGTGAGTTGTTCAGCGCAGTCTGTGAACCGCAGCCTCGTTTGGTCCAGGTGCTTTCTGCAAATTTGTCCATTGTCTAGTTTGACTACAAACACTCTACTCCCTTCTTTAGCTATCACTATGCCCGCGATCCACTTGGGACCATGTCCATAGTTTAGCACATACACAGGGTCATTCACATCAATTTCCCATGACACAGTGGCGCGACCATCGTTTACATTTTGCTGCTGCCGCCTGCTCTCTACCTGATCATGCAGGTTGGGGTGAACCAGCGAGGGTCTGGTTTTAAGTGTCCTTTTCATGAGTAGCTCAACCGGGGACACCCCAGTGAGCGAGTGGGGTCTCGTGTGGTAGCTGAGCAGTACTCGGGACAGGCAGGTTTGGAGTGAGCCTTCTGTGACACGTTTAAGGCTCTGTTTGATTGTTTGTACTGCCCGCTCTGCCTGCCCATTGGAGGCTGGTTTAAACGGGGCCGAAGTGACATGTTTGATCCCATTTCGGATCCTGAATTCTTTAAATTTGGCACTGGTGAAACATGGCCCGTTGTCACTGACCAGTGTGTCAGGCAGGCCATGGGTGGCAAACATGGCCCTCAGGCTTTCAATGGTGGCGGTGACAGTGCTTCCCGACATTATTTCACATTCAATCCATTTTGAAAAAGCATCCACCACCACCAGGAACATTTTATCGGGAAACAGGCCCACATAGTCGACATGGATCCTCGAACATGGTCTAGAGAGCCAGGACCATAAACTTAGTGGTGCCTCTCTGGGCACGTTACTCAACTGAGCACACACGCTGCATTGCCGGACACAAGATTCTAAGTCAGATTCGATACCGGGCCACCACACGTGGGATCTGGCTCTCACTTTCATCATTACTATACCTGGGTGTGTGCTGTGGAGATCGGAGATGAACGTCTCACTGCCCTTTTTGGGTAGCACTACGCGGTTACCCCACAACAGGCAGTCTGCCTCAGTGGACAGCTCGTCCTTTCGCTGCTGGAACGGCTTGATTAGCTCTTGCATTTTCAGCGGGGATGCTGGCCCAGCTCCCATGCAGTACACAGTTTTTTTACTAGGGACAGCAGAGGATCTTGGCTGGTCCAAGTCCTAATCTGGCAGGCCGTGACAGGCGATTTATCATTTTCAAACGCTTCCATGACCATCAACAAGTCTGCGGGCTGTGCCACCATCAACAAGTTTGCAGGCTACGCCATTTCCACCCCCGTGGTGGGCAATGGTAGCCGACTGAGAGCATCCGCACAGTTCTCGGTGCCTGGCCTGTGGCGGATGGTATAGTTATATGCTGATAGCGCGAGTGCCCACCTTTGTATGCGGGCTGAGGCATTAGTATTTATCCCCTTGTTTTCAGCGAACAGGGATATGAGGGGCTTGTGATCGGTTTCCAGCTCAAATTGGAGGCCAAACAGGTACTGATGCATTTTCTTTATCCCGAACACACACACACACACACACTAATGCCTCTTTCTCAATCATACTGTAGGCCCTCTCGGCCCTAGCTCCTGGAAGCATAGGCGACAGGTTACAACTTCCCCGCAACGTTAGCTTGTTGTAATACACACCCGACTCCATATGACGACGCATCACATGCTAGCACGAGTCTTTTACACGTGTTATACAATACAAGTAGCTTGTTGGAGCATAAAATGTTTCTGGCTTTCTCAAAAGCAATTACTTGTTTTTTTCCCCATACCCAGTTCTCACCTTTATGCAATAACACATGTAGTGGCTCTAAGAGGGTGCTTAACCCCGGTAGGAAGTTACCAAAATAGTTGAGGAGTTGACGTTCTGTGGCCTGGGCGCATTCCTGATAGCCTCTGTCTTGGCGTCTGTGGGCTGAATGCCATCTGCCACGATCCTTCTCCCCAAAAACTCCACTTCTGTTGCCATGAAAACGCATTTCGACCTCTTCAGTCGCAGCCCTACACGATCCAGTCGCTGGAGGACCTCCTCCAGTTTTTGTAGGTACTCGACGGTGTCCCGACCCGTGACCAATATGTCGTCCTGAAAAACCACCGTGCGTGGTACCGACTTGAGTAGGCTTTCCATGTTTCTCTGGAAGATCGCTGCAGCCGACCGAATTCCAAACGGGCATCTGTTGTAGATGAACAGTCCCTTGTGCGTGTTGATGCAGGTAAGGCCCTTCGAAGACTCCTCCAGCTCCTGCGTCATGGAGGCCGAAGTCAGGTCGAGCTTGGTGAACGTCTTCCCTGCTACCAGCGTCGCAAATAGGTCATCTGCCTTCGGTAGCGGATATTGGTCCTGTAGTGAGAAATGATTAATAGTTGCTGTATAATTGCCACAAATCCTGACCGTGCCATCACTTTTGAGTACTGGAACAATCGGGCTGGCCCACTCGTTTAATTCCACTGAGGAGATGATGCCCTCGTGTTGCAGCTTGTCCAGCTTGATTTCCACTCTCTCCCTCATCATGTGAGGTACCTCTCGCGCCTTGTGGTGAATGGGTCGTGCCTCTGGGACCAAGTGGATCCGCACCTTCACCCCGGAAAAGTTTCCAATGCCTGGCTCAAAAAGGGAAGGAAATTTGTTAAGAACCTGGGTACATGAGACCTCATCGACATGTGATAGCACTCGGATGTCATCCCAGTTCCAGTGGATTTTGCCCAGCCAGCTCCTTCCAAGCAGTGTGGGGCCATCACCCGGGACAATCCAGAGTGGCAGTTCGTGCACCATGCCCTCGTAGGTGACCATGACCATGGCGCTGCCCAGGACAGTGATAAGCTCCTTGGTGTACGTTCTCAGTTTCATGTGGATGGGGCTCAGGACTGGTCTGAGTGCCTTGTTTTTTTTTAAATGTTTTATTCGTTGCCAATCTTTCCAATTCTTTGTCAGATCAACTTGTCAGATCATAAACGCCAAAGGTCACCTTGCGCCCAAACAAAGATCACTCTGCGCCAATAATTTTGCTCTTAGCCAAAAGGCCTAGAGCCAAGGCTGCACCATTCCTGGAAGTACTGCAATACCAGGTTCATGCCATGGAGGTGGACGGGGCAGGCCCCCCACCCACCTCCTATTTCCAAAAAGCATAGGAGAACCACCTTCCTGATCCAGGGAGAACTACTTTCTGGTCATGGTTACTCCCCTGTCAGGTCAGTTACGCATGATCTTAGCCAAAAGGCCTTGTTTTTTTAATTTTTTTTATTTTTTTATTTATTCGTTGCCAATCTTTCCAATTCTTTGTCAAATCACAAACGCCAGAGGTCACCTTGCACACATCAAGGATCATTCTGCGCCAATGCTCTTAGCCAAAAGCCTAGAGCCACTGCACCGTTCCTGGAAGTACTGCAATACCAGGTTCGTGCCATGGAGGTGGATGGGTCAGGCCCCCCACACACCTCCGTGGAGGTGGATGGGTCAAGCCACCTCACCCACCTCATATTGCCAAAAGGCCTTGTTGCACCACAGTCTCTCAAACATCTTTTTACTCATGATGGATTGTCTAGCGCCAGTGTCCAGTTCCATGGCTACGGGTAAGCCATTCAATTTTACGTTCAGCATTATAGGTGGACATTTCGTCGAAAATGTGTGCACCCCATGTACTTCAGCATCTGCCTCCTCTCTCTGCGGCTCGAAATTGCTTTGATCCACCATGGACCAACCTTCCTCTGCCACATGGTGGTTAGCAGGTTTTGCAGAGCTTGCAGCTCGTCTGCAAGCTCGTTGGAGGTGCCCCATTATTCCACAGCTCTTGCAAACATACCCTTTGAAGCGGCATGAATAGGCTGAATGGAAGCCTCCACAATGCCAACAAGGTGTGAATTGCCTTGCATTCATCCTTTGTTGCGGACTCTGAGTCATCTGGGTCACCTGAGGCCTGCTGGCAGTTGCAGACTCGTGGGTTCTACCCTGTACATTTCTGCTCGCAAACACAATTCCAGTTAATTTATGTTCCACTCACGTGCTGAGAGATTTGTTTGGTGTTATCACTGGTGGACATAAATGCCTGTGCTATCGCAATGGCCTTACTGAGGGTCGGTGTCTCTACAGTCAAAAGTTTTCAAAGGATGCTCTCGTGGCCAATGCCCAGTACAAAAAAGTCTCTGAGCATTTGCTCCAGGTAGCTATCAAACTCACATTGTCCTGCAAGTCGCCTTAGCTTGGCGACGTAGCTCGCCACTTCCTGATCTTCAGATCACTGGTACATATAGAACCGATTCCTCGCCATCAGCACGCTCTCCTTCGGATTAAGATGCTCCCGAACCAGTGTACACAGCTCCTCATACGACTTATCTGTGGGTTTCACTGTAGCCAGAAGATTTATCATGAGGCTGTAGGTCGGTGCCCAGCAGACCGTGAGGAGGACCGCTCTCCTTTTTGCAGCGCTTCCTTCTCCGTCCAGCTCGTTGACTACAAAGTACTGGTCTAGCCATTCGACATAGGCTTCCCAGTCCTCACCCTCCGAGAACTTCTCCAGGATGCCCACAGTTTGCTGCATCTTTGCGTTGGAATCGTGTACTCGGTGCCAGTTGTTGTGTTCCTAAAATAGATGAGACAGCACACAGGGAGGTTAAAGTAACAGTGACCTCAGTCTTTATTAAGACACTCCAGAGTGAGTAACAGGCCTTAGGGGCCGGCTTATATACAGTGCTCCCAAGGCATGCTGGGATCCCTTGGGACTTCAGGGGATGCACTCCCTGGTGGCAGAACATGGGAGTGCATGCTTTACAGATACACAACATTTCTCACATATTTTGCCCTTTTAGAATTTTGCTGTAATGTGGCCCTTTTTGCTTTTTGCCTTAGGTTTCTCTGCCCTCCACTTTTACTTTTCTTCTTTCTATCTTTTGTTTCTGCCCCCATTCTATTTCCCTCTGTCTCTCTGCATAGGTTCCCATCCCCCTGCCATATTAGTTTAACTCCTCTCCAACAGCACTAGCAAACACCCCCTCGGACATTGGTTCCAGTCCTGCCCTGGTGCAGACTGTCCAGTTTGTACTGGTCCCACCTCCCCCAGAACCGGTTCCAATGTTCCAGAAATTTGAATTCCTCCCTTCTGCACCACTCCTCAAGCCACGTATTCATCTGAGCTATTCTGTGATTCCTACTCTGACTAGCACGTGGCACTGGTAGCAATCCTGAGATTACTACTTTTGAGGTCCTACTTTTTAATTTAGCTCCTAGCTCCCTAAATTCGTCTCGTAGGACCTCATCCTGTTTTTTACCTATATCGTTGGTACCTATATGCACCACGACAACTGGCTGTTCACCCTCCCTTTTCAGAATGCCCTGCACCTGCTCCGAGACATCCTTGACCCTTGTACCAGGAAGGCAGCATACCATCCTGGAGTCTCGGTTGCGGCCACGGAAACGTCTATCTATTCCCCTTACAACTGAATCCCCTATCACTATAGCTCTCCCACTCTTTTTCCTGCTCTCCTGTGCAGCAGAGCCATCCACGGTGCTGTGAACGTGGCTGCTTCTGCCCTCCCCTAATGAGTCATCCCCCACAACAGTACCCAAAGTGATGTATCTGTTTTGCAGGGGGATGACCACAGGGGACCCCTACACTACCTTCCTTGCGCTGCTCTTCCTGTTGGTCACCCATTCCCTATCTGGCTGTGTACCCTTTACCTGCGGTAAGACCAACTCACTAAACATGCTATTCACATCCACCTCAGTATCGTGGATGCTTCAGAGTTAATCCACCCGCAGCTCCAGTGCCGCAATGTGGTCTGTTAGGAGCTGCAGGCGGATGCACTTCCCACACACATAGTCGTCAGGGACACCGGAAGCATCCCTGACTTCCCACATAGTACAGGAGGAGCATAACACGTGTCCGAGCTATCCTGCCATGACTTAACCCTTAGATTAACTTAATTTGGCAACAACAATGCCAAAAGATTACTTACTGATAAAGAAAAGAAAAATAAAAACTACTTACCAATCACCAGCCAATCACTTAACCCCTTGGCTGTGATGTCACCTTTCGATTTCTTTATACGTTTTTTTTGCCTCCTCTCCCCACTGCAGCTGCCCCGCTGGCCTTTATAGGCCTCCCCCGGACTCTTGCTGCTCGGACTGCTCCTCCTCCTCGACGTTGGGCCTTTATAGCCCTCCCCCGGACTCCCGCTGCTTATAGCAGAGAAGGTTGAGAGGAGATTTGATAGAGGTGTTCAAAGTCATGAGGGGTCTGGACAGAGTAGACAGAGAGAAACTGTTCCCATTGGTGGAAGTGTCGAGAACCAGAGGACTCAGATTTAAGATGATTGGCAAAAGAACCAGAGGAGACATGAGGAAAAACTATTTTACGCAGCGAGTGGTTAGGATCTGGAATGTGCTGCCTGAAAGGCTGGTGGAGGCAGACTCAATCATGGCTTCCAAAAGGGAATTGGATAAATACCCGAAGGAAAGAAATTTGCAGGGCTACGGGGAAAGGGTGGGGGAGTGGGACTGGCTGAAGCACTCTTGCAGAGAGCCGTCACGGGCTCGACGGGCCCAATAGCCTGCTCCTGTGCTGTAACCATTCTATGATTCTCTGATTATATTTTATATAGAGCTAAAAATTCCCCAAACTTGTACCCGTTTTTTTGCCGCTGTTTCGCCGTTTTTGGCAAAAACCGGTGTGGCGGAAAATTCGGAGAAGTCCTGCGGCAGCGGTTGTTAAGTACCGCTGGGGAGAGGACCGCCGCCTTGCAAGACTCGAAATAGCGCTTTCACCAAAGATTTGGCTCACAGTGCACCCATATTTAGGATGAAAAAAATCGCCAGGGAAAAACCTGCATTGCAGCCCTTGGAACAGCGGTGGGTATGAAGACCTGCAAAAAGGTAAGTTAAAGTTTTTATTTTTTAATTCTTTTTCAGCGATTCACTGGTTAAGTGTTTTGTGAATGTTTTGTGATTTTTTTTTCTGGTGTTCTCCCCCCTCCCAAGACCTCTCTCGCAGAGGTATCAGCCTTGGAGTAAAGTTGCAGAAAATTCGCAGTTTGCGCCACGAATCCTTGTGCAATGCCGATTTTTAGGGCTGCGCAAATTGAAGCCTGAATTTTAGGCCACATAGTGGTAGCGGAGTGAAAGTGGTATTTTTGGCATCAGAGGGGTGATGATCCCAGGCAGCGGAGGCGCTCAGGTCAAGACCTCCCTCTACGTGGACGACGTGGCCATCTTTTGCTCGGATCCGCAATCAGTCCGCAGATTGCTCACAATCTGCGACCAGTTTGAACTGGCATCGGGAGCGAAGGTCAATCGCAGCAAAAGCGAGGTCATGTTCTCCGGCAACTGGGCCGACCGATCCTTTATTCCCTTCACCGTTAAGCCAGATTATCTGAAGGTGTTGGGAATATGGTTCGGAGCGGACGGGGCGTGCGCCAAAAACTGGGAAGAGCGTATCGCTAAAGTGAAACAAAAACTGGGATGGTGGAAGCTGCGCTTCCTCTCCATGGCAGGAAAGAACCTGGTCATCAGGAATGAGGTGCTCTCGGGGTTGCTGCACGTGGCACAGGTCTGGCCCATCCCTCGCTCCTGTGCCGCGGCAGTCACCTGGGCGGTCTTCCACTTTGTCTGGAGGTCCAAAATGGACCGTGTCCGCAGAGACACGATGTACAAATCTCTGGACAGTGGAGGAAAGGATGTTCCAAATGTGGCCCTCATCCTGATGGCCACCTTTGTGTGTGGCTGCATCAAGCTGTGCACAGACCCCCGGTACGCAAACACCAAGTGTCACTACGTGCTGAGGTTCTACCTGTCCCCGGTGTTGCGAAGGATGGGTCTGGCCACGCTGCCGCGAAATGCCCCACCAGTTGGACCATGCCTGTCCACCTGTCCTTCGTGGAAAACTTTTTCACAAAAAACCCCTTTGATCGCAAGGCCATAAAGCAGTGGTTGCCAGAGCTCTCACACAAGCACCAAGACATAGCTTGGTTGGCGGTGAGGAGGGCCTTACCTGTCAGAGCATTCATGCACAGCCGACGTCTCATCAATACGGCACGGTGCCCCCGAGTCGGCTGCGGGGCGGACGAGACTGTCACCCATCTCCTTCAGGATTGCCCCTTCGCAAGGCAGGTTTGGAAAGAGATGCAGTGGTTGCTGTCGAGGTTCATCCCGAGCAGCTCTGTAACACAGGACTCTGTGCTCTACGGGCTGTTCCCAGGGACACACACCGAGACAGACATCACCTGCTGCTGGAGGGCCATCAACTCGGTCAAAGACGCTCTTTGGTCTTGCCGAAACTTGCTGGTCTTCCAGAGCAAGGAGATGTCCACGTCTGCGTGTTGCAGACTGGCGCAATCCAAGATCCAGGATTACGTGCTGAGGGACACACTTAAAATTGGTGCAGTCGCCACAAAGGCACGGTGGGGAAGGGCCACAGTTTAAAGCCCTTCTGCCACGGTAAACCCGGGGGCAGGAATCAGTACAAAACTCCCCTCGGGCCGTACTTGTAACTTCTTTGTTTGTGTACATGGAGCACCATGATCTGTAAACACCTATGTATACCATGTACAATGCAAGGTCTGTTTCGTAATGCATGTTGAAAAGAAAAATGTAAATGTACCGTCACCCATTCCGTGTACTGTATAGTGACACGTGTAATGTAATTTGTTGAATGTACTACAATGTATCCCATATTGTCCCGAATTGTACTTGAACTGAAAAGCAAGGAAATGTATCGAATGGAACCGCGGTCAGCACCCAAATGTACTTTATGGAATTGCTGACCGCAGCTAAATGTACTGAACTGCTTTTGAATGTACTGTACAAATTTTTATTTGAATAAAGTATATTTTGAAAAAAAAACAAGCACCAAGACATAGCTTGGTTGGCGGTGAGAAGGGCCCTACCCGTCAGATCCTTCATGCACAGCCAGGGTTTCAGAGACACGGCACTCTGCCCCCGAGTTGGCTGTGTGTGGACGAGACTGTCATCCATCTCCTTCGGGATTGCCCCTTTGCAAGGCAGGTCTGGAAGGAGATGCAGTGGTTGCTGTCGAGGTTCATCCCAAGCAGCTTGTAGAATCAGTATAAAACTCCCTTCGGGCTGTACTTGTAAACCTTTTGTATACATTGCCCTCCTGTACCAGCTCACGCTGTACCTTGTAGAAGTATGCCTCCACGCTGCTCCCTGGGCCGCACGTCGCTCCCTTTATGGCCCCGTCCTGCCGCTGATGATTTCTTGCAGGTCGGGGCCTCCACGCCTTTGTACTGTGTGCTCTGCTGCACCATTTGAAGCAGGGTGGTATGGTGGAACCTTGGTATGTTTCACACCATTTCTGCTCATGAACTGTGCAAATTCTTCTGAACAAAATTGCGGCCCATTATCAGTCACAATTTCTTCTGGGAGACCATATCAAGAAAACAATCTTTGCAAATTGTCTAGTGTTTTACTTATTATTTTCCGCATCAGAAACACTTCTACCCACTTTGATTGGCTATCAATCAAAATGAACAATTGTTGTCCTTCTAGCTCAGCAAAATCGATATGTAACCTTTACCACACACTGGGAGGCCATTTCCATGGCTGTAATGGTACTGATGGTGGTTTCTTGCTTACCGATTGACATGTTGTACACTGACTATTGATGTACTCTATATCTTTATCTAGACCAGCCCCTCTCCTTCTGGCTGGATTAGTCCACCCAGGAGACTCGCAAATAATCCGGGAGGGTTAGAAACCCAGATGGAAAAATCTAATTGTCAAGTTTGATGAAAACAGAGTTGGCAGAAAAATAAAATTGAGGCAAGAGCTGCCTCACCAACATGCTGTCTGTATTTATTTGGAGAAAGAATTCTCATATTTAACAACATTTAATCCCAGTTTATGTCATGTGGCCCAACCATGGTTTTGAATTTAAAATCCTGCCCCACAAACTCACACTTCCTTCACCTGAACTCAAATCACAAACAAAATTGCCTCTGAATCAGAATAGTTGTGGGTTCAAGTCCCACTCAAGGAACTTGAGCACAAAAATCCAGTCTCAAAAGAGAGACGTTCAAGCTGTGGAGGCAGTGCAGCAAAAATCAATGTCAGAGGTCCGAGTCATGAGGAAAGATTGGAGAGACTTGGGCTTCACAGGTGGTGATCTTATATAAAGATACTTGAGTTTATTAAGGGTATCAGAAAAGTTAACCTCGATATTGCTTCAGATTAAACTGAGGGAGTAGGTCTAGTCTCCATCGGTTCAAACTAGACGGTGTTAGCGCTGTGCGTTCTCTGAACACTGCAGTGTTAGCGCTGTGCGTTCTCTGAAATCGAGAGTGTCAGTCAGTGGTGTGCGCTCTCTGAAACCGGTAGTGTTAGCACTGTGCTTCCTCTGAACATTGTAGCCTACCTGACAATGACTGGATCAAATTAAACATTGCAGGCCAAAGTGTTTGGTGTATATTGTCCTCCCACATTGGTAGGAATAAAAAAATAAGGTATTTGTATCATCCTGGTAAATACATGGAGCCAATTAATAAATGGTAATTTTAGGCGAAATATCAACATGTGGGATAAACTTCCAGATAGAGCAGTGGAGGCAAAATCGCGGGGCATTTTAAGATGCTCCTTAAAACCCACCTCTTTGATCAAGCTTTTGATCATCTGTCCTAATATCTCTATGTGGCACAGTGTCAAATAGTTGTCTGATAACGTCCCCTGAAGTGTCTGGGAATGTTTTATTATTTTAAAAGCACTATATAAATATATAAATGCAAGTTGTTGTTGAATCATTTATGAAACAGTTATATTCTACATTGGGGGGAGGTTAAGATCTCTGTGCAAGCAGCAAGAATTAACTGACACCCAGAACCTGGCACTCTAATATCACTGCGTGCGATGGGATGTGTGATTGTCATAACCCAGTGAGGCACAGGCATCTATGTTTGTCGATAAATAAACAAAAAGGCTGGCTGACTGCGGTTGGCATTCTGCAATTCAAAGTAACAGCAGGATGAGGGAGGAATACAAGGAATCACACAGGGGGATCAATTATAAAGGACACAATTGTGTGGCCTAAGTATTTGCTCAGTACAGAGACAGGAGGCCAAAAGGCCGCAGAGGCTGCATTGAGTTTATTTGCTGCAATGTCCCGGGATATCAATACACTCAACAACAACTTATATTTGTATAGCGCCTTTAACATAGTGAAATGTCCCAAGGCGCTTCACAGGAGTATTATGCGATAAAAAATTGACACCGAGCCACATAGAGAAATTAGCCCAGGTGACCAAAAACTTGGTCAAAGGGGCACATTTTAAGCAGTGTATTGAAGAAGGAAAGAGAAGTAGAGAGACAGAGAGCTTTAAGCAGGGAGTTCCAGAGCTTGGGGCCAAGGCAACAGAAGGCACAGCCACCGATGGTGGAGCGATTATAATCAGGGATGCTCAGGAGGGCAGAATTAGAGGAGCGCAGACATCTCGGGGAGCTGTGGGGCTGGAGGTGTTACAGAGATAGGGAGGGGCGAGGCCATGGAGGGATTTGAAAACAAGGATGAGAATTTTGAAATCAAGGCATTGCTTAACCGGGAGCCAATGTAAGTCAGCGAGCACAGGGGGTGATGGGTGAGCGGGAGTTGGTGCGAATTAGGACACGGGGCAGCCGGGTTTTGAATCTCCTCTAGTTTACAGAGGGTAGAATGTGGGAGGCCAGCCAGGAGTGCGTTGGAATAGTCAAGTCTGGAGGTAACGAAGGAATGGATGAGGGTTTCAGCAGCAGATGAGCTGAGGCAAGGGCAGAGACGAGTAATGTCACGGAGGTGGAAATAGGCTCAACTCAAAGATCTGCACTAGGCAACAGTGGAATTGGTAAGATGTATTCTACATAACAGCAAGTTGGATAACAGCATGCTACAGAGGGAGTTCACAAAGCAACAGTGCCACGGCCTCGATATTTACAGGGAGGTGGGGAAGGAACAGGGCAGCTTTTAGCAGCCGGGAAACCCAGAAATACGGGGAATGACAAGACTTTGTTTCAATACTTTTCCCCTGTTTCCCGCCAGCAGCTGACTAGATTGAGAAACCGGTCGACTGTTTGGCGGGAAGGCCTGCGTTAGATGGTCATTGCCAAGGACCCGGGGGCGGGGGGGTGGGAAAGAGGGGTGCTTGGGGAAAGATCGCAGGCGGGGTGGGGGGGGGGTGCGGAGATATCACGGGGACAAGGCTGGTCATCCAGCTGTGTCTCGGAGTGCCGAGCACAATGCTGCGGGGACTCCAATAGTTTCTGAAACAATTCTGGTGGGCATTCTGGAGGCTGCATTTTGAAACTAGGCCTGTGAAGCTGAAAGTAAGCTTGTGCTTTATCTGCCAAGAAACAAGATAACGAAAATAAAGTTCAAACTCATGTCATTCAACAATTTAAACTGTTTCCTTTTCTCTCCTCCCTCCCAAAGATCAGAGTACAGTCACAAATTAGTTTGTTGTTACTGGATTAATCCGATACTGCCATGTCAGTTTATATGTATTCTGATGTTTAAGCATAAAGAAACTTGAAGTATTTGCAGAAGCAATTCAAAATAGTATAACATCACACTTTTGAATTTACCACAGTGTTAACTTTATTTCACAGCTCAATTATACTTTTAAAAGAGAAAACATGTTGGAAGCAAATGTGTTATTTTATGAACCCCTTCTGTACTGCACTGCACTGAACTTTCAGCCTCTATGCTGGCTGAAAGCCAAGCCTGTTCACTAGGGCTTGAACTCACAATGTTCAGACTCATTGCTACCTTTGAGCCTTGACTGGCAGGTTAGGTTCCATTTACTGTAGAGCAGGGATGTGATTTGTCACAGGACATGATTAAAAAACATAACCATCAAATCATTCCTCAATCTGAATTCAGGAGAAGGAGGAGGAGCAAACGGTCCCATCACATCAAGCACTCCAGACCCTGCAAGCATCAGTCCAGTTACATTCACTTCACAGGAATTAGATAGAAGAAAGCATCTAAATCACCTCCAACCCAAAAAGCAACGCTGGACACCAGTAGTATGCTGGCGTGCCTTGCTTACAGCGTTGGTGTAACAATAATGATGGGAACCATTATTAACGCCTGCTTTGACTACATCTGCTCATATTTGGATGAAAGTGTTTAGTGGCCACCATCATATCCGAGAGAAATTCCTGGAGATGTCAGGAAGCTGGCAGAATAGCTCCCTAGCCAATTTCTACACCTGCCTACCCCAGATCCACTCAGGAATAGGCCTGAATTCCACAGTGACAGGGGCTCCGGGAGTGGGGGAGGGGTTTCAGACGGGAAACCTGGAAGTAAGGGTTTCCTATATGCCCTGCCAAAATGAACCGCAGGATGTCGTTTACATTTTTTCAAAGGGTTTCTCACCCGACAGCCAGCCTGATTGACAGGCTGGCAGCCTATTCAGGTGGGAAACAGATGTTTGGTAAGTCTGACATCGGTGGGGGGAATCAGACATCGCCGGGGAAGGGAGGGGGCGGGGGTGCGAAGTTGGCCCATCCCAGGGGTCCGATCTCGTGGGGGTCAAGTTTGTTGTTCCTGCTCGAGTTGGTCACCTGCCCCTCCGACATTAAAACCAGAAATGGGTGGGTTGGAGGCGAGTTAGGATCGGGTTTCAGAATTTTACATTTTTAACCTTCCCACTTGCCCCAACCCACCTGTCGTTGGGTTAAAATTCCCCTCAGAGTCTCCACATAGTACTTTCATTTAAATGTCACCCAGACTGATTTCTCATTTAGCCACATCTAGATGCATTTTAAAAATAATTAATTTTTCCATTCTTGCCACAAAAAATGCAAAAAGGCTATAATAGGGAATTCAGAAGAAACTTCTTTACCCAAAGAGTGGTGAGAATGTGGAACTCGCACCCACAGGGAGAGATTGAAGCGAATAATATAGATGCAGTTAAGGGAAGGCTAGACAAGCATATGAGGGAGAAGGGAATAGAGGGTTATGCTGATAGATTTAGATGAGGAAAGACGGGAGGAGGCTCGAGCATGGACTGGTTGCGCCGAATGGACTGTTTCTGTGCTGTTAATCCTAAATAATAATGAGAAAATAAACATTTCTTCAATTTCAAATAATAGACACAAGTAGGTTGAAGGAAACAGAGACTGGGATTCAGGGTTATAGTGGTGGTCAGGTTGAAAGTGATAGTGAGCAAGGAGTTTGGAATTTGCCTGGTTGTTCAGTGGGAGGAAGGAACATAGTTTCCGGTCAACTTAAACAGCGAAGGATTGGGAACAACTGTAGTCCAAATAGAGTTGGATTTTGTATGAATTGCATTACAATATCTGCACAAAACTGGTTATATTTTCTGAAAAAGATCAGAATTGCCACTTGACTTTAAATAAATGATTATGATCACGTACTTATGGAATCCGAAAGTCTGCAGGGGTAGTCAAAGATTGTTGGAGCGGAGTCAAAATGTTGTACTTTAACAACTCAAGAGGAAGGCTATGGAGGAATTTAAAAACCAGGACACGGATCTGATAAAGAAAGGACAGATTAACGTTTTGGACAATGACTTTTCACCCTCAGTTTTATTCTCTGTCTTTTCAAAATCATTAATTGTCAGCATCTTGTTTAATCGTCCCTTGCTGCAGTCAGTTCCTTCCACATACACAAAACCAGGATTTACAGATCAACAAAGCTAAAAGTATTTTTCTGTTTTCTGTGGCAGATCTCTCAGCGGAGGTTACAAGCAGGTTCAGCTGGGATTTGGTTTGTTAACAGTTTTGTCTGAGACCTTTTGTTCCATTCTCCCACTGTCACTGAGTATTTGCTAATACGTGGAGTGGATGGAAGAAACAGAGTAAAGGGGGATGAGGATGCTCAAAGACTAAATAAGGAGAGGAAACACACACTTTTAAGAGATATTGAAAGAGAGGAAAGGAAAATGGTAAAAGTTAGCACACAGAAAATGGCATAGTTCAGTTAAAGGGAACTAAAAGACTGTTCACTAAACCTAAAACAATCTTTTCTATCCATATGTTAACTTTCTCTTCCCCTGTTGAAAACAGAAAGTGAATGTTGGAAATCCCCATTCAGTGAGATTAAATCTTAAGCAATGAAAGATATTTATATCAAATCCCATAAATCCTCCAACCCTGTGACCACAAACATTACAAAACCACCGGACAATTTAAGAGCCTACCTTTCTAAACCACCTACCCGTTTCCAGAAGGCATTTGACAAGGTGCCACATAAAAGGTTACTGCACAAGATAAAAGTTCACGGGGTTGGGGGTAATATATTAGCATGTATAGAGGATTGGCTAATGAATAGAAAACAGAGAGCAAGGATAAATGGTTCATTATCGGGTTGGCAATCAGTAACCAGTGGGGTGCCGCAGGGATCAGTGCTGGGACCCCAACTATTTACAATCTATATTAACGACTTGGAGGAAGGGACCGAGTGTAACGTAGCCAAGTTTGCTGACAATACAAAGATGGGAGGAAATGCAATGTGTGAGGAGGGCACACAAAATCTGCAAAAGGACATAAACTTACTGAGTTTATGAGTGGGCAAACATTTGGCAGATGGAGTATAATGTTGGAAAGTGTGAGGTCATGCACTTTGGCAGAAAAAAAATCAAAGAGCAAGTTGTTATTTAAATGGTGAAAGATTGCAAAGTGCCACAGTACAGTGGGACCTGGGGGTACTTGTGCACGAAACACAAAAGGTTAGTATACAGGTACAGCAAATGATCAGGAAGGCCAATAGAATCTTGGCCTTTATTGCAAAGGGGATGGAGTATAAAACAGGGAAGTCTTGCTACAGTTGTACAGGGTATTGGTGAGGCCACACCTGGAATACTGCGTGCAGTTTTGGTTTCCATATTTACAAAAGGAAATACTTGCTCTGGAGACAGTTGAGAGAAGGTTCACAAGGTTAATTACGGAGATGAGGGGGTTGGCTTATGAGGAAAGGTTGAGTTGGTTGGACCTCTACTTCTTGGAATTCAGAAGGATGAGAGGTGATCTTATTGAAACATATAAGATTATGAGGGGGCTTGACAGGGTGGATGTGGAGAGGATGTTTCCACTGATAGACGAGACTAGAACTAGAGGGCATGATCTTAGAATAAGGGGCCGCCCATTTAAAACTGAGATGAGGAGAAATTTCTTCTCTCAGAGGGTTGTGGATCTGTGGAATTCGCTGCCTCAGAGAGTTGTGGAAGCTGGGACATTGAATAAATTTAAGACAGAAATAGACAGCTTCTTCGAGAGGCCGTATGGCCTACTCCTGCTCCTATTTCTTATGTTCTTATGTTCCTTATTGTGATTCTAGAATTAACAGCGCTGAGTCCTCTTAATAGGAATGCATCCAATCCTTTTTGAACGCCTGTCATGACTTTCTGTTCCACCACCCCAGCTGGTAATCTCTTACACAATTCTTTCAACTGTTCCTCAATAGTTGCTTACATCTCCTATTTTCTTTAACTTTAAATCATGTCCTCCGAGAATCCTATGCCAACAGAAGAACTTCCTGGGATCCAAATTTTCCATATCTGTGAAAATCTAAAGATGTCAATCAAACTCCTTCCACAGCTTCCTCTTTTCCAGAGGGATACTATTTGCCCATACCTAGCTTACAAGTCTGCTGCCTTGTTTGCATGGAGCCTGAAGATATCGGAGTGTAAGATTCCCCATCCCAACTACTTTAATGCTGCAAAATGGAATGGGAGCTAAATGTGGCAGAATTCTGGCACAACGGAATTCCAGCCTATTTTGCACTACTGACGATCCCATTTACACGGGTAGATGGAGAAAGAATATTAAGGCCATAGAATTTCCTGCATAATGAACTTATCCAGTTGAGCAACGTGATGAAGTTTTAAAATATTTTTTGACCAATTTGTAGCACTAAGTTCTTATTTAACACCAATCCAAACAAAAGGGGGGGAGGGTTGCAGGGCTATGGGGAAAGAGCAGGAGAGAGGGGTTAATTGGATAGCTCTTACAAAAAGCCAGTACAGGCTTGACGGGCCAAATGGCCTCCTTCCGTGCTGTATCATTCTATGATTCTAAAACAGGTCACTTGCTCTCATATCACCTGATACAGAATCAACAAGGTCCCAAAATTGAGCGCAAACTATTTGTCACATTTTTTTTTAAGTTGTACAGCAAACACATGAGTTAATGTTACCATTAATCTCTTAAGGTGAACCTTGTGGCTCTTGCCCCTTAGTGCAGTGATAACCCTACCTTCTGAAAAGGTGCTAAGCAGCACTCTTGCATTTCTCTTTTTTTAATTAATAAATGTAAAGGGTTGGCTCTGCCAAAGGCTGAGCTGGTTTAACCACTGCATAGTTGAACCATACAGAGCATGAAGGTCTAAGGATTGATTTCCCCCACTGTGCTGAGTTTGGAGATCCTAGCCAGAGGTACAATATGGGCAGTGCCACTGGTCTCAGCACCATGGCTTAGTCAACTATTCCTCTGATTCCTAATCACTATCCAGCGACCTCTGCTAAAAGTATGCATGTATAGATATTGAGCAAGGACAAATTCCATTTCAGCTGTGATGCCTTCCGCACTTAAGTAGCCTTCTGACCAATGTTCCCCCTAAGGTTCGTGGCCGCGCCCGGGTGGTCCTATGCAGGCCATTCACCAGCTGCTGCCACTGGAAAAGATACTGAGCATGCACATTTAAAGGGACCACGCACCAAGAAAAATAATTAGAGGGAACATTGCTTCTGACACTCATTGTTCAAGTCCAGTCAGTCAAAGTACCAGAAAGTATGTACTGCCAGGGGACATATATCCTAGCAAAGAGTCAATGCTATGAGGAGAGGTGGGGAGGGGAGCAAACTGATACAGAAAAAAGGAACTGCTTTTATTAGTGAAGGCCCAGGGAAGGCAAGCAGAAAAGCAGTATTTTCTTTAAAGGGGAGATCATGTTAATTGCCGAGTGATGTTCAGACCTTCCCTTGGAAAACATGCGAAATGTGAAACACCAATTAATTCCAACTAAGGTCTCTGAAGTACTTTTAGACATGTTCATCGTCAGGTTTGCATGTTGTTCAGGCTGTTCTATTAATGCCATCCCAGGGGATTTGTAGGATCTTGCGGAGGCATCGTTGGTGGTATTTCTCCAGCGACTTGAGGGGTCTACTGTACATGGTCCATGTCTCTGAGCCATACAGGAAGGCGGGTATTACTACAGCCCTGTAGACCATGAGCTTGGTGGCAGTTTTGAGGGCCTGGTCTTCAAACACTCTTTTCCTCAGGCGGCCGAAGGCTACACTGGCGCACTGGAGGCAGTGTTGAATCTCGTCGTCAATGTCTGCTCTTGTTGATAAGAGGCTCCCGAGGTATGGGAAATGGTCCATGTTGTCCAGGGCCGCGCCATGGATCTTGATGACGGGGGGGGCAGTGCTGTGTGGCCTGGGAGGACAGACACACCAACATTAGCGTCCTCGACCGGGCCAACATCCCCAGCATTGAAGCACTGACCATACTTGATCAGCTCTGCTGGGCAGGTCACATTGTTCGCATGCCAGACACGAGACTCCCAAAGCAAGCGCTCTACTCGGAACTTTTTTACGGCAAACGAGCCAAAGGCGGACAGAGGAAAAGTTACAGGGACACCCTCAAAGCCTCCCTGGAAAAGTGCAACATCCACCCTGACACCTGGGAGTCCCTGGTCAAAAACCGCCCTAAGTGGAGGAAGTGCATCCAGGAGGGCGCTGAGCACCTCGCGTCTCATCGCCGAGAGCATGCAGAAATCAAGCGCAGGCAGCGGACAGAGCATGTGGCAAACCTGTCCCACCCACCCTTTCCCTCAATGACTATCTGTCCCACCTGTGACAGGGACTATGGTTCTCATATTTGACTTTTCAGCCACCTAAGGACATTTTAAGAGTGGAAGCAAGTCTTCCTCGATTCCGAGGGACTGCCCATGATGATGATGATGATGATGATTAATGCCATACATTTTTATAAGATAAGATGAGGACTTTCCTAAACATTCATGTTACACAATTGATGGACCAGCTGGGATTTTCCAGAATGCTATCAATTTCCTACAACTCCTTGTTCCATAAAAATAACAAAAATGCAAAATCTGCAGGGCATTTTGCATAAAACCTTACTCCAAGCAGGCTACTACCCACATCAACAGATTGTGTCTTTGAAAGAGACAGGGTACTCTGCATGTTTGGGGTCAATCACTTTAATCAAATTGCCTCCTCTCTAATATGGGACCCAGAGGAACCTGAAAGTCTGCTTTGCTAAGCCCCCACCGCACTCCCCAAGCAGGGTGCATTGAACAAAAACAATTCTAGGCTGTTTAAATGTTATAAAGAATCTATTTCACATGAGTGGCGTAAAATACTACAAGGGTGGAGCTTTAAAGAACTCTGCATTGAGAGCAGTGTTTCTCTACAGCTACCTTATTCTGTCCATCCCAAATGTAATCTCTGGCTGCAGTATGGAGGCAAATTTCTGAGAAATGCAAAAACAATAGAGCAGAGATGTAGCACGAGGATGTTGCCATGAGGAAAGATTGGATAGGCTGGGGTTGTTTTCTTTGTAACAGAGGATGCTGAGGGGAGATCTAATTGAGGTGCATAAAATTATGAGGGGCCTGGATAAAGTGAATAGGAAAGACCTATTCCCCTTAGCAGAGGGCCCAATAACCAGGGGACATAGATTTAAAGTGGTAGGAGGGTTAGAGGGGATTTGAGCAGAAATATTTTCACCTAGAGGGTGGCGCGGGTCTGGAACTCACTGCCTGAAAGGGTGGTAGAGGCAGAAACCCTCATAATATTTAAAAAGCACTTAAAGTGCCATATCCTCCAAAGCCACGGACCAAGAGCTGGAAAGTGGGATTAGGCGGAATAGCTCTTTGTCGGCCGGCATGGATATGATGGGCCGAAATGGCCTCCTTCCGTGCTGTAAATTGCTAGGATTCTATGAGCACCATTTAAGTCAAATTTTATTCACCCTAACAGTATGTGGTGCAGGTTTATTCAGTTTGTTTTAACTTGGTGCTTTTACTTTGCAATGTGCCTTCTACTTCCTAATATAAGCCCCTTCTCCGGTGGGAAGAGGAAGTGCGAAAATTAGTTGTTGTGTGCCAGTGTCCACCTCTAAGGAGGGAAGTGGTCCATTACCTCTTTGTGCTGCCTCAGTAGATGGCCTAGAACCTCAGATGCCACATTATTGATGTCTGGGCCTGTGCATCATGTACTCGTTGGAGCAGGCTGCTGGTGAACAGGTTTAGCTTCAATCCAAGACTTCCCATTATTCATGCCAGGTCCTGCTGGATACGCCCACACCATGGTCAAAGATTTGCGTGGCAGCAGACTGCTGAGCAGTACTACAGTTGTTGGAGTCTTGCATTACTTGGTTCCTCAATGTGGTGAATCCAGACAAGACATGCTGCCATAGATTGGAGCCTTAGTCAGTAGATTTGTGATGGAAACTATGGCAGGTCTTAAGACCTCGGGCAAAGGGAGGCTGCAATGAAGATGGCCTTGATGTGGCCATGATCTCCGCAGTGACCTGCAGTTCACTCAGGCAGTTGTGCTGATGTGGATTGTGGACACCTCCATAAATCCCTGAAACTGCACACTCTCAAATGACGGTGTGCCTGCTGCTACTGAGCGACCAAACTACATGGATGGCCTGCAATACATTTTCAAGTATTCTGTTTTAATTCCGATATCAGCATTTGCAGGGTATTTTCTTTTCAATTTGAATTCCTGAAATGGTTTTGATACCTTAAAAACTGTTCAAAGATAGTTAGCTAAAGTATTTTTTACTAATGTAATTGGCTAAAGTTTTTGTGGCTAAATGTTTGCTGAACTAATGATGTTTATAAAAGCAGCTCCTTTGTGTTTTGCAATGTTGAAAGGTGACCTGAATGGCTATTGGTAAGTCTTGGAAAAGCACACGAGTATATTTCAGTAAGATCAAAGTGCACCTACATTATTTATAACTACCTGTGATGTTTGATCATACACATTAAACTTTGCTTTCTATCTCAGAATTATTTTCCATCCCTCAACACACCGAATTGGTTCAGTGTCATCAACACAAATGCCAGAGGCACTGTAGAATGAAATGCATAAATAAAGCAGTGGTGTATAAAGTGTGAAGTGCACATATTATGAATTAGGAACAATCGTTGGATTCAATTCAAATCATGGAAAATTTCTGATGCAAGTCCACTGTAAAAATAAAATCATCCCTGGTGCTTGAAGAATCAGCGAAGAAAGCTCCACCCTCCTCCGCTTACCTCCACCCCTCCCCCCCGCTCCTGCCCTCCTCCTCTTCCCCACCTCTTAAACTACCTTCTCTCCCCTCCCCCTCCCCCACCTCCTAACCCTCCCTTACCCCCTTACTTCCTTGCATCCTGCTCCGCCTCCCCTCACTTACCTCCTTCCCATCCCTTACCCCCTACTGCTCCCTTACCTCCTCCCCTCTCACACCAACCTCCTGCTCCCCCCACCCCAAAGGAGTCATTACAGTTGTTCTGTGCATGTGCACTTGTATAGGGGAGGAGCCGAGCCGAACCGAGCTCTCTGGGGCTGAGCCTAAACACCGCCTCACCTCCCACCGCCCCCCCACCGGAGCTGCACACACTCACCTGATGTTCCATTCGTGCATGGGCCTAGCCGGAGCCTGCGGCCTGCTGCCTCAAGCATGTTTCCTCCCTGTTGGCAGCCATTTTTTGCCTGGACAAGGAGATCGGAGCGAGGAGATGGGAGATGGGAGATGGGAGATGGGAGAGGACAGGGGTTTTGAGGAGGGAGGGTCGGAGGGAGAAGGTCAGATGCTCAGGGTGGGGAGCCCGGAAAGAATTCTGTGGAGTGGGGGGGGGGGGGTTAAGAAGTTGATCCAGGTCTAAAGTGTGGGAGTGGGGGTGGATGAGAGCGAGAACATGCTCCAGATGGGAAGATGGATCACGTTCTCTCTTTCCCCTCCGCCACCCCCATCAGACCTGATCATGTTCTTTGACCCTCCACCCTACCCCCTTTATCCCTGCACCACATTTCTCCCTTTCCTCCCCCAGACCTGGATCACGCGCTTGACCACGGTCGGCAGTGAGTTAATTTCTCGGAAAGCCCGCATGGGTGCGGTAAGTGACATATTGGACTGGACAAAATACGGAAGTAATGATACTGTCATTATTCTCTTTGTAATGTAAAAGGTGACCCCCCCTCTCCAAACCCCGTCTACCAAATAAAACTGTTCTCTGAACTCGGTGAGGCTGCGCATTCTCTGAAATCAGTCGTGTGAGCGCTGCGTGTTCTCAGAACTCGGTAGTATGAGGGGTCTACTGTATATGGTCCACGTCTGAGCCATACAGGAGGGCAGATATCACTACAGCCCCTGTAGACCATAAGCTTAGTGCCAGATTTGAGGGCTTGATCTTCGAACACTCTCCTCCTCAGGCGGCAAATACTGCGCTGGCGCACTGGAGGCGGTGTTGAACCTAGTCGTCGATGTATGCCGTTGCTGATAATAGGCTCCCGAGGTATGGAAAGTGGTCCACGTTGTCCAGCGCCGCGCCGTGGATCTCGATGACTGGGGGGCAGTGCTGTGTGGCGGGGTCAAGTTGGTGGAAGACCTTTGTCTTACGGATGTTTAGTCTAAGACCCATGCTTTTGTACGCCTCGATGAAGATGTTGACTATGACTTGGAGTTCAGCCTCTGAATGCGCGCAGACGCAAGTGTTGTCCATGTACTGTAGCTCGACGACAGAGGATGGGACAGTCTTGGATCTGGCCTGGAGGCGACGAAAGTTGAAAAGGTTCCCACTGGTTCTATAGTGGACCATCTACAGTAGTCACCTCAAATCGCTGGAGAAATACCACCGGCGTTGTCTCTGCAAGATCCTGCAAATCCCCTGGGAGGACAGACGCACCAACGTTAGTGTTCTCGATCAGGCCAACATCCCCAGCGTCGAAGCACTGACCACACTCGACCAGCTCCGTTCGCATGCCTGACACAAGACACCCAAAGCAGGCACTCTACTTGGAACTCCTACACGGCAAGCGAGCTCCAGGTGGACAGAGGAAACATTTCAAGGACACCCTCAAAGCCTCCTTGATAAAATGCAACATCCCCACCGACACCTGGGAGTCCCTCGCCAAAGACCACCCTAAGTGGAGAAAGAGCATTCGGGAAGGCGCTGAGCTCCTCGGGTCTCGTTGCCGAGAGCATGCAGAAAACAAGCTCAGGCAGCGGAAGGAGCATGCGGCAAACCAGACTCCCCACCCACCCTTTCCTTCAACGACTGTCTGTCCCACCTGTGCTGGAGACTGTAATTCCCGTATTGGACTGTTCAGTTACCTAAGAACTCACTTCTAGAGTGGAAGCAAGTCTTCCTCGATTTCGAGGGACTGCCTATGATGATGGTGAGTGTGAGGGCTGTGCGTGCTTCTAACACAGGAGTGTGAGCCCTGTGTGTTCTCTGAAATCATTAGTGTTCGCATTGTGAACTCTCGAGCCTGTCTGACAATGTCTGACACTGGATCAAATACCTTCATATACCAAGGCAGACAGGAAGAAAATTCACATTCCAGACAAACCATTGAGTATGTCTTGTCCTTCAAGGGGACCAGTCAGAAATCTGGTCCAAACTACTTGTGATGGAAGTAGCTGTGAAGCAAACACTTCCATCTAATCACTGTGGAAATGGAAACTTCCAACAGGCAGCGCTTGCCTTCTGTGGAAACAGATTCAATAGATCGGAATCAGATATTGCAATGAAACCTCATGCTATTCTCATCAGAATTCCACACATGAAATTTTCCAGCAAAAAACGTAAATTGTAGTGCTGTCCCAGCAGATCTCAGCCAACTTGGCCAAGCTGGAACTCTTCCTGTCTTAGACCTTGCACAGCACTTCCTTAAGTGTTACACTCACATTTACACCGTAAGAAGTTTTTATCGTGCTTCAGTATCTTAGCATAGAGATGACTGTGATAGAGGAAGAATAAAATTCTGCTGAACTGAACAGGAAAGCAAATTAATGATGCTAGCATTGGTTGCAGCCTACAGATTAATATTTTTAGATATGATAGAACAGCCTAGCAACATAAACAGTGCAGCTGTATTGAAAGTGAAAGGAGTGATCTCAAAGGAATGATTCTGTGATCTGATTCTTCCCATCAGAAGAATCCCAAGATCCAGCCCCTACTGGGAACGCCAGATCGCAGAAACATCCCTGAAATCCCGAGCTTAGAATATATATATATATATATATATATATATATGATTCATTTCCTCACAGATGAAAAACATCTTGTTCTCAAAACTCCTTTCTCGGTGCTAGTTACCAAGTTTCTGCAGCCTACGAGGACAGGAACCCATCATTTTCAATTCAAAAATGCTCATGAATACTACTTTTGGGACAGACTGCAATTTTCCTGATTTCACAGACCACCTCTGCTGCCACATGATATTGCTGAAACCTTTTCCTTATTCCTCTTGCAATAAATTGAGTGAGAGGGCAGCAGTGAAAGCAGTAGGTTACAAGTGACTGACAAAACAAGATCGACTCTGCTGCGGTTAGGTTTCAACTTCTTCATGTGGGACTGCCAGGCTGGCTTTTAATGCCCAGTTGAAATGGATTGAATTAGTCACACAGCACAGGTATTGTGAGAAAACAGGAATTTGCAGTCTGCATCATCAAATCACAGAATGCAGTATCAGCATGGAAACCTTACAGTTATTTCCACATCATCATCATAGGCAGTCCCTCGGAATCAAGGAAGACTTGCCTCCACTCTTAAAATGAGTCCTTAGGTGGCTGAACAGTCCAATACAAGAACCACAGTCCCTGTCACGGGTGGGACAGATGGTCGTTGAGGGAAAGGGTGGGTAGGGAGTCTGGTTTGCCGCACGCTCTTTCCGCTGCCTGCGCTTGATTTCTGCATGCTCTCAGCGATGAGACTCGAGGTGCTCAGCACCCTCCCGGATGCACGTCCTCCACTTAGTGCGGTCTTTGGCCAAGGACTCTCAGGTGTCAGTGGGGATGTTGCACTTTATCAGGGAGGCTGTGAGGGTGTCCTTGTAACGTTTCCTTTGACCATCTTGGGCTCGTTTGCTGTGAAAGAGTTCCGAGTAGAGCGCTTGCTTTGGGAGCCTTGCTTTGGCATGCGAACGATGTGGCCTGCCCAGCGGAGCTGATCAAGTGTGGTCAGTGCTTCAATGCTGGGGATGTTGGCCTAGTCGAGGACGCTAATGTTGGTGCGTCTGTCTTCCCAGGGGATTTGTAGGATCTTGCGGAGACATCGTTGGTGGTATTTCTCCAGCGACTTGAGGTGTCTACTGTACATGGTCCATGTCTCTGAGCCATACAGGATTTCCACCAGCGAAAGCAATTACATCAACAGCAATTTCCAGGTTCATGTCTCAGTATTCGTCGCTACCTTCAGGAAAGGTGGGGGGGGGGGGCGGTGGCGGAGAAACGGGACAAAAAAAGGTTCTTGGTTACTTGAAAGATTGGAGAATAATGTTATCAGTTACTTTTCAGGTTTACTTTCAAGTTATTGCCATGCTACCACTCAGTAATTTACAGTTGCTTTAATCATTATTTTATCTTTACACTCAATGCCCTAACATAAAACTGCAGTTCTAAGATAATATTATCAAATCAAGCTTTAGGGAGGGGTACATCGTTCTACAGAAAAACTGAAATTATAGTAGAGTAGATGTTCATAGAATCATAGAATGATATAACACAGGAGGCCATTCGACCCATTATGCTTGTGCCAGCTCTTTGAAAGAGCTGTCCAATTAGTGCCACTCCCGCTGCTCTTTCCCCATAGACCTATAAGTTGTTCCCTTCCAGTTCCAATTCCTTTTTGAAAGTTATTAATGAATCTGCATCCATCACCCTTTCAGGCAGTGTATTCCAGATCATAATGACTCGCTGCGTAAAAAGAATTCTCCTCATCTTGCCAATCACCTTAAATCTGTGCCTTTATGACCGACACTTCTGCCACCGGAAATAGTTTCTCCTTTTATTCTATCAAAACCCGTCACAATCTTGAACACCTCTACTAAATCTCCCCTTAACCTTCTCTGCTCTAAGGAGAACAACCCCAGCTTCTCTACTTTCATATTTGTTACACCTGGGAAATGCTGAGTTCCCAGGCACACTGAAGAGTAAAATATCCAAGATGTATTTTCCAGGTGCTGAAATGCTCCAGTACATCATCCAAGTGCACATTCTTCATATGTGAACCTAGATAGTGGATTCTGGCACATTTAAGGGGGCATTGCAGTGCAATCTGATCCCCTCCAACGCCCATCTCCATCCCCAAGCACATTCCAGACACTTGATGATTGACAATTAAGAGCAGAATGTCAATAGAGAGGTAGTGTCGGCCGTGGCTCAGTGGGTAGCACTCTTGCCTGAGTCAAAAGGTTATGGGTTCAAGTCCCACTTCACAGATTTGAGCACAAAAATCTAGACTGACACTCCAGTGCAGTGCTGAGGGAGTACATTCTTTCAAAGAAGAGCCGAGGAGGGATAAGTATTGGCCAGGTGTCCTGTTTATATTATATTGATTGAGTTATCTTCAATATAGGCAGTCCCTCGGAATTGAGTAAGGCTTGCTTCCACTCTAAAAATGAGTTCTCAGGTGACTGAACAGTCCAATACAAGAATTACAGTCTCTGCCACAAGTGGGACAGACAGTCGTTGAAGGAAAGGGTGGGTGGGACAGGTTTGCTGCATGCTCCTTCCGCTGCCTGCGCTTGGTTTCTGCATGCTCTCGGCGATGAGACTCAAGGTGCTCAGCGCCCTCCCGGATGCTCTTCCTCCACTTAGGGCGGTCGTTGGCCAGGGACTCCCAGGTGTCAGTGGGGATGCTGCATTTTATCAAGGAGGCTTTGAGGGTGTCCTTGAAATGTTTCCTCTGCTCACCTTGAACTCGTTTGCCGTGAAGGAGTTCCGAGTAGAGCGCTTGCTTTGGGAGTCTTGTGTCAGGCATGCGAACAATATGGCCCGCCCAGCGGAGATGAATGAGTGTTATCAGTGCTTCAATGCTGAGGTTGTTGGCCTGGTCAAGGACGCTAACGTTGGTGCGTCTGTCCTCCCAGGGGATTTGCAGGATCTTGCGGAGACATCGTGGGTGGTATTTCACCAGCGCCAACCCTCTTCTCAATCTTCCTCGCCGCCATGCTTCATCTCACACTCAACAAGCTCCCCGCTGGAGTGGAACTAAACTTCAGAATCAGTGGGAACCTGTTCAACCTCCGTCGTCTCCAGGCCAAATCCAAGACCCTTCCAACCCCTGTTGTCGAGCTACAGTACGCGGACGATGCTTGCGTCTGCGCACATTCAGAGGCTGAACTCCAAGTCATCGTCAACATCTTCAGTGAGGTGTACGAAAGCATGGGCCTTCCACTAAACATCCGTAAGACAAAGGTCCTCCACCAGCCTGTCCCCGCCGCACAGCACTGCCCCCCAGTCATCAAGATCCACGGTGCGGCCCTGGACAACGTGGACAATTTCCCATACCTCGGGAGCCTCTTATCAACAAGGGCAGACATTTGATGACGAGATTCAATACCGCCTCCAGTGCGCCAGTGCAGCCTTCGGCCACATGAGGAAAAGTGTGTTCGAAGATCAGGCCCTCAAATCTGCCACCAAGCTCATAGTCTACAGGGCTGTAGTGATACCCGCCCTCTTGTATGGCTCAGAGACATGGACCAGGTACAGTAGACACTTCAAAGGAAAAATGTAAATGTACCGTCACCCATTCCGTGTACTGTATAGTGACACATGTAATGTAATTTGTTGAATGTACTCCAATGTATCCCGTATTGTACCGAATTGTACTTAAACTGAAAAGCAAGGAAATGTATCGAACGGAACTGCCGTCAGCACCCAAATGTAGTGTATGGGATTGCTGACTGCAGCTGTATGTACTGAACAGCTTTTGAATGTAGTATACAAAATTTTATATGAATAAAGTATATTTTGAAATTAAAAAAAAGGTCCAGTGGCAAGGATTACCCAAGACGACTGGCAGGCCAGGGCCAGTGGAGGGAGCAGCGTGCGGAGGCTCGGCCCAGAAATCGGCGCGGTCCCGGCCTTCAAGATCATCAGCAGGCCGGGGCCATTGGAGGGAGCAGCGTGCGGCGGTATACCACTGCAGGGAGCAGCGCGTGCTGCTGCAGGAGGGCGACGGCTGCGAAGCCAGGTCGCTGATTGCAGTGCGGGCAGGCACAGCAGGAGGGGCGAAGGAGCGGCAAGAGTCCGTAGAGGGATGTGACCAGGGCCCATGAGAGGCAGGAGTTTGGGGCTCAGAAGAGGCGAGGGCCCAGGGGCAGCACTGTCCAGCCCACACTGCGATATGTGGGTGCGCTCGGTCCGTGCAGCAGTCGTCTTGGGTAATCCTTGCCACTGGACCAAGACCTAGCTCTGTCAAGCCCGTGTGGTGGCTGGCTCTCTCTCGGTGACTATAAAGCGCTTTGGGATGTCGTGAAAGGCAAGTCTATATAAATGCAAGTCTTTATTTCTTTCAGAAATGCCTGTTCCCTTTTTTTACCTCCCTAGTGGAGGGATACTGATCAGTTGTTCTGTAGGAAGGAAATACAAAATAAGATGACTTGTGAATATAAACACAACTGCTGAATCAATCTCAGTATTGACTGTGCACAGTCGAAAACACTTTCAACTCTTTTGGGGGGGGGGGGTGCTCCACAACTCTTTGGGGGGGGGAAACCACTATACTACCGTATCACCAAATTTGCAACACCCAAACAGGGACTTAAATCCTGGACCCACAGATTAAAAGTCTGATCCTCTACCGACTGAGCTATCCAGGCCCTGACTTTCAAACAGCTAACTAAAAATGCAGCTGTTGTTCTAAATTCAGGTATCACAACTGGGGTCGGAGAAACAGACTGCAAAAGCAAAGCAACTGAAACTTTAGAGCTGTAAGCACCAGGTGTGAATCACAAGCTCCTTTCAGATTCGTTTTTTGAAATATTAGTAGGCAGCTGAAGGAGGCTGGTGGAAAAAATGAAAAACAAGCGGGAGTTCAAGTTACAGTGCTTCAGAAATGACATTTTGTTTTGACTGATATGCAGAGCGGAAAAACAGTGTAATTTCAAAAAGGATTTCTCCCCTTCTCCTCTGCTGAAGGCATTCTCTCCTTGCTGTGGTTCCGCAGGTGATAAGTACCCATGCATCAGCTATGGCTCAGTGGACAGCACTCTCGACTCTGAGGCACAAAGTTGTGGGTTCAAGTCCCACCACAAAAATCTAGGCCGATGCTCCAGTGCAGTACCCGCTGCACTGTCGAAGGTGCCGTCTTTCGGATGAGACATTAAAACATGGCCCCGTCTGCCCTCTCATATGGACGTAAAAGATTCCATGGCACTATTTCAAAAAAGAGCAAGGGAGTTATCCCCAATGTCCTGACCAATATTTATCCCTCAATCAATATCTGGTCATTATCACATTGCTGTTTGTGGGAGCTTGCTGTGTGCAAATTTGTTGCGGCGTTTTCCACATTATAACAGTGACTACATTCCAAAAGCGCTTTGAGATGGCCGGTGGTCATGAAAGGCGCTATATAAATCCAAGTCTTTCTTTTTTTTTTCACTAGTATCTCCTCCAAGCAGTCATTATATATTAGTGAACCTTAACTGTGGGTGCAGGGTATGGGCAAACGATTCAAATGTAGGGTACATCACAAACAACCCGTTATTGTCCTCATCAGATGGCCATACATGTTAACTTCCTGAATGAGACGCTGTACAGTAAGCAGAAGTGATTGATTTTTTTCACTCTCTAATCCAGGGGCAACATGGCCAACCGTATGTTTCCCTACTGCTGCCCCAATTGAGATCAGCGAAGTCAGCACAAACTGGGGATCAAATCTGAGGCCTAACTGAACCATATAGCTCAGTGGATATTCATCAAAAAAACATGCTGAGACACCAAGACAGCAAGCTTGTGATTTTCTCACATGTCCTTTAAAGAAAAAGAAAGACTTGTATTTATATAGCGCCTTTCATGATTCCCGGACATCCCAAAGTGCTTTACAGCCAATGAAATACTTATTTTATGAAGTGTAGTCACTGCTGTAAAGTAAGAAACTGTTGAAATGCAGTTTAAGGCAGCAGAATAGTCCAGCGAAAGACTTAATTCACTTAAGACATTAAAACTGCAGATACATAGGGAGCAAGTCGTGGTCAGCAGAGTGCTAAATATCTCCATAGCTGAAGCTGAACAAATAATTCAGGACAAGATCCAAAGTAAGCAAGCAAATAACTAAGGGTTACACAAGAACATAAGAATTAGGAGCAGGAATAGACCATATGGCTCCTCGAGCCTGTTCCGCCATTCAATCAGATCATGGCTGATCATCGACCTCAACTCCACTTTCCCGCTCGATCTCCATATCCCTTGATTCCCCGAGAGTCCAAAAATTTATCTATTTCAGCCTTGAATATATTCAGAAACTCAGCATCCACAGCCCTCTGGGGCAGAGAATACCAAAGATTCACAACCCTCTGAGTGAAGAAAATCCTCCCCATCTCGGTCTTAAATGGCCGACCCCTTATCCTGGGACTGTGCCCCCACCTCGCCCCCCTCTAGTTCTAGACCCTCCATCCAGGGGAAACAACATCTCAGCATCTACCTTGTCAATCCCCTTCAGAATCTTGTATGTTTCAATGAGATCATCTCTCATTCTTCTCAACTCAAGAGAGTATAGGCCCATTCTACGCAATCTCTCATCATTGGACAGCCATCCGAGAAATTAATCTAGTGAACCTTCGTGGCACAACCTCTAAGACAAGTATATCCTTTCCTTAGATAAGGAGACCAAAATTGTGCACAGTACTCCGGGTGTAGTCTCACTAAGGCCCTGTACAATTGTTTCAAGACTTCCTTACTCTTGTACTCCAACCCCCTTGCAATAAAAGCCAACGTGCTATTTGCCTTTCTTATTGCTTACTGTACCTGCATGCTAGCTTTCTGTCTTTCTTACACATGGACACCCAAATCCCTCTGAACACCAACATTTAAAAGTTTCTCACCAATTAAAAAATATTCTGATTTTCTATTCTTCCGACCAAAGTGAATAACCTCACATTTCCCTACATTATACTTTATCTGCCACCTTACTGACCACTCACTTTGTCTATCTATATCCCTTTGCAGACACTTTGTGTTCTCCTCACAGCTTACTGTCCCACCTAGCTTTGTATCGTCAGCAAACGTGGATACATTGCACTCGGTACCTTCATCTAGGTCATTAATATAGATTGGAAATAGCTCAGGCCCCAGCACTGATCCTTGTGGCACACCACTAGTTACAGCCTGCCAACCTGAATAAGACCCGTTCATCCCTACTCTCTGCCTTCTGTCCATTAACCAACCTTCTATCTATGCTAATACATTACCTCCAATCCCATGAGCCCCTATCTTGTGTAGTAACCTTTTATGTGGCACCTTATTGAATGCCTTTTGGAAATCCAAATATACTACATCCACTGGTTTCCTTTTATCTACCCTGCTAGTTACATCCTCAAAAAACTCTTAATACATTTGTCAAAAATGATTTCCCTTTCATTAAGAAAGCAAATGGCATGTTGGCCTTCATTGCGAGGGGATTTGAGTACAGGGGCAGGGAGGTGTTACTACAGTTGTACAGGGCCTTGGTGAGGCCACACCTGGAATATTGTGTACAGTATTGGTCTCCTAACTTGAGGAAGGACATTCTTGCTATTGAGGGAGTGCAGCGAAGGTTCACCAGACTGATTCCCGGGATGGTGGGACTGACATATCAAGAAGGACTGGATCAACTGGGCTTGTATTCACTGGAGTTCAGAAGAATGAGAGGGGATCTCATCGAAACATTTAAAATTCTGATGGGTTTAGACAGGTTAGATGTAGGAAGAATGTTCCCAATGTTGGGGAAGTCCAGAACCAGGGGTCACAGTCTAAGGATAAAGGGTAAGCCATTTAGGACCGAGATGAGGAGAAACTTCTTCACCCAGGGAGTGGTGAACCTGTGGAATTCTCTACCACAGAAAGTTGTTGAGGCCAATTCACTAAATATATTCAAAAAGGAGTTAGATGTAGTCCTTACTACTAGGGGGATCAAGGGTATGGCAAGAAATCAGGAATGGGGTACTGAAGTTGCATGTTCAGCCATGAACTCATTGAATGGCGGTGCAGGCTCGAAGGGCCGAATGACCTACTCCTGCACCTATTTTCTATGTTTCTATGTTTCTATAAAACCATGCCTATTCATGTTATGATTTTCTAAGTGCCCTGATACCACTTCCTTAACAATGGATTCCAGTATTTTCCCGATGACTGATGTCAGGCTAACTTGCCTGCAGTTCCCGGTTTTCTCTCTCCGTTCTTGAACAGCAGTGTTATATTTGCTACCTTCCAATTCGCTGGGATCGTACTAGAATCTAGGGCTGGTTGCCAGCCCTGGTTGGATGTTATTCCTGGAGGTTTCAGCATATGACCTCCCGTCTTCTACCACCCTGTCGAGTTAAACAGCCTTTTCGCCCCTCTCCAATATTTTTATAACTAATAACGTTTTCAAATAAAATTAAAGAAACACACAGGCCTAGGAATTCAGGAGCGCCCAGGGTACCCAGAGAAGAAGTTTCTCCTCATCTCGGTCCTAAATGGCTTACCCCTTATCCTCAGACTGTGACCCCTGGTTCTGGACTTCCCCAACATTGGGAACATTCTTCCTGCATCTAACCTGTCGAAACCCGTCAGAATTTTAAACGTTTCTATGAGGTCCCCTCTCATTCTTCTGAACTCCAGTGAATACAAGCCCAGTTGATCCAGTCTTTCTTGATAGGTCAGTCCCGCCATCCCGGGAATCAGTCTGGTGAATCTTCGCTGCACTCCCTCAATAGCAAGAATGTCCTTCCTCAAGTTAGGAGACCAAAACTGTACACAATACTCCAGGTGTGGCCTCACCAAGGCCCTGTACAACTGTAGCAACACCTCCCTGCCCCTGTATTCAAATCCCCTCGCTATGAAGGCCAACATGCCATTTGCTTTCTTAACCGCCTGCTGTACCTGCATGCTAACCTTCAGTGACTGATGTACCATGACACCCAGGTCTCGTTGCACCTTCCCTTTTCCTAATCTGTCACCATTCAGATAATAGTCTGTCTCTCTGTTTTTACCACCAAAGTGGATAACCTCACATTTATCCACATTATACTTCATCTGCCATGCATTTGCCCACTCACCTAACCTATCCAAGTCACTCTGCAGCCTAATAGCATCCTCCTCGCAGCTCACACTGCCACCCAACTTAGTGTCATCCGCAAATTTGGAGATACTGCATTTAATCCCCTCGTCTAAATCATTAATGTACAATGTAAACAGCTGGGGCCCCAGCACAGAACCTTGCGGCACCCCACTAGTCACTGCCTGCCATTCTGAAAAGTACCCGTTTACTCCTACTCTTTGCTTCCTGTCTGACAACCAGTTCTCAATCCACGTCAGCACACTACCCCCAATCCCATGTGCTTTAACTTTGCACATTAATCTCTTGTGTGGGACCTTGTCGAAAGCCTTCTGAAAGTCCAAATATACCACATCAACTGGTTCTCCTTTGTCCACTTTACTGGAAACATCCTCAAAAAATTCCAGAAGATTTGTCAAGCATGATTTCCCTTTCACAAATCCATGCTGACTTGGACCTATCATGTCACCATTTTCCAGATGCACTGCTATGACATCCTTAATAATTGATTCCATCATTTTACCCACTACTGAGGTCAGGCTGACCGGTCTATAATTCCCTGTTTTCTCTCTCCCTCCTTTTTTTAAAAGTGGGGTTACATTGGCTACCCTCCACTCCATAGGAACTGATCCAGAGTCAATAGAATGTTGGAAAATGACTGTCAATGCATCCGCTATTTCCAAGGCCACCTCCTTAAGTACTCTGGGATGCAGTCCATCAGGCCCTGGGGATTTATCGGCCTTCAATCCCAACAATTTCCCCAACACAATTTCCCGACTAATAAAGATTTCCCTCAGTTCCCCCTCCTTACTAGACCCTCTGACCCCTTTTATATCCGGAAGGTTGTTTGTATCCTCCTTAGTGAATACCGAACCAAAGTACTTGTTCAATAATGTAGCTAGAGAGAGGGATGGGTGGAGGTGCAAGGGATGTTGGTGTGAGTAGGGATGAGCAGGAGTAGGGCTGGGAAGGCAGAGTGATAGGGATATGATGAGAGGCGCAGCAGCATGAAGGTAAGCGTCGCTTTATGCACATTTTTCCTAATCTTACGAGATCATTGAAACACTTGCGGCAGTGCACACAGGTCCTCGTGACCACAGACTTGATTGTGACTTCCTGCGCAATCTGGAACCTTGGTCTCCTGGGAAGGTCTCTCATGGCCACTGGCAGGGAAAAGAACCTTCCTGCATGCTCGGCCTTCCTCCACAAGCACATGGGGGGAGTCATTGCAGAATTGTGGAGCAGCCCTCTGCTTCTGTGAACTCATCTTATAAACAAACAAGCACTCCCAGCAGCTTGCACTCTCCTGGACGAGCATTCAAATGTAATGTGGCAATGGTCCCTTTAAATATACTGGCATCAAACGTGTCAGTGCTGACGTCACCAGACCCGCACCTTATAATTGGGCTGGGTAACGCTGGTCGCGCTTAACAAGCCCCATTATGGGCTTTTTTTGCAGTGGGAGGCAAGCAGCGACAGGCTCATGGACGGGCCACCGAAGTCGCCTGCCAGGGACCCGCACAGGTAGGGAAAATCGCAGCTTTAGGTGTTCAGAGAGATTTAGGTGTCCTAGTACAAGAAATACAGAGAGTTTGCATGCTGGTACAGCAAGCAATTAGAAAGGCAAATGGCATGTTGGCCTTTCTAATTGCGAGGGGGTTGGAGTACAACAGTAAGGAAGATTTGCTGCTATTGTACAGGGCTTTGGTGAGATCACACCTGGAGTACTATGTGCCATTGTGGTCGCCTTATCTAAGGAAGGATTAGTTTGTTAGAGGTGGCGCAACAAAGGTTCACTCGATTGATTCCTGGGATGAGAAGTTGTCCAATAAGGAGAGATTGACTAGATTGGGCCTATACTCTCTGGAGTTTAGAAAAATGAGAGGTGATCTCATTGAGACATATAATATTCTGAGGGGGATTGACAGGGTAGATGCTGAGAGGATGTTTCCCCCGGGCTGGAGAGTCTAGAACCAGGGGTCACAGTCTCAGGATAAAGGGTTGGCCATTTAAGACTGAGATGCGGAGGAATGTCTTCACTCAGAGGATTGTGAATCTTTGGAATTCTCTACCCCAAATGGCTCTGGATGCTCAGTCGTTGAGTATATTCAAGGCTGAGATAGATAGATTTTTGGACTCTAGGGATATGGGGATAAGCCAGGAAAGTGGAATTGAGGTAGAAAATCAGCCACGATCTTATTGAGTGGTGAAGCAGGCTCGAGGGGCCTTATGGCTTACTCCTGCTCCTAATTCTTATGTCCTTGTGTTCTTCTGCTATCTCTGCATCTGTCTACATATCGACTGAGGACAGAATAGAGTTTGATTATGATGCCTCCTGGTCCAATAGCTTGTCGATACCTACTGTATAGACTTGCACGAGGCGAGGTACCAGAGAATCTGGTGCCCATGGAACTATACCCAGGTTCAGTAAATATCTTCAGGAAAGACAGGCAAAAACTAGAAAAAGAAAAAGAAAAAAAAGATTGTTTTTTCCTTATTTGCTAAAAAAAAGTAATGTAGAATGCCCCAAATGAGTTTAAACTTACTGCTGCCGACTTCCTTCCTAAGGAAAACATACAAACAAAACAAACTGTGCAGGATGCAGTACAGATTATAGCCATGCACTCACTGCCATTACTAACAACTTGCCTCACTGTTCCTGTGCTTTTATAATGAAGAGTAATCACTGATTTAAAATCTATGAGGTGGACTTATGTTTAGATGACCAGAGGACAGGTTGAAATCAGTTTGGATTGTAAAATATATGATAATAAAAATGGGCCTCTACAGGAATTCATACTGTAGGATGGGTGCGAGTAGTAACCATTCAAATCTGAGGCATTTAATTAAAGGCAGAAGAGCAATGGGTGGATGCTGCAATGTAGAGGAGGGAAAGATTGCAGAGTGAAACACAGAGGAATTTGAAGAGGAGCATGATGATTTTGAAGTCAATTTGCTGGGACACAGGAAGCAAGTGAAGGTTGGCAAGAGGGGATGGGCATATTGCATTTTGTGTGGGATCGGATATGGGGCCACAGTGTTCTTGGTGAATTGAAGATTGTGCACGGTGGAGCTGGAAAGTCCAGTGCAAAGAGCATTGAAGAAATTGTGCCTTAAAATAACAGACAGGGATGAGGATTTTGAGATCAAATGTGGAGCGGTGGATGTTGCAAAAATGAAAGCTGAATCTATGAGGAAGAATATTAATTTTACTCCTCCATCACCATCCCTGGCTATGTCCTGTCCAGCAGGACAGACCCACCCGAGGTGGCGGCACAGTGGTATACAGTTGGGAGGGAGTGGCCCTGGGAGTCCTCAACATTTATTGCAGGCCCCATGATGTCTCATGACTTCAGGTCAAGTATGGGCAAGGAAAACCTCCTGCTGATTACCACCTATCGCCCTCCCTCAGCTGATAAATCAGTACTCTTCCATGTTGAACACCACTTGGAAGAAGCACTGAGGGTAGCAAGGGCACAGAATGTACTTCAATGTTCATCACCAAGAGTGGCTCGGTAGTACCACTACTGACCGAGCTGGCCGAGACCTGAAGGACGTATCTGCCAGACAGGGCCTCCAGCAGGTGGTGAGAGAACCAACACGAGGGAAACACCTACTTGACCTTGTCCTCGCCAATCTACCTGTCGCAGATGCATCTGTCCATGACAGCATTGGTAGCAGTGATCACCACACAGTCATTGTGGAGACTAGGTCCTGTCTTCACACTGAAGACACCCTCCATCATACGTATTGAGTGGCACTACCACCGTACTAAATTGGATAGATTCGGAACAGATCGAGTAGCTCTAAACTGGGCATCCATGAGACACTGTGGGTAATCAACAGCAGAAATATATTCCACCACAATGTGTAACCTCATGGCCCGGCATATCCCAACCCTGGTTCAATGAGGAGCAGCACCAGGCATACCTAAAAATGAGGTGCCAACCTGGGGAAGCTGCAACACAGTACTATATGCATGCTAAGCAGCGGAAGCAGCATGCTATAAACAGACCTAAGCGATCCCACAATCAACGGATCAGATCAAAGCTCTGCGGTCCTGCCACTTCCAGTCATGAATGGTGGTGCACAATTAAACAACTAACAGGAGGAGGAGGCTCCATGAATATCCCTATCTTCAATGATGGCGGAGCCCAGCATGCAAGTGCAAAAGACAAGGCTGAAGCGTTTGCAACCATCTTCAGCCAGAAGTGCAAAGTGAATGATCCATATTCGCCTCCTTCTGAGGTCCCTACTGTCAAAGAAGCCAGTCTTCAGCCAATTCAATTCACTCCACGTGATATCAAGAAGCGGCTGAACGCACTGGATACAGCAAAGAATATGGGCCCTGACAACATCCCGGCAGTCGTGCTGAAGACTTGTGCTCCAGAACTAGCCGCGCCTCTAGACAAGCTGTTCCAGTACAGCTACAACACTGGCATCTACCCGACAATGTGGAAAACTGCCCAGGTATGTCCTGTCCACAAAGAGCAGGACAAATCCAATCCGGCCAATTACCGCCCTATCAGTCTACTCTCATTCATCAGCAAAGTGATGGAAGGTGTCGTCGACAGTGCTATCAAGTGGCACTTGCTCGCCAATAACCTGCTCACCGATGCTCAGTTTGGGTTCTGCCAGAACCGCTTGGCTCCAGACCTCATTACAGCCTTGATCCAAACATGGACAAAAGAGCTGAATTCCAAGCTGAGGTGAGAGTGACTGCCCTTGACATCAAGGCAGCATTTGACCGAGTATGGCTTCAAGGAGCCTCAGTAAAATTGAAGTCAATGGGACTCGGGTGGGGGGGGGAAACTCTTCACTGGCTGGAGTCATACCTAGTACAAAGGAAGATGGTTGTGGTTGTTGGAGGTCAATCATCTCAGCCCCAGGATGTGGCTGCAAGTGTTTCTCAGAGCAGTGACCTAGGCCCAACCATCTTCAATTGTTTCACCAATGACCTATCCTCCATCATAAAGTCAGAAGTGGAGATGTTCGCTGATGATTGTACAGTGTTCATAGAATCACAGAAAAATTATGACACAGAAGTAGGTCATTCGGCGCATCGTGTCCATGTTTAGTTCCATTCGCAGCTGCTCACAAAATGAAGCTGTCTATGCCAGCATGCATCATCGTCATCATCGGCATTCCCTCGAAATCGAGGAAGACTTGCTTCCACTCTAAAAGTGAGTTCTCAGATGACTGTACAGTCCAATACGGGAATTACAGTCTCTGTCACAGGTGGGACAGACAGTCGTTGAAGGAAAGGGTGGGTGGGGAGTCTGGTTTGCCGCACGCCCATTCCACTGCCTGCACTTGTCTTCTGTATGCTCTCGACGACGAAACTCGAGGTGCTCAACACCCTCCTGGATGCTCTTCCTTCACTTAGGATGGTCTTTGGCCAGGGACTCCCAGGTGTCGGTGGGGATGTTGCACTTTATCAAGGAGGCTTTGAGGGTGTCTTTGAAACATTTCCCCTGCCCACCTGGGGCTCGTTTGCCGTGTAGGAGTTCCGAGTAGAGCGCTTGCTTTGGGAATCTTGAGTCGGGCATGCAGACAATGTGGCCCGCCCAACGGAGCTGGTCGAGTGTGATCAGTGCTTCGATGCTGGGGATATTGGTCTGATCGAGAACACTGACGTTGGTGCATCTGTCCTCCCAGGGACTTGCAGGATCTTGCGGAGACATCGTTGGTGGTATTTCTCCTGCGATTTGAGGTGTTTACTGTACATGGGCCATGTCTTTGAGCTGTACAAGAGGGCGGGTATCACTACAGCTACAGTACACTACAGTAAGACCATAAGCTTGGTGCCAGATTTGAGGGCCTGATCATCGAACACTTTCTTCCTCAGGCGACCAAAGGCTGCACTGATGCACTGGATGCGTTGTTGAACCGCGTCGTCGACATCTGCCCTTGCTGATAATAGGCTCCCAAGGAATGGAAAGTGGTCTACATTGTCCAAGGCTGTGCCACGGATCTTGATGACTGGGGGGCAGTGCCGTGTGGTGGGGTAAGGTTGGTGGAGGACCTTTGTCTTATGGATGTTTAGAGTAAGGCCCATGCTTTTGTACGGTATGCTTCAGTGAAGATGTTGACGATGGCTTGTTGTTCAGCCTCTGAATGTGCGCAGACGCAAACAACGACATGCAGCATGCAGCAAGACCTGGACGACACTGAGGCTTGGGCTTGTAGTAGCAAGTAACATTTGCGCCACACAAGTGCCAGACCGTGACATCTCCAACAAGCGAGAGCTTAACCACCTCCTCTGGATATTCAACGGCATTACCATTACCGAATCCCCACCATCAACATCCTGGGGGTCACCATTGACCAGAATCTTAACTGGGCCAGCCACATAAATACCGTTGCATCAGGAGCAAGTCAGAGGCTGGGTATTCTGTGGCGAGTGTCTCAACTCCTGTCTCCCCAAAACCTTTCCACCATCTACAAGGCATAAATCAGGAGTGTGATGGAATACTCTCCACTTGCCTGGACAGATGCAGCTCCAACAACACTCAAGAAGCTCGACATCATCCAGGACAAAGCAGCCCGCTTGATTCGCACCCCATCCACCACCTTTAACATTCACTCCCTCCACCACCGGCGCATCATGGATGCAGTGCGTACCATCTACAAGATGCACTGCAGCAACTCGCCAAGGCTTCTTCAGCAGCAATTCCCAAACCCGTGACATCTACCACCAAAAGGACAAGGGCAGCAGGCGCATGGGAGTACCATCAACTGCAAAGTTCCCCTCCTGACTTGGAAATATATTGCCGTTCCTTCATTGTTGCTGGGTCAAAATTCTGGAACACCCGCTCGAACAGCACTGTGGGAGTTCCTTTACTAGAAGGACTGCAGCGGTTCAAGAAAGCGGCTCACCATCACCTTCTCAAGGGGAATTGGGTATGGGCTATTAATGCTGGCCTTGCCAGTGATGCCCACATCCTGGAATTAATTAAACAAAAAATAAAACTTTCTATTGTGAAACCGCATTGTATTATCAGTGATATTCCGCTGTATATCAAAGTACCAGTGAATTAAAAATATATCTAATGACCAAACACACTGACAAAGATCAAATGATGCATTACTGGTTTTAAGCTTGACCACTCTCGCAAATACCGTAGTAGCTTCACTAATGCATGTAACAAAGCCAGCCTTTGGTTCAGTGGTTAGTATTCCTGCCTCTGAGTCAGCAAATGTAGGGTTTGAGTTCTGCTTCACACTGGAGCTAAATTCTGGATACAATTACAGCATTTGATAGACTGAATGAAATACTCAGAGCCTGGAAGGAAGAAAAAAAGAGAAGAATCAGGACTGGAGGATTGCACAAATGTATCAGAGCCTATCCAACCTTTCTTCCATTGAAGAAGATCTGGCAGACTCTATTAAAGGTGTGGGATCCTCCTTGCATGATTTTCCTCTTTGCGTTTCCCTAGGTTGTGTTTTACACCCAGATGGTAAAGATGATAATCTACCCCAGTATGTATGGCTGCTGTGATAGGCAGTGGTACCCCCTCATTACAAAATCTCTCTGCAATCTATTTTCTTCCTCTTCAGATTAATGTCTCTTTTTCACTTCCCATTTTGCTGGCTTGCCTCAAGTCTAACATTACCAATGCGGGTAAACGAACAATGCATCCTTTCCCTCTAACTGGCCTGCAACAAAAAGCAAGGAAGTGCTATGTGAAGTGGGACTCTCTCATCTTCTCTACAAGTGAAAGACCTTTATTAACATTAATTACCAATGAATATTGAGCCCCGTGATTCCCCCTGGCAACCGATTACTTATCTGTGGGCTGCTGCGGTGCTAGCAGCAGCCCGAACTACTATTGCTTACCTGTGTGGCCTCCTCCCGCAGAGCCGTCTCTGTGAATGAGGTCCGATGCCCAATATCTGGGGCTCGTCGGACCCTACCATTCGTGCGCAGGGCGAGTACCCTGGGCGCTCCTGAATTCCTAGGCCTGTGTGTTTCTTTAATTTTATTTGAAAACGTTATTAGTTATAAAAATATTGGAGAGGGGCGAAAAGGCTGTTTAACTCGACAGGGTGGTAGAAGACGGGAGGTCATATGCTGAAACCTCCAGGAATAACATCCAACCAGGGCTGGCAACCAGCCCTAGATTCTAGTACGATCCCAGCGAATTGGAAGGTAGCAAATATAACACTGCTGTTCAAGAACGGAGAGAGAAAACCGGGAACTGCAGGCAAGTTAGCCTGACATCAGTCATCGGGAAAATACTGGAATCCATTGTTAAGGAAGTGGTATCAGGGCACTTAGAAAATCATAACATGAATAGGCATGGTTTTATAGAAACATAGAAACATAGAAAATAGGTGCAGGAGTAGGCCATTCGACCCTTCGAGCCTGCACCGCCATTCAATGAGTTCATGGCTGAACATGCAACTTCAGTACCCCATTCCTGATTTCTTGCCATACCCTTGATCCCCCTAGTAGTGAGGACTACATCTAACTTCTTTTTGAATATATTTAGTGAATTGGCCTCAACAACTTTCTGTGGTAGAGAATTCCACAGGTTCACCACTCTCTGGGTGAAGAAGTTTCTCCTCATCTCGGTCCTAAATGGCTTACCCTTTATCCTTAGACTGTTACCCCTGGTTCTGGACTTCCCTAATATTGGGAACATTCTTCCTGCATCTAACCTGTCTAAACCCATCAGAATTTTAAATGTTTCTGTGAGATCCCCTCTCATTCTTCTGAACTCCAGTGAATACAAGCCCAGTTGATCCAGTCCTTCTTGATATGTCAGTCCCACCATCCCGGGAATCAGTCTGGTGAACCTTCGCTGCACTCCCTCAATAGCAAGAATGTCCTTCCTCAAGTTAGGAGACCAATACTGAACACAATATTCCAGGTGTGGCCTCACCAAGGCCCTGTACAACTGTAGTAACACCTCCCTGCCCCTGTACTCAAATCCCCTCGCTATGAAGGCCAACATGCCATTTGTTTTCTTAATGAAAGGGAAATCATTTTTGACAAATGTATTAAGAGTTTTTTGAGGATGTAACTAGCAGGGTAGATAAAAGGAAACCAGTGGATGTAGTATATTTGGATTTCCAAAAGGCATTCGATAAGGTGCCACATAAAAGGTTACTACACAAGATAGGGGCTCATGGGATTGGAGATAATGTATTAGCATGGATAGAAGGTTGGTTAATGGACAGAAAGCAGAGAGTAGGGATGAACGGGTCTTATTCAGGTTGGCAGGCTGTAACTAGTGGTGTGCCACAAGGATCAGTGCTGGGGCCTGAGCTATTTCCAATCTATATTAATGACCTAGATGAAGGTACCGAGTGCAATGTATCCAAGTTTGCTGACGATACAAAGCTAGGTGGGACAGTAAGCTGTGAGGAGAACACAAAGTGTCTGCAAAGGGATATAGATAGACAAAGTGAGTGGTCAGTAAGGTGGCAGATAAAGTATAATGTAGGGAAATGTGAGGTTATTCACTTTGGTAGGAAGAATAGAAAATCAGAATATTTTTTAATTGGTGAGAAACTTTTAAATGTTGGTATTCAGAGGGATTTGGGTGTCCATGTGTAAGAAAGACAGAAAGCTAGCATGCAGGTACAGTAAGCAATAAGAAAGGCAAATAGCACATTGGCTTTTATTGCAAGGGGGTTGGAGTATAAGAGTAAGGAAGTCTTGCAACAATTGTACAAGGCCTTAGTGAGACTACACCCGGAGTACTGTGCACAATTTTGGTCTCCTTATCTAAGGAAGGATATACTTGTCTTAGAGGTTGTGCCACGAAGGTTCACTAGATTAATTTCTCGGATGGCTGTCCAATGATGAGAGATTGCGTAGAATGGGCCTATACTCTCTTGAGTTGAGAAGAATGAGAGATGATCTCATTGAAACATACAAGATTCTGAAGGGGATTGACAAGGTAGATGCTGAGATGTTGTTTCCCCTGGATGGAGGGTCTAGAACTAGGGGGCAGGGGCGAGGTGGGGGCACAGTCCCAGGATAAGGGGTCGGCCATTTAAGACCGAGATGGGGAGGATTTTCTTCACTCACAGGGTTGTGAATTTTTGGTATTCTCTGCCCCAGAGGGCTGTGGATGCTGAGTTTCTGAATATATTCAAGGCTGAAATAGATCAATTTTTGAACTCTCGGGGAATCAAGGGATATGGAGATCGAGCGGGAAAGTGGAGTTGAGGTCGATGATCAGCCATGATCTGATTGAATGGCGGAACAGGCTCGAGGAGCCATATGGTCTATTCCTGCTCCTAATTCTTATGTTCTTGTGTAACCCTTAGTTATTTGCTTGCTTACTTTGGATCTTGTCCTGAATTATTTGTTCAGCTTCAGCTATGGAGATATTTAGCACTCTGCTGACCACGACTTGCTCCCTATGTATCTGCAGTTTTAATGTCTTAAGTGAATTAAGGCTTTCGCTGGACTATTCTGCTGTCTTAAACTACATTTCAACAGTTTCTTACTTTACAGCAGTGACTACACTTCATAAAATAAGTATTTCATTGGCTGTAAAGCACTTTGGGATGTCCGGTAGTCATGAAAGGCGCTATATAAATACAAGTCTTTCTTTTTCTTTAAAGGACATGTGAGAAAATCACAAGCTTGCTGTCTTGGTGTCTCAGCATGTTTTTTTGATGAATATCCACTGAGCTATATGGTTCAGTTAGGCCTCAGATTTGATCCCCAGTTTGTGCTGACTTCGCTGATCTCAATTGGGGCAGCAGTAGGGAAACATACGGTTGGCCATGTTGCCCCTGGATTAGAGAGTGAAAAAAATCAATCACTTCTGCTTACTGTACAGCGTCTCATTCAGGAAGTTAACATGTATGGCCATCTGATGAGGACAATAACGGGTTGTTTGTGATGCACCCTACATTTGAATCGTTTGCCCATACCCTGCACCCACAGTTAAGGTTCACTAATATATAATGACTGCTTGGAGGAGATACTAGTGAAAAAAAAAAGAAAGACTTGGATTTATATAGCGCCTTTCATGACCACCGGCCATCTCAAAGCGCTTTTCAGCCAATGAAGTACTTATGGAATGTAGTCACTGTTATAATGTGGAAAACACCGCAACAAATTTGCACACAGCAAGCTCCCACAAACAGCAATGTGATAATGACCAGATATTGATTGAGGGATAAATATTGGTCAGGACATTGGGGATAACTCCCTTGCTCTTTTTTGGAATAGTGCCATGGAATCTTTTACGTCCATATGAGAGGGCAGACGGGGCCATGTTTTAATGTCTCATCCGAAAGACGGCACCTCCGACAGTGCAGCGGGTACTGCACTGGAGCGTCGGCCTAGATTTTTGTGGTGGGACTTGAACCCACCACCTTGTGCCTCAGAGGCGAGAGTGCTGTCCACTGAGCCATAGCTGATGCATGGGTACCTAACACCTGCGGAACCACAGCAAGGAGAGAATGCCTTCAGCAGAGGAGAAGGGGAGAAATCCTTTTTGAAATTACACTGTTTTTCTGCTCTGCATATCGGTCAAAACAAAATGTCATTTACGAAGCACTGTAACTTGAACTCCCACTTGTTTTTCATTTTTTCCACCAGCCTCCTTCAGCTGCCTACTAATATTTCAAAAAACGCATCTGAAAGGAGCTTGTGATTCACACCTGGTGCTTACAGCTCTAAAGTTTCAGTTGCTTTGCTTTTGCAGTCTGTTTCTCCGACCCCAGTTGTGATACCTGAATTTAGAACAACAGCTGCATTTTTAGTTAGCTGTTTGAAAGTCAGGGCCTGGATAGCTCAGTCGGTAGAGGATCAGACTTTTAATCTGTGGATCCAGGATTTAAGTCCCTGTTTGGGTGTTGCAAATTTGGTGATACGGTAGTATAGTGGTTTCCCCCCCCCCAAAGAGTTGTGGAGCACCCCCCCCCCCCCCAAAAGAGTTGAAAGTGTTTTCGACTGTGCACAGTCAATACTGAGATTGATTCAGCAGTTGCGTTTATATTCACAAGTCATCTTATTTTGTATTTCCTTCCTACAGAACAACTGATCAGTATCCCTCCACTAGGGAGGTAAAAAAAGGGAACAGGCATTTCTGAAAGAAATAAAGACTTGCATTTATATAGACTTGCCTTTCACGACATCCCAAAGCGCTTTATAGTCACCGAGAGAGAGCCAGCCACCACACGGGCTTGACAGAGCTAGGTCTTGGTCCAGTGGCAAGGATTACCCAAGACGACTGCTGCACGGACCGAGCGCGCACACATATCGCAGTGTGGGCTGGACAGTGCTTCCCCTGGGCCCTCACCTCTTCTGAGCCCCAAACTCCTGCCTCTCATGGGCCCTGGTCACATCCCTCTACGGACTCTTGCCGCTCCTTCGCCCCTCCTGCTGTGCCTGCCCGCACTGCAATCAGCGACCTGGCTTCGCAGCCGTCGCCCTCCTGCAGCAGCACGCGCTGCTCCCTGCAGTGGTATACCGCCGCACGCTGCTCCCTCCAATGGCCCCGGCCTGCTGATGATCTTGAAGGCCGGGACCGCGCCGATTTCTGGGCCGAGCCTCCGCACGCTGCTCCCTCCACTGGCCCTGGCCTGCCAGTCGTCTTGGGTAATCCTTGCCACTGGACCTTTTTTTAAATTTCAAAATATACTTTATTCATATAAAATTTTGTATAGTACATTCAAAAGCTGTTCAGTACATACAGCTGCAGTCAGCAATCCCATACACTACATTTGGGTGCTGACGGCAGTTCCGTTCGATACATTTCCTTGCTTTTCAGTTCCAGTACAATTCGGTACAATACGGGATACATTGGAGTACATTCAACAAATTACATTACATGTGTCACTATACAGTACACGGAATGGGTGACGGTACATTTACATTTTTCCTTTGAAGTGTCTACTGTACCTGGTCCATGTCTCTGAGCCATACAGGAGGGCGGCTATCACTACAGCCCTGTAGACTATAAGCTTGGTGGCAGATTTGAGGGCCTGATCTTCGAACACTCTTTTCCTCAGGTGACCGAAGGCTGCACTGGCGCACTGGAGACAGTATTGAATCTCGTCATCAAATGTCTGCCCTTGTTGATAAGAGGCTCCCGAGGTATGGGAAATTGTCCACGTTGTCCAGGGCCGCACCGTGGATCTTGATGACTGGGGGGCAGTGCTGTGCGGCGGGGACAGGCTGGTGGAGAACCTTTGTCTTACGGATGTTTAGTGGAAGGCCCATGCTTTCGTACACCTCACTGAAGATGTTGACGATGACTTGGAGTTCAGCCTCTGAATGTGCGCAGACGCAAGCATCGTCCGCGTACTGTAGCTCGACAACAGGGGTTGGGAGGGTCTTGGATTTGGCCTGGAGACGACGGAGGTTGAACAGGTTCCCACTGGTTCTGAAGTTTAGTTCCACTCCAGCGGGGAGCTTGTTGAGTGTGAGATGAAGCATGGCGGCGAGGAAGATTGAGAAGAGGGTTGGCGCTGGGGAAATACCACCCACGATGTCTCCGCAAGATCCTGCAAATCCCCTGGGAGGACAGACGCACCAACGTTAGCGTCCTTGACCAGGCCAACATCCTCAGCATTGAAGCACTGATAACACTCATTCATCTCCGCTGGGCGGGCCATATTGTTCGCATGCCTGACACAAGACTCCCAAAGCAAGCGCTCTACTCGGAACTCCTTCACGGCAAACGAGCTCAAGGTGAGCAGAGGAAACATTTCAAGGACACCCTCAAAGCCTCCTTGATAAAATGCAGCATCCCCACTGACACCTGGGAGTCCCTGGCCAACGACCGCCCTAAGTGGAGGAAGTGCATCCGGGAGGGCGCTGAGCACCCTGAGTCTCATCGCCGAGAGCGTGCAGAAACCAAGCGCAGGCAGCGGAAGGAGCATGCAGCAAACCTGTCCCACCCACCCTTTCCTTCAACGACTGTCTGTCCCACTTGTGGCAGAGACTGTAATTCTTGTATTGGACTGTTCAGTCACCTGAGAACTCATTTTTAGAGTGGAAGCAAGTCTTACTCGATTCCGAGGGACTGCCTATAATGATGATAACTCAATCAACATAATATAACCAGGACACCTGGCCAATACTTATCCCTCCTCGGCTCTTCTTCGAAAGAATGTACTCCCTCAGCACTGCACTGGAGTGTCAGTCTAGATTTTTGTGCTCAAATCTGTGAAGTGGGACTTGAACCCATAACCTTTTGACTCAGGCAAGAGTGCTACCCACTGAGCCACGGCCGACACTACCTCTCTATTGACATTCTGCTCTTAATTGTCAATCATCAAGTGTCTGGAATGTGCTTGGGGATGGAGATGGGCGTTGGAGGGGATCAGATTGCACTGCAATGCCCCCTTAAATGTGCCAGAATCCACTATCTAGGTTCACATATGAAGAATGTGCACTTGGATGATGTACTGGAGCATTTCAGCACCTGGAAAATACATCTTGGATATTTTACTCTTCAGTGTGCCTGGGAACTCAGCATTTCCCAGGTGTAACAAATATGAAAGTAGAAAAGCTGGGGTTGTTCTCCTTAGAGCAGAGAAGGTTAAGGGGAGATTTAGTAGAGGTGTTCAAGATTGTGACGGGTTTTGATAGAATAAAGGGAGAAACTATTTCCGGTAGCAGAAGTGTCGGTCATAAAGGCACAGATTTAAGGTGATTGGCAAGATGAGGAGAATTCTTTTTACGCAGCGAGTCATTATGATCTGGAATACACTGCCTGAAAGGGTGATGGATGCAGATTCATTAATAACTTTCAAAAAAATTGGAACTGGAAGGGAACAACTTATAGGTCTATGGGGAAAGAGCAGCGGGAGTGGCACTAATTGGACAGCTCTTTCAAAGAGCTGGCACAAGCATAATGGGTCGAATGGCCTCCTGTGTTATATCATTCTATGATTCTATGAACATCTACTCTACTATAATTTCAGTTTTTCTGTAGAACGATGTACCCCTCTTTAAAGCCCCCCCCTCCACCTTTCCTGAAGGTAGCGACGAATACTGAGACATGAACCTGGAAATTGCTGTTGATGTAATTGCTTTCGCTGGTGGAAATCCTGTATGGCTCAGAGACATGGACCATGTACAGTAGACACCTCAAGTCGCTGGAGAAATACCACCAATGATGTCTCTGCAAGATCCTACAAATCCCCTGGGAAGACAGACGCACCAACATTAGCGTCCTCGACTAGGCCAACATCCCCAGCATTGAAGCACTGACCACACTTGATCAGCTCCGCTGGGCAGGCCACATCGTTCGCATGCCAAAGCAAGGCTTCCAAAGCAAGCGCTGTCCTCGGAACTCTTTCACAGCAAACGAGCCCAAGGTGGGCAAAGGAAACGTTACAAGGACACCCTCACAGCCTCCCTGATAAAGTGCAACATCCCCACTGACACCTGAGAGTCCTTGGCCAAAGACCGTCCTAAGTGGAGGACGTGGATCCGGGAGGGTGCTGAGCACCTCGATTCTCATCGCTGAGAGCATGCAGAAATCAAGCGCAGGCAGCGGAAAGAGCGTGCGGCAAACCAGACTCCCTACCCACCCTTTCCTTCAACGACCATCTGTCCCACCCGTGACAGGGACTGTGGTTCTTGTATTGGACTGTTCAGCCACCTAAGGACTCATTTTAAGAGTGGAGGCAAGTCTTCCTTGATTCCGAGGGACTGCCTATGATGATGATGTGGAAATAACTGTAAGGTTTCCATGCTGATACTGCATTCTGTGATTTGATGATGCAGACTGCAAATTCCTGTTTTCTCACAATACCTGTGCTGTGTGACTAATTCAATCCATTTCAACTGGGCATTAAAAGCCAGCCTGGCAGTCCCACATGAAGAAGTTGAAACCTAACCGCAGCAGAGTCGATCTCGTTTTGTCAGTCACTTGTAACCTACTGCTTTCACTGCTGCCCTCTCACTCAATTTATTGCAAGAGGAATAAGGAAAAGGTTCCAGCAATATCATGTGGCAGCAGAGGTGGTCTGTGAAATCAGGAAAATTGCAGTCTGTCCCAAAAGTAGTATTCATGAGCATTTTTGAATTGAAAATGATGGGTTCCTGTCCTCGTAGGCTGCAGAAACTTGGTAACTAGCACCGAGAAAGGAGTTTTGAGAATAAGATGTTTTTCATCTGTGAGGAAATGAATCATATATAATATATATATTCTAAGCTCGGGATTTCAGGGATGTTTCTGCGATCTGGCGTTCCCAGTAGGGGCTGGATCTTGGGATTCTTCTGATGGGAAGAATCAGATCACAGAATCATTCCTTTGAGATCACTCCTTTCACTTTCAATACAGCTGCACTGTTTATGTTGCTAGGCTGTTCTATCATATCTAAAAATATTAATCTGTAGGCTGCAACCAATGCTCCCATCATTAGTTTGCTTTCCTGTTCAGTTCAGCAGATTTTTATTCTTCCTCTATCACAGTCATCTCTATGCTAAGATACTGAAGCACGATAAAAACTTCTTACGGTGTAAATGTGAGTGTAACACTTAAGGAAGTGCTGTGCAAGGTCTAAGACAGGAAGAGTTCCAGCTTGGCCAAGTTGGCTGAGATCTGCTGGGACAGCACTACAATTTACGTTTTTTGCTGGAAAATTTCATGTGTGGAATTCTGATGAGAATAGCATGAGGTTTCATTGCAATATCTGATTCCGATCTATTGAATCTGTTTCCACAGAAGGCAAACGCTGCCTGTTGGAAGTTTCCATTTCCACAGTGATTCGATGGAAGTGTTTGCTTCACAGCTATTTCCATCACAAGTAGTTTGGACCAGATTTCTGACTGGTCCCCTTGAAGGACAAGACATACTCAATGGCTTATCTGGAATGTGTATTTTCTTCCTGTCTGCCTTGGTATATGAAGGTATTTGATCCAGTGTCAGACATTGTCAGACAGGCTCGAGAGTTCACAATGCGAACACTAATGATTTCAGAGAACTCACAGGGCTCACACTCCTGTGTTAGAAGCACGCACAGCCCTCAGACTCATCATCATCATAGGCAGTCCCTCGAAATCGAGGAAGACTTGCTTCCGCTCTAAAAGTGAGTTCTTAGGTAACTGAACAGTCCAATATGGGAATTACAGTCTCCGGCACAGGTGGGACAGACAGTCGTTGAAGGAAAGGGTGGGTGGGGAGTCTGGTTTGCCGCACGCTCCTTCCGCTGCCTGAGCTTGTTTTCTGCATGCTCTCGGCAACGAGAATCGAGGAGCTCAGCGCCTTCCCGAATGCTCTTTCTCCACTTAGGGTGGTCTTTGGCAAGGGACTCCCAGGTGTCGGTGGGGATGTTGCATTTTTATCAAGGAGGCTTTGAGGGTGTCCTTGAAATGTTTCCTCTGTCCACCTGGAGCTCGCTTGCCGTGTAGGAGTTCCAAGTAGAGTGCTTGCTTTGGGAGTCTTGTGTCAGGCATGCGAACGGAGCTGGTCGAGTGTGGTCAGTGCTTCGACGCTGGGGATGTTGGCCTGATCGAGAACACTAACATTGGTGCATCTGTCCTCCCAGGGGATTTGCAGGATCTTGCAGAGACAACGCTGGTGGTATTTCTCCAGCGATTTGAGGTGACTACTGTAGATGGTCCACTATAGAACCAGTGGGAACCTTTTCAACTTTCGTCGCCTCCAGGCCAGATCCAAGACTGTCCCATCCTCTGTCGTCGAGCTACAGTACATGGACAACACTTGCGTCTGCGCGCATTCAGAGGCTGAACTCCAAGTCATAGTCAACATCTTCATCGAGGCGTACAAAAGCATGGGTCTTAGACTAAACATCCGTAAGAGAAAGGTCTTCCACCAACTTGACCCCGCCACACAGCACTGCCCCCCAGTCATCGAGATCCACGGTGCGGCGCTGGACAACGTGGACCACTTTCCATACCTCGGGAGCCTATTATCAGCAACGGCATACATCGACGACTAGGTTCAACACCGCCTCCAGTGCGCCAGCGCAGTCTTTGCCGCCTGAGGAGGAGAGTGTTCGAAGATCAAGCCCTCAAATCTGGCACTAAGCTTATGGTCTACAGGGGCTGTAGTGATACCTGCCCTCCTGTATGGCTCAGACGTGGACCATATACAGTAGACCCCTCATACTACCGAGTTCTGAGAACACGCAGCGCTCACACGACTGATTTCAGAGAATGCGCAGCCTCACCGAGTTCAGAGAACAGTTTTATTTGGTAGACGAGGTTTGGGGGGGGTTCACCTTTTACATTACAAAGAGAATAATGACAGTATCATTACTTCCGTATTTTGTCCAGTCCAATATGTCACTTACCGCACCCATGCCGGGCTTTCCGAGAAATTAACTCACTGCCGACCGTGGTCAAGCGCGTGATCCAGGTTCGGCGGGAGGAAAGGGAGAAATATGGTGCAGGAATAAAGGGGGTGGGGTGGAGGGTCAAAGAACATGACCAGGTCTGATTGGGGTGGCGGAGGGGAAAGAGAGAACGTGATCCATCTTCCCATCTGGAGCATGTTCTCGCTCTCACCCACCCCCACTCCCACACTTTAGACCTGGATCAACTTCTTACCCAGCCCCCCCACTCCACAGAATTCTTTCCGGGCTCCCCACCCTGAGCATCTGACGTTCTCCCCCCGACCCTCCCACCTCAAAACCCCTGTCCTCTCCCATCTCCCATCTCCCATCTCCCATCTCCTCGCTCCGATCTCCTTGTCCAGGCAAAAAATGGCTGCCAACAGGGAGGAAACATGCTTGAGGCAGCAGGCCGCAGGCTCCGGCTAGGCCATGCACGAATGGAACATCAGGTGAGTGTGTGCGGCTCCGGTGGGGGGCGGGGGGGGTGAGGCGGTGTTTAGGCTCAGCCCCAGAGAGCTCGGTTCAGCTCGGCTCCTCCCCTATACAAGTGCACATACACAGAACATCTGTAATGACTCCTTTGGGGTGGGGGGAGCAGGAGGTTGGTGTGAGAGGGGAGGAGGTAAGGGAGCAGTAGGGGGTAAGGGATGGGAAGGAGGTAAGTGAGGGGAGGAGGTAAGGGAGGCGGAGCAGGATGCAAGGAAGTAAGGGGGTAAGGGAGGGTTAGGAGGTGGGGGAGGGGGAGGGGAGAGAAGGTAGTTTAAGAGGTGGGGAAGAGGAGGAGGGCAGGAGCGGGGAGAGGGGAGGAGGTAAGGGGAGGAGGGTGGAGCTTTCTTCGCTGATTCTTCAAGCACCAGGGATGATTTTATTTTTACAGTGGACTTGCATCAGAAATTTTCCATGATTTGAATTGAATCTAACGATTGTTCCTAATTCATAATATGTGCACTTCACACGTTATACACCACTTCTTTATTTATGCATTTCATTCTACAGTGTCTCTGGCATTTGTGTTGATGACACTGAACCAATTCGGTGTGTTGAGGGATGGAAAATAATTCTGAGGTAGAAAGCAAAGTTTAATGTGTATGATCAAACATCACAGGTAGTTATAAATAATGTAGGTGCACTTTGATCTTACTGAAATATACTCGTGTGCTTTTCCAAGACTTACCAATAGCCATTCAGGTCACCTTTCAACATTGCAAAACACAAAGGAGCTGCTTTTATAAACATCATTAGTTCAGCAAACATTTAGCCACAAAAAGGGAATCACTTTAGCCAATTACATTATTAAAAAATACTTTAGCTAACTATCTTTGAACAGTTTTTAAGGTATCAAAACCATTTCAGGAATTCAAATTGAAAAGAAAATACCCTGCAAATACTGATATCGGAATTAAAACAGAATATATGAAAATGTATTGCAGGCCATCCATGTAGTTTGGTCGCTCAGTAGCAGCAGGCACACCGTCATTTGAGAGTGTGCAGTTTCAGGGATTTATGGAGGTGTCCACAATCCACATCAGCACAACTGCCTGAGTGAACTGCAGGTCACTGCGGAGATCATGGCCACACCAAGGCCATCTTCATTGCAGCCTCCCTTTGCCCGAGGTCTTAAGATCTGCCATAGTTTCCATCACAAATCTACTGACTAAGGCTCCAATCTATGGCAGCATGTCTTGTCTGGATTCACCACATTGAGGAACCAAGTAATGCAAGGCTCCAACAACTGTAGTACTGCTCAGCAGTTTGCTCCCACACAAATCTTTGACCATGGTGTGGGCGTATCCAGCAGGACCTGGCATGAATAATGGGAAGTCTTGGAGTGAAGCTAAACCTGTTTACCAGCAGCCTGCTCCAACGAGTACATGATGCACAGGCCCAGACATCAATAATGTGGCATCTGAGGTTCTAGGCCATCTACTGAGGCAGCACAAAGAGGTAATGGACCACTTCCCTCCTTAGAGGTGGACACTGGCACACAACAACTAATTTTCGCACTTCCTCTTCCCACCGGAGAAGGGGCTTATATTAGGAAGTAGAAGGCACATTGCAAAGTAAAAGCACCAAGTTAAAACAAGCTGAATAAACCTGCACCACACACTGTTAGGGTGAATAAAATTTGACTTAAATGGTGCTCATAGAATCCTAGCAATTTACAGCATGGAAGGAGGCCATTTCGGCCCATCATATCCATGCCGGCCGACAAAGAGCTATTCCGCCTAATCCCACTTTCCAGCTCTTGGTCCGTAGCTTTGGAGGATATGGCACTTTAAGTGCTTTTTAAATATTATGAGGGTTTCTGCCTCTACCACCCTTTCAGGCAGTGAGTTCCAGACCCCCGCCACCCTCTAGGTGAAAATATTTCTGCTCAAATCCCCTCTAAACCTCCTACCACTTTAAATCTATGTCCCCTGGTTATTGGGCCCTCTGCTAAGGGGAATAGGTCCTTCCTATCCACTTTATCCAGGCCCCTCATAATTTTATGCACCTCAATTAGATCTCCCCTCAGCATCCTCTGTTACAAAGAAAACAACCCCAGCCTATCCAATCTTTCCTCATGGCAACATCCTCGTGCAACATCTCTGCCCTATTGTTTTTGCATTTCTCAGAAATTTGCCTCCATACTGCAGCCAGAGATTACATTTGGGATGGACAGAATAAGGTAGCTGTAGAGAAACACTGCTCTCAATGCAGAGTTCTTTAAAGCTCCACCCTTGTAGTATTTTACGCCACTCATGTGAAATAGATTCTTTATAACAGTTAAACAGCCTAGAATTGTTTTTGTTCAATGCATCCTGCTTGGGGAATAGTTCCCATATTAGAGAGGAGCCAATTTGATTAAAGTGATTGACCCCAAACATGCAGAGTACCCTGTCTCTTTCAAAGACACAATCTGTTGATGTGGGTATTAGCCTGCTTGGAGTAAGGTTTTATGCAAAATGCCCTGCAGATTTTGCATTTTTGTTATTTTTATGGAACAAGGAGTGGTAGGAAATTGATAGCATTCTGGAAAATCCCAGATGGTCCATCAATTGTGCAACATGAATGTTTAGGAAAGTCCTCATCTTATCTTATAAAAATGTATGGCATTAATCATCATCATCATCATCATCATGGGCAGTCCCTCGGAATCGAGGAAGACTTGCTTCCACTTTTAAAATGTCCTTAGGTGGCTGAAAAGTCAAATATGAGAACCATAGTCACAGGTGGGACAGATAGTCATTGAGGGAAAGGTTTGCCACATGCTCTGTCCGCTGCCTGCGCTTGATTTCTGCATGCTCTCGGCGATGAGACGCGAGGTGCTCAGCGCCCTCCTGGATGCACTTCCTCCATTAAGGGTGGTTTTTGACCAGGGACTCCCAGGTGTTAGGGTGGATGTTGCACTTTTCCAGGGAGGCTTTGAGGGTGTCCCTGTAATTTTTCCTCTGTCCGCCTTTGGCTCGTTTGCCGTAAAGAAGTTCCGAGTAGAGCGCTTGCTTTGGGAGTCTCGTGTCTGGCATGCGAACAATGTGACCTGCCCAGCGGAGCTGATCAAGTGTGGTCAGTGCTTCAAAGCTGGGGATGTTGGCCCGGTCGAGGACGCTAATGTTGGTGCGTCTGTCCTCCCAGGCCACACAGCACTGCCCCCCCAGTCATCAAGATCCATGGCACAGCCCTGGACAACATGGACCATTTCCCATACCTCGGGAGCCTCTTATCAACAAGAGCAGACATTGACGACGAGATTCAACACTGCCTCCAGTGCGCAAGTGTAGCCTTCGGCCGCCTGAGGAAAAGAGTGTTTGAAGACCAGGCCCTCAAAGCTGCCACCAAGCTCATGGTCTACAGGGCTGTAGTAATACCCGCCTTCCTGTATGGCTCAGAGACATGGACCATGTACAGTAGACCCCTCAAGTCACTGGAGAAATACCACCAACGATGCCTCCGCAAGATCCTACAAATCCCCTGGGATGGCATTAATAGAACAACCTGAACAACACGCAAACCTGACGATGAACATGTCTAAAAGTACTTCAGAGACCTTAGTTGGAATTAATTGGTGTTTCACATTTCGCATGTTTTCCAAGGGAAGGTCTGAACATCACTCGGCAATTAACATGATCTCCCCTTTAAAGAAAATACTGCTTTTCTGCTTGCCTTCCCTGGGCCTTCACGAATAAAAGCAGTTCCTTTTTTCTGTGTCAGTTTGCTCCCCTCCCCACCTCTCCTCATAGCATTGACTCTTTGCTAGGATATATGTCCGCTGGCAGTACTTACTTTCTGGTACTTTGACTGACTGGACTTGAACAATGAGTGTCAGAAGCAATGTTCCCTCTAATTATTTTTCTTGGTGCGTGGTCCCTTTAAATGTGCATGCTCAGTATCTTTTCCAGTGGCAGCAGCTGGTGAACGGCCTGCACAGGACCACCCGAGCGCGGCCACGCACCTTAGGGGGAACATTGGTCAGAAGGCTACTTAAGTGCGGAAGGCATCACAGCTGAAATGGAATTTGTCCTTGCTCAATATCTGTACATGCATACTTTTAGCAGAGGTCGCTGGATAGTGATTAGGAATCAGAGGAATAGTTGACTAAGCCATGGCGCTGAGACCAGTGGCACTGCCCATATTGTACCTCTGGCTAGGATCTCCAAACTCAGCACAGTGGGGGAAATCGATCCTTAGACCTTCATGCCCTGTATGGTTCAACTATGCAGTGGTTAAACCAGCTCAGCCTTTGGAAGAGCCAACCCTTTACATTTATTAATTAAAAAAAGAGAAATGCAAGAGTGCTGCTTAGCACCTTTTCAGAAGGTAGGGTTATCACTGCACTAAGGGGCAAGAGCCACAAGGTTCACCTTAAGAGATTAATGGTAACATTAACTCATGTGTTTGCTGTACAACTTAAAAAAAAGTGACAAATAGTTTGCGCTCAATTTTGGGACCTTGTTGATTCTGTGTCAGGTGATATGAGAGCAAGTGACCTGTTTTAGAATCATAGAATGATACAGCACGGAAGGAGGCCATTTGGCCCGTCAAGCCTGTACTGGCTTTTTGTAAGAGCTATCCAATTAACCCCTCTCTCCTGCTCTTTCCCCATAGCCCTGCAACCCTCCCCCCCTTTTGTTTGGATTGGTGTTAAATAAGAACTTAGTGCTACAAATTGGTCAAAAAATATTTTAAAACTTCATCACGTTGCTCAACTGGATAAGTTCATTATGCAGGAAATTCTATGGCCTTAATATTCTTTCTCCATCTACCCGTGTAAATGGGATCGTCAGTGGTGCAAAATAGGCTGGAATTCCGTTGTGCCAGAATTCTGCCACATTTAGCTCCCATTCCATTTTGCAGCATTAAAGTAGTTGGGATGGGGAATCTTACACTCCGATATCTTCAGGCTCCATGCAAACAAGGCAGCAGACTTGTAAGCTAGGTATGGGCAAATAGTATCCCTCTGGAAAAGAGGAAGCTGTGGAAGGAGTTTGATTGACATCTTTAGATTTTCACAGATATGGAAAATTTGGATCCCAGGAAGTTCTTCTGTTGGGCATAGGATTCTCGGAGGACATGATTTAAAGTTAAAGAAAATAGGAGATGTAAGCAACTATTGAGGAACAGTTGAAAGAATTGTGTAAGAGATTACCAGCTGGGGTGGTGGAACAGAAAGTCATGACAGGCGTTCAAAAAGGATTGGATGCATTCCTATTAAGAGGACTCAGCGCTGTTAATTCTAGAATCACAATAAGGAACATAAGAACATAAGAAATAGGAGCAGGAGTAGGCCATACGGCCTCTCGAAGAAACTGTCTATTTCTGTCTTAAATTTATTCAATATCCCGGCTTCCACAGCTCTCTGAAGCAGCGAATTCCACAGATCCACAACCCTCTGAGAGAAGAAATTTCTCCTCGTCTCAGTTTTAAATGGGCGGCCCCTTATTCTAAGATCATGCCCTCTAGTTCTAGTCTCGTCTATCAGTGGAAACATCCTCTCCACATCCACCCTGTCAAGCCCCCTCATAATCTTATATGTTTCAATAAGATCACCTCTCATCCTTCTGAATTCCAAGAAGTAGAGGTCCAACCAACTCAACCTTTCCTCATAAGCCAACCCCCTCATCTCCGTAAATAACCTTGTGAACCTTCTCTCAACTGTCTCCAGAGCAAGTATTTCCTTTCGTAAATATGGAAACCAAAACTGCACGCAGTATTCCAGGTGTGGCCTCACCAATACCCTGTACAACTGTAGCAAGACTTCCCTGTTTTATACTCCATCCCCTTTGCAATAAAGGCCAAGATTCCATTGGCTTTCCTGATCATTTGCTGTACCTGTATACTAACCTTTTGTGTTTCGTGCACAAGTACCCCCAGGTCCCACTGTACTGCGGCACTTTGCAATCTTTCACCATTTAAATAATAACTTGCTCTTTGATTTTTTTTCTGCCAAAGTGCATGACCTCACACTTTCCAACATTATACTCCATCTGCCAAATGTTTGCCCACTCATAAACTCAGTAAGTTTATGTCCTTTTGCAGATTTTGTGTGCCCTCCTCACACATTGCATTTCCTCCCATCTTTGTATTGTCAGCAAACCTGGCTATGTTACACTCGGTCCCTTCCTCCAAGTCATTAATATAGATTGTAAATAGTTCGGGTCCCAGCACTGATCCCTGCGGCACCCCACTGGTTACTGATTGCCAACCCGATAATGAACCATTTATCCTTGCTCTCTGTTTTCTGTTCATTAGCCAATCCTCTATACATGCTAATATATTACCCCCAACCCCGTGAACTTTTATCTTGTGCAGTAACCTTTTATGTGGCACCTTGTCAAATGCCTTCTGGAAACGGGTAGGTGGTTTAGAAAGGTAGGCTCTTAAATTGTCCGGTGGTTTTGTAATGTTTGTGGTCACAGGGTTGGAGGATTTATGGGATTTGATATAAATATCTTTCATTGCTGAAGATTTAATCTCACTGAATGGGGATTTCCAACATTCACTTTCTGTTTTCAACAGGGAAAGAGAAAGTTAACATATGGATAGAAAAGATTGTTTTAGGTTTAGTGAACAGTCTTTTAGTTCCCTTTAACTGAACTATGCCATTTTCTGTGTGCTAACTTTTACCATTTTCCTTTCCTCTCTTTCAATATCTCTTAAAAGTGTGTGTTTCCTCTCCTTATTCAGTCTTTGAGCATCCTCATCCCCCTTTACTCTGTTTCTTCCATCCACTCCACGTATTAGCAAATACTCAGTGACAGTGGGAGAATGGAACAAAAGGTCTCAGACAAAACTGTTAACAAACCAAATCCCAGCTGAACCTGCTTGTAACCTCCGCTGAGAGATCTGCCACAGAAAACAGAAAAATACTTTTAGCTTTGTTGATCTGTAAATCCTGGTTTTGTGTATGTGGAAGGAAGTGACTGCAGCAAGGGACGATTAAACAAGATGCTGACAATTAATGATTTTGAAAAGACAGAAAATAAAACTGAGGGTGAAAAATCATTGTCCAAAACGTTAATCTGTCCTTTCTTTATCAGATCCGTGTCCTGGTTTATAAATTCCTCCATAGCCTTCCTCTTGAGTTGTTAAAGTACAACATTTTGACTCCGCTCCAACAATCTTTGACTACCCCTGCAGACTTTCGGATTCCATAAGTACGTGATCATAATCATTTATTTAAAGTCAAGTGGCAATTCTGATCTTTTTCAGAAAATATAACCAGTTTTGTGCAGATATTGTAATGCAATTCATACAAAATCCAACTCTATTTGGACTACAGTTGTTCCCAATCCTTCGCTGTTTAAGTTGACTGGAAACTATGTTCCTTCCTCCCACTGAACAACCAGGCAAATTCCAAACTCCTTGCTCACTATCACTTTCAACCTGACCACCACTATAACCCTGAATCCCAGTCTCTGTTTCCTTCAACCTACTTGTGTCTATTATTTGAAATTGAAGAAATGTTTATTTTCTCATTATTATTTAGGATTAACAGCACAGAAACAGGCCATTCGGTCCAACCAGTCCATGCTCGAGCCTCCTCCCGTCTTTCCTCATCTAAATCTATCAGCATAACCCTCTATTCCCTTCTCCCTCATATGCTTGTCTAGCCTTCCCTTAACTGCATCTATATTATTCGCTTCAACCTCTCCCTGTGGGTGCGAGTTCCACATTCTCACCACTCTTTGGGTAAAGAAGTTTCTTCTGAATTCCCTATTATAGCCTTTTTGCATTTTTTGTGCCAAGAATGGAAGAATTAATTATTTTTAAAATGCATCTAGATGTGGCTAAATGAGAAATCAGTCTGGGTGACATTTAAATGAAAGTACTATGTGGAGACTCTGAGGGGAATTTTAACCCAAAGACAGGTGGGTTGGGGCAAGTGGGAAGGTTAAAAATGTAAAATTCTGAAACCCGATCCTAACTCGCCTCCAACCCACCCATTTCTGGTTTTAATGTCGGAGGGGCAGGTGACCAACTCGAGCAGGAACAACAAACTTGACCCCCACGAGATCGGACCCCTGGGATGGGCCAACTTCGCACCCCCGCCCCCTCCCTTCCCCGGCGATATCTGATTCCCCCCACCGATGTCAGACTTACCAAACATCTGTTTCCCACCTGAATAGGCTGCCAGCCTGTCAATCAGGCTGGCTGTCGGGTGAGAAACCCTTTGAAAAAATGTAAACGACATCCTGCGGTTCATTTTGGCAGGGCATATAGGAAACCCTTACTTCCAGGTTTCCCGTCTGAAACCCCTCCCCCACTCCTGGAGCCCCTGTCACTGTGGAATTCAGGCCTATTCCTGAGTGGATCTGGGGTAGGCAGGTGTAGAAATTGGCTAGGGAGCTATTCTGCCAGCTTCCTGACATCTCCAGGAATTTCTCTCGGATATGATGGTGGCCACTAAACACTTTCATCCAAATATGAGCAGATGTAGTCAAAGCAGATGCAGATGTGGTTCCCATCATTATTGTTACACCAACGCTGTAAGCAAGGCATGCCAGCATACTACTGGTGTCCAGCGTTGCTTTTTGGGTTGGAGGTGATTTAGATGCTTTCTTCTATCTAATTCCTGTGAAGTGAATGTAACTGGACTGATGCTTGCAGGGTCTGGAGTGCTTGATGTGATGGGACCGTTTGCTCCTCCTCCTTCTCCTGAATTCAGATTGAGGAATGATTTGATGGTTATGTTTTTTAATCATGTCCTGTGACAAATCACATCCCTGCTCTACAGTAAATGGAACCTAACCTGCCAGTCAAGGCTCAAAGGTAGCAATGAGTCTGAACATTGTGAGTTCAAGCCCTAGTGAACAGGCTTGGCTTTCAGCCAGCATAAAGGCTGAAAGTTCAGTGCAGTGCAGTACAGAAGGGGTTCATAAAATAACACATTTGCTTCCAACATGTTTTCTCTTTTAAAAGTATAATTGAGCTGTGAAATAAAGTTAACACTATGGTAAATTCAAAAGTGTGATGTTATACTATTTTGAATTACTTCTGCAAATACTTCAAGTTTCTTTATGCTTAAACATCAGAATACATATAAACTGACATGGCAGTATCGGATTAATCCAGTAACAACAAACTAATTTGTGACTGTACTCTGATCTTTGGGAGGGAGGAGAGAAAAGGAAACAGTTTAAATTGTTGAATAACATGAGTTTGAACTTTATTTTCGTTATCTTGTCTCTTGGCAGATAAAGCACAAGCTTACTTTCAGCTTCACAGGCCTAGTTTCAAAATGCAGCCTCCAGAATGCCCACCAGAATTGTTTCAGAAACTATTGGAGTCCCCGCAGCATTGTGCTCGGCACTCCGAGACACAGCTGGATGACCAGCCTTGTCCCCGTGATATCTCCGCACCCCCCCCACCCACCCCGCCTGCGATCTTTCCCCAAGCACCCCTCTTCCCCACCCCCCCGCCCCCGGGTCCTTGGCAATGACCATCTAACGCAGGCCTTCCCGCCAAACAGTCGACCGGTTTCTCAATCTAGTCAGCTGCTGGCGGGAAACAGGGGAAAAGTATTGAAACAAAGTCTTGTCATTCCCCGTATTTCTGGGTTTCCCGGCTGCTAAAAGCTGCCCTGTTCCTTCCCCACCTCCCTGTAAATATCGAGGCCGTGGCACTGTTGCTTTGTGAACTCCCTCTGTAGCATGCTGTTATCCAACTTGCTGTTATGTGGAATACATCTTACCAATTCCACTGTTGCCTAGTGCAGATCTTTGAGTTGAGCCTATTTCCACCTCCGTGACATTACTCGTCTCTGCCCTTGCCTCAGCTCATCTGCTGCTGAAACCCTCATCCATTCCTTTCTTACCTCCAGACTTGACTATTCCAATGCACTCCTGGCTGGCCTCCCACATTCTACCCTCTGTAAACTAGAAGTGATTCAAAACCCGGCTGCCCCGTGTCCTAACTCGCACCAACTCCTGCTCACCCATCACCCCTGTGCTCGTTGACTTACATTGGCTTCCAGTTAAGCAATGCCTTGATTTCAAAATTCTCATCCTTGTTTTCAAATCCCTCCATGGCCTCGCCCCTCCCTATCTCTGTAACACCTCCAGCCCCACAGCTCCCCGAGATGTCTGCACTCCTCTAATTCTGCCCTCCTGAGCATCCCTGATTATAATCACTCCACCATCGGTGGCTGTGCCTTCTGTTGCCTTGGCCCCAAGCTCTGGAACTCCCTGCTTAAAGCTCTCTGTCTCTCCTTCAATACACTCCTTAAAATGTGCCCCTTTGACCAAGTTTTTGGTCACCTGGGCTAATTTCTCTATGTGGCTCAGTGTCAATTTTTTATCGCATAATACTCCTGTGAAGCGCCTTGGGACATTTCACTATGTTAAAGGCGCTATACAAATATAAGTTGTTGTTGAGTGTATTGATATCCCGGGACATTGCAGCAAATAAACTCAATGCAGTCTCTGCGGCCTTTTGGCCTCCTGTCTCTGTACTGAGCAAATACTTAGGCCACACAAGGAGTTTCTGTTGTGTCCTTTATAATTGATCCCCCTGTGTGATTCCTTGTATTCCTCCCTCATCCTGCTGTTACTTTGAATTGCAGAATGCCAACCGCAGTCAGCCAGCCTTTTTGTTTATTTATCGACAAACATAGATGCCTGTGCCTCACTGGGTTATGACAATCACACATCCCATCGCACGCAGTGATATTAGAGTGCCAGGTTCTGGGTGTCAGTTAATTCTTGCTGCTTGCACAGAGATCTTAACCTCCCCCCAATGTAGAATATAACTGTTTCATAAATGATTCAACAACAACTTGCATTTATATATTTATATAGTGCTTTTAAAATAATAAAACATTCCCAGACACTTCAGGGGACGTTATCAGACAACTATTTGACACTGTGCCACATGGAGATATTAGGACAGATGATCAAAAGCTTGATCAAAGAGGTGGGTTTTAAGGAGCATCTTAAAATGCCCCGCGATTTTGCCTCCACTGCTCTATCTGGAAGTTTATCCCACATGTTGATATTTCGCCTAAAATTACCATTTATTAATTGGCTCCATGTATTTACCAGGATGATACAAATACCTTATTTTTTTATTCCCACCAATGTGGGAGGACAATATACACCAAACACTTTGGCCTGCAATGTTTAATTTGATCCAGTCATTGTCAGGTAGGCTACAATGTTCAGAGGAAGCACAGTGCTAACATTACCGATTTCAGAGAGCGCACACCACTGACTGACACTCTCGATTTCAGAGAACGCACAGCGCTAACACTGCAGTGTTCCTCTAGAGAACGCACAGCGCTAACACCATCTAGTTTGAACTGATGGAGACTAGACCTACTCCCTCAGTTTAATCTGAAGCAATATCGAGGTTAACTTTTCTGATACCCTTAATAAACTCAACTATCTTTATATAAGATCACCACCTGTGAAGCCCAAGTCTCTCCAATCTTTCCTCATGACTCGGACCTCTGACATTGATTTTTGCTGCACTGCCTCCACAGCTTGAACGTCTCTCTTTTGAGACTGGATTTTTGTGCTCAAGTTCCTTGAGTGGGACTTGAACCCACAACTATTCTGATTCAGAGGCAATTTTGTTTGTGATTTGAGTTTAGGTGAAGGAAGTGTGAGTTTGTGGGGCAGGATTTTAAATTCAAAACCATGGTTGGGCCACATGACGTAAACTGGGATTAAATGTTGTTAAATATGAGAATTCTTTCTCCAAATAAATACAGACGGCATGTTGGTGAGGCAGCTCTTGCCTCAATTTTATTTTTCTGCCAACTCTGTTTTCATCAAACTTGACAATTAGATTTTTCCATCTGGGTTTCTAACCCTCCCAGATTGTTTGCGAGTCTCCTGGGTGGACTAATCCAGCCAGAAGGAGAGGGGCTGGTCTAGATAAAGATATAGAGTACATCAATAGTCAGTGTACAACATGTCAATCGGTAAGCAAGAAACCACCATCAGTACCATTACAGCCATGGAAATGGCCTCCCAGTGTGTGGTAAAGGTTACATATCGATTTTGCTGAGCTAGAAGGACAACAATTGTTCATTTTGATTGATAGCCAATCAAAGTGGGTAGAGGTGTTTCTGATGCGGAAAATAATAAGTAAAACACTAGACAATTTGCAAAGATTGTTTTCTTGATATGGTCTCCCAGAAGAAATTGTGACTGATAATGGGCCGCAATTTTGTTCAGAAGAATTTGCACAGTTCATGAGCAGAAATGGTGTGAAACATATCAAGGTTCCACCATACCACCCTGCTTCAAATGGTGCAGCAGAGCACACAGTACAAAGGCGTGGAGGCCCCGACCTGCAAGAAATCATCAGCGGCAGGACGGGGCCATAAAGGGAGCGATGTGCGGCCCAGGGAGCAGCGTGGAGGCATATTTCTACAAGGTACAGCGTGAGTTGGTACAGGAGGGCAATGCATACAAAAGGTTTACAAGTACAGCCCGAAGGGAGTTTTCTACTGATTCTACAAGCTGCTTGGGATGAACCTCGACAGCAACCACTGCATCTCCTTCCAGACCTGCCATGCAAAGGGGCAATCCCGAAGGAGATGGATGACAGTCTCGTCCACACACAGCCAACTCGGGGGCAGAGTGCCGTGTCTCTGAAACCCTGGCTGTGCATGAAGGATCTGACGGGTAGGGCCCTTCTCACCGCCAACCAAGCTACGTCTTGGTGCTTGTTTTTTTTCAAAATATACTTTATTCATATAAAAATTTGTACAGTACATTCAAAAGCAGTTCAGTACATTTAGCTGCGGTCAGCAATCCCATACTCTACATTTGGGTGCTGACGGCAGTTCCGTTCGATACATTTCCTTGCTTTTCAGTTCAAGTACAATTCGGTACAATACGGGATACATTGTAGTACATTCAACAAATTACATTACACGTGTCACTATACAGTACACGGAATGGGTGACGGTACATTTACATTTTTCCTTTCCAATGTGCATTACGAAACAGACCTTGCATTGTACATGGCACTACATCGGTGTTTACAGATCATGGTGCTCCATGTACACAAAAAGTAAATTACAAGTACGGCCCGAGGGGGGTTTTGTACTGATTCCTGCCCCCGGGTTTACCGTGGCAGAAGGGCTTTAAACTGTGGCCCTTCCCCACCGTGCCTTTGTCCCTCAGCACGTAATCCTGGATCTTGGATTGCGCCAGTCTGCAACACGCAGACGTGGACATCTCCTTGCTCTGGAAGACCAGCAAGTTTCGGCAAGACCAAAGAGCGTCTTTGACCGAGTTGATGGCCCTCCAGCAGCAGGTGATGTCTGTCTCGGTGTGTGTCCCTGGGAACAGCCCGTAGAGCACAGAGTCCTGTGTTACGGAGCTGCTTGGGATGAACCTCGACAGCAACCACTGCATCTCCTTCCAGACCTGCCTTGCGAAGGCACAATCCTGAAGGAGATGGGTGACAGTCTCATCCGCCCCGCAGCCGACTCGGGGGCACCGTGCCGTATTGATGAGACGTCGGCTGTGCATGAACGCTCTGACAGGTAAGGCCCTCCTCACCGCCAACCAAGCTACGTCTTGGTGCTTGTGTGAGAGCTCTGGCAACCACTGCTTTATGGCCTTGTGGTCAAAGGGGTGTTTTGTGAAAAACTTTTCCACGAAGGACAGGTGGACAGGCATGGTGCAACTGGTGGGGGCGTTTCGAGGCAGCATGGCCAGGCCCATCCTTTGCAACAAAGGGGACAGGTAGAACCTCAGCACGTAGTGACACTTGGTGTTTGTGTACCGGGGGTCTGTGCACAGCTTGATGCAGCCACACACAAAGGTGGCAATCAGGATGAGGGTCACGTTTGGAACATCCTTTCCTCCACTGTCCAGAGATTTGTACATTGTGTCTCTGCGGACACGTTCCATTTGGGACCTCCAGACAAAGTGGAAGACGGCCCGGGTGACTGCCACGGCACAGGAGCGAGGGATGGGCCAGACCTGTGCCACGTGCAGCAACCCCGAGAGCACCTCACTCCTGATGACCAGGTTCTTTCTTGCCATGGAGAGGAAGCACAGCTTCCACCATCCCAGTTTTTGCTTCACTTTGGCGATACGCTCTTCCCAGTTTTTGGCGCACTCCCCGTCCGCTCCGAACCATATTCCCAACACCTTCAGATAATCTGGCTTAACGGTGAAGGGAATAAAGGATCGGTCGGCCCAGTTGCCGAAGAACATGACCTCGCTTTTGCTGCGATTGACCTTCGCTCCCGAGGCCAGTTCAAACTGGTCGCAGATTGTGAGCAATCTGCGGACTGAGTGCGGATCCGAGCAAAAGATGGCCACGTTGTCCACGTACAGGGAGATCTTGACCTGAGCGCCTCCGCTGCCTGGGATCGTCACCCCTCTAATGCCAAAAATACCACTTTCACTCCGCTACCACTATGTGGCCTAAAATTCAGGCTTCAATTTGCGCAGCCCTAAAAATCGGCATTGCACGAGGATTCGTGGCGCAAACTGCGAATTTTCTGCAACTTTACTCCGAGGCTGATACCGCTGCGAGAGAGGTCTTGGGAGGGGGGAGAACACCAAAAAAAAAAATCACAAAACATTCACAAAACACTTAAACAGTGAATCGCTGAAAAAGAATTAAAAAATAAAAACTTTAACTTACCTTTTTGCAGGTCTTCATACCCACCGCTGTTCCAAGGGCTGCAATGCAGGTTTTTACCCTGGCGATTTTTTTCATCCTAAATATGGGTGCACTGTGAGCCAAATCTTTGGTGAAAGCGCTATTTCGAGTCTTGCAAGGCGGCGGTCCTCTCCCCAGCGGTACTTAACAACCGCTGCCGCAAGACTTCTCCGAATTTTCCGCCGCACCGTTTTTTGCCAAAAACGGCGAAACAGCGGCAAAAAAACGGGTACAAGTTTGGGGAATTTTTAGCTCTATATAAAATATAATCAGAGAATCATAGAATGGTTACAGCACAGGAGCAGGCTATTGGGCCCGTCGAGCCCGTGACGGCTCTCTGCAAGAGCGCTTCAGCCAGTCCCACTCCCCCACCCTTTCCCCGTAGCCCTGCAAATTTCTTTCCTTCGGGTATTTATCCAACTCCCTTTTGAAAGCCATGATTGAGTCTGCCTCCACCAGCCTTTCAGGCAGCACATTCCAGATCCTAACCACTCGCTGCGTAAAATAGTTTTTCCTCATGTCTCCTCTGATTCTTTTGCCAATCATCTTAAATCTGAGTCCTCTGGTTCTCGACACTTCCACCAATGGGAACAGTTTCTCTCTGTCTACTCTGTCCAGACCCCTCATGACTTTGAACACCTCTATCAAATCTCCTCTCAACCTTCTCTGCTATAAGCAGCGGGAGTCTGGGGGAGGGCTATAAAGGCCCAACGTCGAGGAGGAGGAGCAGTCCGAGCAGCAAGAGTCCGGGGGAGGCCTATAAAGGCCCAACGTCGAGGAGGAGGAGCAGTCCGAGCAGCAAGAGTCCGGGGGAGGCCTATAAAGGCCAACCGGGGAAGCTGCAGTGGGGAGAGGAGGCAAAAAAAACGTATAAAGAAATCGAAAGGTGACATCACAGCCAAGGGGGTACGTGATTGGCTGGTGATTGGTAAGTAGTTTTTATTTTTCTTTTCTTTATCAGTAAGTAACCTTTTGGCATTGTTGTTGCCAAATTAAGTTAATCTAAGGGTTAAGTCATGGCAGGATAGCTCGGACACGTGTTATGCTCCTCCTGTACTATATGGGAAGTCAGGGATGCTTCCGGTGTCCCTGACGACTATGTGTGCGGGAAGTGCATCCGCCTGCAGCTCCAACAGACCGCATTGCGGCACTGGAGCTGCGGGTGGATTAACTCTGAAGCATCCACGATACTGAGGTGGATGTGAATAGCACGTTTAGTGAGTTGGTCTTGCCGCAGGTAAAGGGTACACAGCCAGATAGGGAATGGGTGACCAACAGGAAGAGCAGTGCAAGAAAGGTAGTGCAGGGGTCCCCTGTGGTCATCCCCCTGCAAAACAGATACACCACTTTGGGTACTGTTGTGGGGGGTGACTCATCAGGGGAGGGCAGAAGCAGCCAAGTTCACAGCACCGTGGGTGGCTCTGCTGCACAGGAGAGCAGGAAAAAGAGTGGGAGAGCTATAGTGATAGGGGATTCAGTTGTAAGGGGAATAGATAGACGTTTCCGTGGCCGCAACCGAGACTCCAGGATGGTATGCTGCCTTCCTGGTACAAGGGTCAAGGATGTCTCGGAGCAGGTGCAGGGCTTTCTGAAAAGGGAGGGTGAACAGCCAGTTGTCGTGGTGCATATAGGTACCAACGATATAGGTAAAAAACAGGATGAGGTCCTCCGAGATGAATTTAGGGAGCTAGGAGCTAAATTAAAAAGTAGGACCTCAAAAGTAGTAATCTCAGGATTGCTACCAGTGCCACGTGCTAGTCAGAGTAGGAATCGCAGAATAGCTCAGATGAATACGTGGCTTGAGGAGTGGTGCAGAAGGGAGGGATTCAAATTCCTGGAACATTGGAACCGGTTCTGGGGGAGGTGGGACCAGTACAAACTGGACAGTCTGCACCAGGGCAGGACTGGAACCAATGTCCGAGGGGGTGTTTGCTAGTGCTGTTGGAGAGGAGTTAAACTTAAATGGCAGGGGGATGGGAACCTATGCAGAGAGACAGAGGGAAATAGAATGGGGGCAGAAACAAAAGATAGAAAGAAGAAAAGTAAAAGTGGAGGGCAGAGAAACCTAAGGCAAAAAGCAAAAAGGGCCACATTACAGCAAAATTCTAAAAGGGCAAAATGTGTTAGAAATGTTGTGTATCTGTAAAAGCATGCACTCCCATGTTCTGCCACCAGGGAGCGCATCCCCTGAAGTCCCAAGGGATCCCAGCATGCCTTGGGAGCACTGTATATGAGCCAGCCCCTAAGGCCTGTTACTCACTCTGGAGTGTCTTAATAAAGACTGAGGTCACTGTTACTTTAACCTCCCTGTGTGCTGTCTCATCTATGTTAGGAACACAACAACTGGCACCGAGTACACGATTCCAATGCAAAGATGCAGCAAACTGTGGGCATCCTGGAGAAGTTCTCGGAGGGTGAGGACTGGGAAGCCTATGTCGAACGGCTAGACCAGTACTTTGTAGTCAACGAGCTGGACGGAGAAGGAAGCGCTGCAAAAAGGAGAGCGGTCCTCCTCACGGTCTGCTGGGCACCGACCTACAGCCTCATGATAAATCTTCTGGCTACAGTGAAACCCACAGATAAGTCGTATGAGGAGCTGTGTACACTGGTTCAGGAGCATCTCCGAGAGAGAGCGTGCTGATGGCGAGGAATCGGTTCTATATGTACCAGTGATCTGAAGATCAGGAAGTGGCGAGCTACATCGCCGAGCTAAGGCGACTTGCAGGACAATGTGAGTTTGATAGCTACCTGGAGCAAATGCTCAGATACTTTTTTGTACTTGGCATTGGCCACGAGAGCATCCTTTGAAAACTTTTGACTGCAGAGACACCGACCCTCAGTAAGGCCATTGCGATAGCACAGGCATTTATGTCCACCAGTGATAACACCAAACGAATCTCTCAGCACGTGAGTGAAACATAAATTAACTGGAACTGTGTTTGCGAGCAGAAATGTACAGGGTAGAACCCACGAGTCTGCAACAGCCAGCAGGCCTCAGGTGACCCAGATGACTCAGAGTCCGCAACAAAGGATGAATGCAAGGCAATTCACACCTTGTTGGCATTGTGGAGGCTTCCATTCAGCCTATTCATGCCGCTTCAAAGGGTATGTTTGCAAGAGTTGTGGAACAATGGGGCACCTCCAACGAGCTTGCAGACGACCTGCAAGCTCTGCTAACCACCACATGGCAGACGAAGATTGGTCCATGGTGGACCAAAGCAATTTCGAGCCTCAGAGAGAGGAGGCAGATGCTGAAGTACATGGGGTGCACACATTTTCGATGAAATGTCCACCTATAATGCTGAACATAAAATTGAATGGCTTACCCGTAGCCATGGAACTGGACACTGGCACTAGCCAATCCATCATGAGTAAAAAGATGTTTGAGAGACTGTGGTGCAACAAGGCACTCAGACCAGCCCTGAGCCTCATCCACATGAAACTGAGAACGTACACCAAGAGCTTATCACTGTCCTGGGCAGCGCCATGGTCAAGGTCACCTACGAGGGCATGGTGCACGAACTGCCACTCTGGATTGTCCTGGGCTATGGCCCCACACTGCTTGGAAGGAGCTGGCTGGGCAAAATCCGCTGGAACTGGGATGACATCCGAGCGCTATCACATGTCGGTGAGGCCTCATGTACCCAGGTTCTTAACAAATTTCCTTCCCTTTTTGAGCCAGGCATTGGAAACTTTTCCGGGGCAAAGGTGCGGATCCACTTGGTCCCAGAGGCACGACCCATTCACCACAAGGCGTGACCGGTACCTCACATAATAAGGGAGAGAGTGGAAATCAAGCTGGACAGGCTGCAACGCGAGGGCATCATCTCCCCAGTGGAATTCAACGAGTGGGCCAGCCCGATTGTTCCAGTACTCAAAAGTGATGGCACGGTCAGGATTTGCGGCAATTATACAGCAACTATTAATCATTTCTCACTACAGGACCAATACCCGCTACCTAAGGCAGACGACCTATTTGCGATGCTGGCAGCAGGCAAGACATTCACCAAGCTTGACCTGACTTCGGCCTCCATGACGCAGGAGCTGGAGGAGTCTTCGAAGGGCCTTACCTGCATCAACACGCACAAGGGACTGTTCATCTACAACAGATGCCCGTTTGGAATTCAGTCGGCTGCAGCGATCTTCCAGAGAAACATGGAAAGCCTACTCAAGTCGGTACCACGCACGGTGGTTTTTCAGGACGACATATTGGTCACGGGTCGGGACACCGTCGAGCACCTACAAAAACTGGAGAAGGTCCTCCAGCGACTGGATCGCGTAGGGCTGCGGCTGAAGAGGTCAAAATGCGTTTTCATGGCAACAGAAGTGGAGTTTTTGGGGAGAAGGATCATGGCAGATGGCATTCAGCCCACAGACACCAAGACAGAGGCTATCAGGAACACGCCCAGGCCACAGAACGTCACGGAGCTGCAGTCGTTCCTGGAACTCCTCCACTATTTTGGTAACTTCCTACCGGGGTTAAGCACCCTCTTAGAGCCACTACATGTGTTATTGCATAAAGGTGAGAACTGGGTATGGGGAAAAAAACAAGTAATTGCTTTTGAGAAAGCCAGAAACATTTTATGCTCCAACAAGCTGCTTGTATTGTATAACACGTGTAAAAGACTCGTGCTAGCATGTGATGCGTCGTCGTATGGAGTCGGGTGTGTATTACAACAAGCTAACGTTGCAGGAAAGTTGTAACCTGTCGCCTATGCTTCCAGGAGCTAGGGCCGAGAGGGCCTACAGTATGATTGAGAAAGAGGCATTAGTGTGTGTGTGTGTGTGTTCGGGATAAAGAAAATGCATCAGTACCTGTTTGGCCTCAAATTTGAGCTGGAAACCAATCACAAGCCCCTCATTTCCCTGTTCGCTGAAAACAAGGGGATAAATACTAATGCCTCAGCCCGCATACAAAGGTGGGCACTCGCGCTATCAGCATATAACTATACCATCCGCCACAGGCCAGGCACCGAGAACTGTGCGGATGCTCTCAGTCGGCTACCATTGCCCACCACAGGGGTGGAAATGACGCAGCCTGCAAACTTGTTGATGGTGGCGCAGCCCGCAGACTTGTTGATGGTCATGGAAGCGTTTGAAATTGATAAATCACCTGTCACGGCCTGCCAGATTAGGACTTGGACCAGCCAAGATCCTCTGCTGTCCCTAGTAAAAAAACTGTGTACTGCATGGGAGCTGGGCCAGCATCCCCGCTGAAAATGCAAGAGCTAATCAAGCCATTCCAGCAGCGAAAGGACGAGCTGTCCACTGAGGCAGACTGCCTGTTGTGGGGTAACCGCGTAGTGCTACCCAAAAAGGGCAGTGAGACGTTCATCTCCAATCTCCACAGCACACACCCGGGTATAGTAATGATGAAAGTGAGAGCTAGATCCCACGTGTGGTGGCCCGGTATCGAATCTGACTTAGAATCTTGTGTCCGGCAATGCAGCGTGTGTGCTCAGTTGAGTAACGTGCCCAGAGAGGCACCACTAAGTTTATGGTCCTGGCCCTCTAGACCATGTTCGAGGATCCATGTCAACTATGCGGGCCTGTTTCCCGATAAAATGTTCCTGGTGGTGGTGGATGCTTTTTCAAAATGGATTGAATGTGAAATAATGTCGGGAAGCACTGTCACCGCCACCATTGAAAGCCTGAGGGCCATGTTTGCCACCCATGGCCTGCCTGACACACTGGTCAGTGACAACGGGCCATGTTTCACCAGTGCCAAATTTAAAGAATTTAGGATCCGAAATGGGATCAAACATGTCACTTCGGCCCCATTTAAACCAGCCTCCAATGGGCAGGCAGAGCGGGCAGTACAAACCATCAAACAGAGCCTTAAACGTGTCACAGAAGGCTCACTCCAAACCTGCCTGTCCTGAGTACTGCTCAGCTACCACACGAGACCCCACTCGCTCACTGAGGTGCCCCCGGTTGAGCTACTCATGAAAAGGACACTTAAAACCAGACCCTCGCTGGTTCAACCCAACCTGCATGATCAGGTAGAGAGCAGGCGGCAGCAGCAAAATGTAAACGATGGTCGCGCCACTGTGTCACGGGAAATTGATCTGAATGACCCTGTGTATGTGCTAAACTATGGACATGGTCCCAAGTGGATCGCGGGCATGGTGATAGCTAAAGAAGGGAGTAGGGTGTTTGTAGTCAAACTAGACAATGGACAAATTTGCAGAAAGCACCTGGACCAAACGAGGCTGCGGTTCACAGACTGCGCTGAACAACTCACAGCAGACACTTCCTTTTTCGAGCCCACAACACACACCTAAAGGCTCAACAACACCACGCCGGACCAGGAAATCAAACCCACCACGCCCAACAGCCCAGCAAGGCCAGGCTCACCCAGCAGCCCTGCAGGGCCAACAACATGCCAGCCCAGCGAGGGCACAGCCAACACACCAGAACAGACATTTGTACTGAGACGGTCCACTAGGGAAAGAAAGGCTCCCGACCGCCTCACCTTGTAAATAGTTTTCACTTTGACTTTGGGGGGGAGTGATGTTGTGTACCTGTAAAGCATACTCTCCCATGTTCCGCCACCAGGGAGCGCATCCCCTGAAGTCCCAAGGGATCCCAGCATCCTAAGGCCTGTTACTCACTCTGGAGTGTCTCAATAAAGACTGAGGTCACTGTTACTTTAACCTCCCTGTGTGCAGTCTCATCTGTTAGGAACACAACAAGAAAGCCTGAAGGCTCTGTGCCTCAATGCGAGGAGTATTCGGAATAAGGTGGACGAATTAACTGTGCAGATAGCAGTTAACGGTTATGCTGCAATTGGCATCACGGAGACATGGCTCCAGGGTGACCAAGGCTGGAAACTCAACATCCAAGGGTATTCAACATTTAGGAAGGATAGAGAGAAAGGAAAAGGAGGCGGGTGGCATTGCTGCTTAAAAAGGAAGTTAATGCAATAGTCAGAAAGGACATGAGCCTGGATGATGTGGAATCGGTATGGGTGGAGCTACGGAATACCCAAGGGCAGAAAACGCGAGTGGGAGTTGTGTACAGACCACCAGTGCTGTCATGTATTCAACCAGCATTGTAACCCATGGATAAACTGACCTAAGTTGTACACCGTGAGAACACTGACCACTAGGTGGGAGACACTCCTAACCTGGACCTTCAGGTATAAAAGGGGAAGCTCCACCCACCTTCATCACTTGAGTGCTAAGGAATAAAGGACAAGTCGCAGACTGACCTTCTCTCAAGCATGGGCTGCGTGTGCATTTATACTGTGCAGTAAGGATGTATCAATGGCGACAAGAAACTGGGATTTAAACCACGCGAGCATGGCCACTAGCAGAACAGATGAGAGGTACTGTGTTAAGGAATGGTTGGGACAGAGATTCAACATTGTTAAAGCAGCACACAGTTCTCCAGGCAGACAAGGGCAGTCCGGCATGCCCCAACATGTAGTCGAACCCAGAGGGGGAGTTCGACAGAGACAATGGCAAGCTGAACAGTGATTCACGCCATTGCAAGGGACAATGCGGCCAGTAATGGGGCCATCAACACCTGTTAATGGTGCACTCAAGGACAATAACAGGGGCAGTCAGGGACGATCGACTGGCAAGGGACCTTTTGTTTCAACCGCAACTCATGCTGGAGGCGTGGAGGCATACATTCAGCCGGAGTTTGCAGAGATGAGCAAAATACCTGCAGAAATTGCAGAAATGGACACTGGGGGAAATCGCTGGAAGCTGAAGTCCAGCGAGTTCATGTGGAGCACGTATACAGTTCATACACCAAGACGCCACCGATAATGATGAAAGTGCTCCTCAATGGCATCCCAGTATCAATGGAGTTAGACACGGGTGCCAGCCAGTCCCTGATGGGTATCAAACAGTTCGAAAAGTTGTGGGCATCCAAGGCCAGGAGGCCAAAATTATCGCCGATTGACGCACAGCTACGGACTTACACAAAGCAGATCATTCCGGTGCTAGGCAGCGCCACGGTAGTCGTGACCCACAAAGATTCGGAGAACAGGTTGCCACTCTGGATTGTCCCAGGGGACGGTCCCGCACTACTGGGGAGGAGTTGGCTTGCTGTCATGAACTGGAAATGGGGCGATGTCAATGTAATTTCCTCTGTGGAGCGAGTATCATGCTCACAGGTCCTGGACAAATTTGACTCATTATTTCAACCCAGCATTGGCACTTTCATGGGGGCCAAGGTGGTGATTCACATAAACCCGGACGCCAGACCAGTACACCACAAGGCCAGAGCGGTGCCGTACGTGATGCGGGAAAAGATAGAAGGCGAATTGGACCGCCTGTTGAGGGAAGGCATCATCTCGCCAGTCGAATTCAGTGACTGGGTGAGCCCGATTGTGCCGATGCTCAAGGCGGATGGGTCGGTCAGGATATGTGGCGATTACAAGGCCACCATCAATCGGGTGTCACTCCAAGACCAGTACCCGCTACCGAGAGCGGAGGACCTCTTTGCGACGCTATCCGGTGGCAAACATTTTTCAAATATTTGACCTGACCTCAGCTTACATGACCCAGGAGCTGGCGAGTGAGTCGAAGAAGCTGACCACCATCACGACACACAAGGGGTTGTTTGAGTGCAACAGATGTCCGTTCGGGATTCGCTCGGCCGCCGCGATCTTCCAATGAAATATGGAAAGCCTCCTCAAGTCGATTCCAGGGACGGTGGTTTTTCAGGACGACATCCTCATTACGGGTTACAATACTGAAGAACACCTTCACAACCTGGAGGAGGTGCTATGCAGACTGGACCGGGTAGGTCTGCGACTGAAAAAGGCGAAGTGCGTCTTCCTAGCTCCAGAGGTAGAATTCCTGGGGATGAGGGTAGCAGCAGACGGGATCAGCCCTACTGCATCCAAGACGGAAGCGATCCAGAGAGCACCCAGACCCCGTAACACAACGGAGCTGTGTTCGTTCCTGGGGTTCCTGAACTATTTTGGTAACTTTCTTCCCAAATTGAGCACGCTGCTATAGCCGCTAAACGTGCTCCTACGCAAAGGTCGCGAATGGGTCTGGGGGGACAGCCAGGAAAGGGCTTTTAATAGAGCACGCAATTTGTTATGTTCCAACAATCTGTTAACGCAATATGACCCATGTAAGAAACTTGTGTTAACATGCGATGCGTCGTCCTATGGTGTCGGGTGTGTGTTGCAGCATGTCAATGCCAAGGGTCAGTTACAGCCGGTAGCTTATGCCTCCAGGAGTCTGTCCCAGGCAGAAAGGGGCTACGGGATGGTAGAAAAGGAGGCGCTCGCATGTGTATATGCGGTAAAGAAAATGCACCAGTACCTGTTTGGCAGGAAATTTGAGCTGGAGACAGATCACAAACCCCTAACGTCCCTTTTGGCCGACAACAAGGCCATAAATGCAAACGCATCGGCCCGCATACAGAGGTGGGCACTCACGTTAGCCGTCTATGACTACACAATTCGGCACAGACCGGGCACCGAAAACTGCGCTGATGCACTCAGCAGGCTCCCACTAGCCACCACTGAGGGGGCTACCGAGCATGGTGCTGAGATGGTCATGGCTGTTGAAGCTTTCCGACACGAAGGCTCACCTGTGACAGCCCGTCAGATTAAAGTCTGGACAAATAGAGACCCGCTATTGTCTCTAGTCAAGAAATGTGTCCTGAATGGGGACTGAGCAGCCACGTACAGGGTATGCCCTGAGAAATTTAAACCATTTCACAGGCGCAAGGATGAACTCTCGATTCAGGCCGATTGCCTACTGTGGGGAAACAGAACTTAAAGAAGGCTAACTTTGAAGGTATGAGGCGTGAATTGGCTGAGATGGATTGGCGAATGATACTTAAGGGGTTGACTGTGGATGGGCAATGGCAGATATTTAGAGACCGCATGGATGAACGACAACAATTGTACATTCCTGTCTGGCATAGAAATAAAAAAGGGAAGGTGGCTCAACCGTGGCTATCAAGGGAAATCAGGGATAGTATTAAAGCCAAGGAAGTGGCATACAAATTGGCCAGAAATAGCAGCGAACCTGGGGACTGGGAGAAATTTAGAACTCAGCAGAGGAGGACAAAGGGTTTGATTAGGGCAGGGAAAATGGAGTATGAGAAGAAGCTTGCAGGGAACATTAAGACGGATTGCAAAAGTTTCTATAGATATGTAAAGAGAAAAAGGTTAGTAAAGACAAATGTAGGTCCCCTGCAGTCAGAATCAGTGGAAGTCATAACGGGGAACAAAGAAATGGCGGACCAATTGAACAAGTACTTTGGTTCGGTATTCACGAAGGAGGACACGAACAACCTTCCGGTTATAAAAGGGGTCGGGGGGTCTAGTAAGGAGGAGGAACTGAGGGAAATCCTTATTAGCCGGGAAATTGTGTTGGGGAAATTGATGGGATTGAAGGCCGATAAATCCCCAGGGCCTGATGGACTGCATCCCAGAGTACTTAAGGAGGTGGCCTTGGAAATAGTGGATGCGTTGACAGTCATTTTCCAACATTCCATTGACTCTGGATCAGTTCCTATGGAGTGGAGGGTAGCCAATGTAACCCCACTTTTTAAAAAAGGAGGGAGAGAGAAAACAGGGAATTATAGACCGGTCAGCCTAACATCGGTAGTGGGTAAAATGATGGAATCAATTATTAAGGATGTCATAGCAGTGCATTTGGAAAGAGGTGACATGATAGGTCCAAGTCAGCATGGATTTGTGAAAGGGAAATCATGCTTGACAAATCTTCTGGAATTTTTTGAGGATGTTTCCAGTAGAGTGGATAAGGGAGAACCAGTTGATGTGGTATATTTGGACTTTCAGAAGGCGTTCGACAAGGTCCCACACAAGGGATTGATGTGCAAAGTTAGAGCACATGGGATTGGGGGTAGTGTACTGACATGGATTGAGAACTGGTTGTCAGACAGGAAGCAAAGAGTAGGAGTAAATGGGTACTTTTCAGAATGGCAGGCAGTGACTAGTGGGGTACCGCAAGGTTCTGTGCTGGGGCCCCAGCTGTTTACACTGTACATTAATGATTTAGATGAGGGGATTAAATGTAGTATCTCCAAATTTGCGGATGACACTAAGTTGGGTGGCAGTGTGAGCTGCGAGGAGGATGCTGTGAGGCTGCAGAGCGACTTGGATAGGTTAGGTGAGTGGGCAAATGCATGGCAGATGAAGTATAATGTGGATAAATGTGAGGTTATCCACTTTGGTGGTAAAAACAGAGAGACAGACTATTATCTGAATGGTGACAGATTAGGAAAAGGGGAGGTGCAAAGAGACCTGGGTGTCATGGTACATCAGTCATTGAAGGTTGGCATGCAGGTGCAGCAGGCGGTTAAGAAAGCAAATGGCATGTTGGCCTTCATAGCAAGGGGATTTGAGTACAGGGGCAGGGAGGTGTTGCTACAGTTGTACAGGGCATTGGTGAGGCCACACCTGGAGTATTGTGTACAGTTTTGGTCTCCTAACCTGAGGAAGGACATTCTTGCTATTGAGGGAGTGCAGCGAAGGTTCACCAGACTGATTCCCGGGATGGCGGGACTGACCTATCAAGAAAGACTGGATCAACTGGGCTTGTATTCACTGGAGTTCAGAAGAATGAGAGGGGACCTCATAGAAACATATAAAATTCTGACAGGGTTAGACAGGTTAGATGCAGGAAGAATGTTCCCAATGTTGGGGAAGTCCAGAACCAGGGGTCACAGTCTAAGGATAAGGGGTAAGCCATTTAGGACCGAGATGCGGAGGAACTTCTTCACCCAGAGAGTGGTGAACCTGTGGAATTCTCTACCACAGAAAGTTGTTGAGGCCAATTCACTAAATATATTCAAAAAGGAGTTAGATGAGGTCCTTACTGCTAGGGGGATCAAGGGGTATGGCGAGAAAGCAGGAATGGGGTACTGAAGTTGAATGTTCAGCCATGAACTCATTGAATGGCGGTGCAGGCTAGAAGGGCCGAATGGCCTACTCCTGCACCTATTTTCTATGTTTCTATGTTTCTATGTTTCCATGTTTCTATGTTTCTATGTTTCTATGAAACCGCGTAGTCATGCTCCAGATGGGCAGAGAGGTGTTCATCAGAGAACTCCACAATGGGCACCCGGGCATTGTCACGATGAAGGCAATTGCCAGGTCACACGTTTGGTGGCCAGGGATAGACGCAGATCTGGAACTTTGTGTTCGCAGGTGCAACACGTGTGCCCAGCTGGGCCATGTGCCCAGGGAAGCCCCCCTTAGCCCCTGGCCACGGCCCGCCAAGCCTTGGTGACGCATCCATGTGGACTACGCAGGTCCTTTCATGGGGAAAATGGTTTTGGTTGTAGTAGACTCGAAATGGATCGAGTGTGACATTTTAAATTCAAGCACATCCTCTGCCACGGTAGAAAGTCTACGGGCAATGTTCGCCGCCCACGGTCTACCGGACATCTTGGTCAGCGACAATGGCCCGTGCTTCACAAGCACTGAATTCCAGGACTTCATGGCAGGCAATGGAATTAACCATATTAGAACGGCACCGTTCAAGCCGGCCTCAAACGACCAGGCAGAATGAGCAGTGCAGATAATCAAACAGGGGATGCTCAGATTCCAAGGGGGTTCCCTACAAACCCGCTTATCATCACTCCTGTTGGCCTATAGATCCTGACCACACTCGCTCACAGGGGTTCCACCCGCAGAGCTACTAATGAAAAGGACGCTCAAAACCCGATTATCCCTTATACACCCCACCATGAAAGAAATTGTCGAGAGCAGGCGCCAGTCACAATATCACTACCATGACAGGAATGCGAGGGCGCGATGTATTGATGTAAATTATCCTGTTTTTGTCCTCAACTACGCTGCAGGGCCCAAATGGCTCGCAGGCACTGTGGTTGCCAAAGAGGGAAATAGGATTCTGGTAGTTAAACTTACCAATGGACAAATCTGCCGCAAACATGTGGATCAAACAAAAAGGAGGTTCAGCAACCCCATAGAAGAAGCAGAGGAAGAACATAACATAGAGTTCATTCCACCACAGGTGACCGAACACCGGAACCAAAGGGAGGAGAGCCCAGTCACTGTGGGCAGTCCGGACAGGACTGAGGCACTGCAAACAGCAGACACTCAGGCCAGCGCCCAACAACCGGAGCCCCAACTCAGGCGCTCTACAAGGGAGCGTAAACCACCAGAGAGACTCAACCTGTGATCCCAATTAGACTTTGGGGGGGGAGGTGATGTCATGTATTCAACCAGCATTGTAACCCATGTATAAACTGACCTAAGTTGTACACCGTGAGAACACTGACCTTCAGTGTTCCTAACCTGGACCTTCAGGTATAAAAGGGGAAGCTCCACCCACCTTCATCACTTGAGTGCTAAGGAATAAAGGACAGGTCACAGACTGACCTTCTCTCAAGCATGGGCCTCGTGTGCATTTATACTGTGCAGTAAGGACGTATCAACAGGTTTAACCAGTCTCATGGAAACCACCTTTCTTTTCTGGCCCTTTGACAATTAGAGGAAATGGTGGAGAAAATGAATTTAAAAATAGCTGCACACATGTCAACTTGATGTACCGAGACTTTATAAAACATGTTTTCCGTCAGATTTTAAAATGGCTGTACAGAAATGCAAAGTCTGGAGATGTTAAACTTACTGAAGAGCAAGTGGCTTGCTGTGGGACATAGGCCAGAAAGCACAGTCACGTGGTTGCTGCTATGGAGATGTGTCCCATGATCAGTGGTTGAAACATTTCCCAATGACCGTGGGGTGTGGAACATTGTGGCTGTGCTTCTCAGAAGTTATACTTCTGACTGATCTTGAATTTTAAACGTTCTGTTAAGTGTCCAGTTTAACCACAGAGACATTTTCGGTAAGAAATGCTGCTGCTTACTGCAAGAGAAGCCGTATGAAGTAAATGAAAAGCGATACTGACCACTTGTGCAAATTGTAGCTGACTGAATCGTTGACAGAGTGAAGGGTGATATGCTTAGCTGGGTGTGAAGCTGCTAGCTCTTTATGATTTGTCACAGGAAACAAGCAGCACCCTCTGTAAGACTCCGTCAGTAGACGTCTTCACAGCCCGACATGATGATGATCAGCAAATCCTTCTATGCCGGGCTGTATGACGTCAGAGGTCTTCGACGACAGCGAGCGGGAGAGTCTGGACCACCCGCTAACTCTGGATGAGACGACAACGGCCGTCCGGTCCCTTGCGACGAGTAAAACTCCTGGAAGCGACGGCTTAATGTTCAAGTTGTATTCGGCTCTGTGGGACTGGATGGGCCCCGACCTGCTAGAGGTGTACAGGGGTATGCTTCTCGCCGGCAGTATGTCAGAATAAATGAGGAAAGGCATCATCACCCTCATCTATAAGCAGAAGGGAGATAGGGAGGAAATCAAAAACTGGCGGACCATCTCGCTGCTCAATGTGGACGACAAGATCCTGTCAAAGGTCATTGCAAACAGGGTCAAGTCTGCTCTGGAGCTGGTGATCCACCCGGACCAGACCTGCGCTGTCCCCGGCAGGAAGATCTCTGATAGCCTCGCGCTACTCAGGGATACGATCGCCTACGTGCGGGACATGAGGGTGGACATCTGCTTAATCAGCTTGGACCAGGAGAAGGCCATTGACAGGATATCGCACACGTACCTGATGGACATGCTCTCCAAGATGGGGTTTGGGGAGGGTATCCGCAATTGGATCCAACTGCTCTACACAGACATCAGTAGTGCAGTTCTAATCAACGGGTGGGAAACTGAAAGCTTTCCGATCAGGTCTGGAGTCAGGCAAGGCTGTCTCCTCTCCTCTGTCTTGTTTGTGTGTTGTACCGAGCCCTTTGCCGAGTCCATCAGGAAGGATGCGGGCATTAGAGGGGTGACGATCCCAGCCAGTGGAGGCGCTCAGGTCAAGACCTCCCTGTACGTGGACGACGTCGCCACCTTTTGCTCGGATCCGCAGTCGGTCCGCAGATTGCTCACAATCTGCGACCAGTTTGAACTGGCCTCGGGAGCAAAGGTCAATCGCTGCAAAAGCGAGGCCATGCTCTTTGGCAACTGGGCCGACCGATCCTTTATTCCCTTCACCGTTAAGCCAGATTTCCTGAAGGTGTTGGGAATATGGTTCGGAGCGGACGGGGTGTGCGCCAAAAACTGGGAGGAGCGTATCGCCAAAGTGAAGCAAAAACTGGGATGGTGGAAGCTGCGCTTCCTCTCCATGGCAGGAAAAAACCTGGTCATCAGGAGTGAGGTGCTCTCGGGGTTGCTGCACGTGGCACAGGTCTGGCCCATTCCTCGCTCCTGTGCCGCGGCAGTCACCCGGGCCGTCTTCCACTTTGTCTGGAGGTCCAAAATGGACCATGTCCGCAGAGACACGATGTACAAATCTTTAGTCAGTGGAGGAAAGGATGTTCCGAACGTGGCCCTCATCCTGATGGCCACCTTTGTGTGCGGCTGCATCAAGCTATGCACAGACCCCCGGTACACAAACACCAAGTGTCACTACGTGCTGAGGTTCTACCTGTCCCCGGTGTTGCGAAGGATGGGCCTGGCCATGCTGCCGCGAAACGCCCCCACCAGTTGGACCATGCCTGTCCACCTGTCCTTCGTGGAAAAGTTTTTCAGAAAAAACCCCTTTGACCACAAGGCCATAAAACAGTGGTCAGCACGTAACGTCCTGGACGCCCTACGAAAGAAGGAGAGGGTGGACCCTGTCGGGTGGTTCCCCGAGCAGACTGTCGAACTCGTTTGGCAGAATGTCTCATCGCCAGAGCTTTCACACAAGCACCAAGACGTAGCTTGGTTGGCGGTGAGGAGGGCACTACCCGTCAGAGCGTTCATGCACAGCCGGCGTCTCAGCAGCACGGCACGGTGCCCCCGAGTCGGCTGCGGGGCGGATGAGACTGTCACCCACCTCCTTCAAGCCTGCGCCTTTGCAAGGCAGGTTTGGAAAGAGATGCAGTGGTTGCTGTCGAGGTTCATCCCAAGCAGCTCCGTAACACAGGACTCTGTGCTCTACGGGCTGTTCCCAGGGACACACACCGAGACAGACATCACCTGCTGCTGGAGGGCCATCAACTCGGTGAAAGACGCACTTTGGTCATGCCGAAACTTGCTGGTCCTCCAGAGCGAGGAGATGTCCACGTCTGCGTGTTGCAGACTGGCGCAATCCAAGATCCAGGAATACGTGCTGAGGGACGCACTTAAAATTGGTGCAGTCGCCACAAAGGCACGGTGGGGAAGGGCCACAGTTTAAAGCCCTTCTGCCACGGTAAACACAGGGGCTGGTATCAGTATAAAACTCCCAATGGTAAACCTTTTGTATACATAGAGCACCATGATCTTCAAACACCTATGTCGTGCCATGTATAATGCAAGTTCTGTTGCGTAATGCATGTTGGAAAGAAATGTAACTGTACCCTCACTGTGTAACGTATGGTGACACATGTAATGTAACTTGATGAACGTACCACAATGTATCCTGGATTGTATGAATCGTACCTTGAAATGTAAAGTAAACAAATGTATTGAACGGAACTGCAGTCAGCATCTAAATGTAATGTGTGGAATTGCTGACAGGATACAAATGTACTGAACTGCTTTCGAATGTATTGTGAAAATTTTTATATGACTAAAGTATATTTTGAAATAAAAAAAAACAAGCACTAAGACGTAGCTTGGTTGGCGGTGAGGAGGGCCCTACCCATCAGATCCTTTGTTGCGAAGGATGGGTCTGGCCACGCTGCTGCGAAACGCCCCCACCAGCTGGACCATGCCTGTCCACCTGTCCTTCGTGGAAAAGTTTTTCACAAAAAACCCCTTTGACCACAAGGCCATAAAACAGTGGTCAGCACGTAACGTCCTGGACACCCTACGAAAGGAGAGGGTGGACCCTGTCGGGTGGTTCCCTGAGCGGACTGTCGAACTCGTTTGGCAGAATGTCTCATCGCTTGAGCTGTCACACGCTAAACGTACTGAACTGCTTTTGAATGTACTGTACAAATTTTTTATATGAATAAAGTATATTTTGAAATTTAAAAAAACAAGCACCAAGATGTAGCTTGGTTGGCGGTGAGAAGGGCCTTACCTGTCAGAGCGTTCATGCACAGCTGACATCTCAGCAGCACGGCACGGTGCCCCCAAGTCGGCTGCAGGGCAGACGAGACTGTCACCCATCTCCTTCAGGATTGCGCCTTCGCAAGGCAGGTTTGGAAAGAGATGCAGTGGTTGCTGTCTAGGTTCATCCCAAGCAGCTCTGTAACACAGGACTCTGTGCTCTACGGGCTGTTCCCAGGGACACACCGAGACTGACATCACCTGCTGCTGGAGGGCCATCAACTCGGTCAAAGACGCTCTTTGGTCTTGCTGAAACTTGCTGTCTTCCAGAGCAAGATGTCCACGTCTGCGTGTTGCAGACTGGCGCAATCCAAGATCCAGGATTACGTGCTGAGGGACACACTTAAAATTGGTGCAGTCGCCACAAAGGCACGGTGGGGAAGGGCCACAGTTTAAAGCCCTTCTGCCACGGTAAACCCGGGGGCAGGAATCAGTACAAAACCCCCCTCGGGCCGTACTTGCAACTTCTTTTTTGTGTACATGGAGCACCATGATCTGTAAACACCGATGTAGTGCCAAGTACAATGCAAGGTCTGTTTCGTAATGCACATTGAAAAGAAAAATGTAAATGTACCGTCACCCATTCCGTGTACTGTATAGTGACACGTGTAATGTAATTTGTTGGATGTACTACAATGTATCCCGTATTGTACCGAATTGTACTTGAACTGAAAAGCAAGGAAATGTATCGAACGGAACTGCCGTCAGCACCCAAATGTAGTGTATGGGATTGCTGACTGCAGCTAAATGTACTGAAAGCTTTTGAATGTACTGTACAAATTTTTATACGAATAAAGTATATTTTGAAATTAAAAAAAAGGTAAGAGAAGTGATAACCAGCTGTATATAACCAAGGAAATAAAGGAGAGTATCAAATTAAAAACCAATGTGTATAAGGTGGCCAAGGTTAGTGGGAAACTAGAAGATTGGGAAAATTTTAAACGACAGCAAAGAATGACTAAGAAAGCAATAAAGAAAGGAAAGATAGATTACGAAAGTAAACTTGCGCAAAACATAAAAACAGGTAGTAAAAGCTTTTACCGATATATAAAACGGAAAAGAGTGGCTAAAGTAAATGTTGGTCCCTTAGAAGATGAGAATGGGGATTTAATAATGGGAAATGTGGAAATGGCTGAGACTTTAAACAATTATTTTGCTTCGGTCTTCACAGTGGAAGACACAAAAACCACGCCAAAAATTGCTAGTCACGGGAATGTGGGAAGGGAGGACCTTGAGATAATCACTATCACTACGGGGGTAGTGCTGGACAGGCTAATGGGACTCAAGGTAGACAAGTCCGCTGGTCCTGATGAAATGCATTCCAGGGTATTAAAAGAGATGCCGGAAGTTATAGCAGATGCATTCGTTATAATCTACCAAAATTCTCTGGACTCTGGGGAGGTACCAGCGGATTGGAAAGCAGCTAATGTAACGCCTCTGTTTAAAAAAGGGGGCAGACAAAAGGCAGGTAACTATAGGCCGGTTAGTTTAACATCTGTAGAGGGGAAAATGCTTGATGCTATCATTAAGGAAGAAATAGCGGGACATCTAGATAGGAATAGTGCAATCAAGCAGATGCAACATGGATTCATGAAGGGGAAATCATGTTTAACTAATTTACTGGAATTCTTTGAGGATATAACGGGCATGGTGGATAGAGGTGTACCGATGGATGTGGTGTATTTAGATTTCCAAAAGGCATTCGATAAGGTGCCACACAAAAGGTTACTGCAGAAGATAAAGGTACGCGGAGTCAGAGGAAATATATTAGCATGGATCGAGAATTGGCTGGCTAACAGACAGCATAGAGTCGGGATAAATGAGTCCTTTTCGGGTTGGAAATCGGTGGTTAGTGGTATGCCACAGGGATCGGTGCTGGGACCATAACTGTTTACAATATACATAGATGACCTGGAAGAGGGGACAGAGTGTAGTGTAACAAAATTTGCAGATGACACAAAGATTAGTGGGAAAGCGGGTTGTGTAGAGGACACAGAGAGGCTGCAAAGAGATTTAGATAGGTTAAGTGAATGGGCTAAGGTTTGGCAGATGGAATACAATGTCGGAAAATGTGAGGTCATCCACCTTGGAAAAAAAAACAGTAAAAGGGAATATTATTTGAATGGGGAGAAATTACAGCATGCTGCGGTGCAGAGGGACCTGGGGGTCCTTGTGCATGAATCCCAAAAAGTTAGTTTGCAGGTGCAGCAGGTAATCAGGAAGCTGAATGGAATGTTGGCCTTCATTGCGAGAGGGATGGAGTACAAAAGCAGGGGGGTCCTGCTGCAACTGTATAGGGTATTGGTGAGGCCGCACCTGGAGTACTGCATGCAGTTTGTAAGGGGTTTTCTTTCGGGGTTGTTGTGCCTTAGGTGTCTCTCTCTGGGCTTCTGCCCTCACAGCTTATGCCTGGCCTGTGAGGTACCCTGAGTGCTGCAAGAGCACCCCTGGAGAGACTGTGTCCACAACTTATGAAGGGGGTTTTGAGACTCGTGCGTCCCCACAGCTTATGCCTAGCCTGTGAGGCACCTGTGAGTGTCAAACACTCCTAACCCCTTCTTCCCTAGCCTGTGACACACAGTTGAGCGTTTTCGAGGCGCTCCTAGCTTCCCTTACACGGTTCTGACATAAGACTCACGATCAGGAGATGTAATACAATAGAACTGAGACAAGGTGATTCCAAGAGGAACTTTAGGCTTCCAATTTATTTGACAAGGTGTAACTCAACAAACAGCAATACACCAACAAAACAATCCCCCTAAATCCCACTAAAACGGACCCAACGAAAATCTTTACACCAGTTTAGCAGTACAATGCCCAACCTCCCACCTTTCCTGGCCTAACTGAGTTGGGAGTTCTGGGGACCAGAGGTTATACTCACTACTGTGCCTTCTGCAGTCTGGTGGTTTGTTTCTTCTATCTTCGGTGTCTTCGGACACTGGTTTTCCTTCAGTGTCGAGAGGCTTGCTGGTTGTGATTGTTGGATGACGAGGGCAGGGAAAATCATCACTTCTTTTTCACTGCGTCAGAAACCCCTTTTTTATAGCCAGATTATCCAGTCCGCCTCTCCTGCTGAAGTCGATTCTTCTCATTGGTGGACTTTTTGATTTTCAAAAATGCAGCAGTTTTAGATTTTTAGGTTTTTTTTCCACTGATCTTAACCTACTCAAGGTTTGAGTGGGTGTTGATTGCATTGGCCTCCTGTAGGCATTGTGCTAGTCTGGCCTGAGCCAGATATTTCTATGCCTGATGAAAAAGGTGTTGGAATATGTATGTGGCATTGTTTAAATGCTAATGTTTTCAAGGGGCAAATTTCGAGGGTATACAGTTCCCAGACAATTTGATTAGTTCCAATGTCCAAACTGGCCCTTTTGATATTGACTCCACCCCTTTTCTTGCAGACCCAACATACACCTTTTTAAAAAATCCCAAATTCGATTAAAGTTCGTAGTTTCTTCCATGTGCACTTTAGGATTTCAAACTTTCTGGTAGATAGTTCCAAATTAAATTCCCTTTCCTATGAGTCCAAACACTGCGGGGGGTCTCCATTCATTTGTGTCCCAAAGTTTTCCTTCCATCGGTTTCAATTCACAGCACAGACTGATCCCACAGCCCTTTTCCTTCTGGATAAAATGAGGGGTTTTTCGTCCTCCCCTACAAGTTTTGGTCACCTTACTTAAGGAAGGATATACTAGCTTTGGAGGGGGTACAGAGACGATTCACTAGGCTGATTCCGGAGATGAGGGGGTTACCTTATGATGATAGATTGAGTAGACTGGGTCTTTAAGCGTTGGAGTTCAGAAGGATGAGGGGTGATCTTATAGAAACATTTAAAATAATGAAAGGGATAGACAAGATAAAGGCAGAGAGGTTGTTTCCACTGGTCGGGGAGGCTAGAACTAGGGGGCACAGCCTCAAAATACGGGGGAGTCAATTTAAAATTGAGTTGAGAAGGAATTTCTTCTCCCAGAGAGTTGTGAATCTGTGGAATTCTCTGCCCAAGGAAGCAGCTGAGGCTAGCTCATTGAATGTATTCAAATCACAGATACATAGATTTTTAACCAATAAGGGAATTAAGGGTTACGGGGAGCGGGCGGATAAGTGGAGCTGTGTCCACGGCCAGATCAGCCATGATCTTGTTGAATGCCGGAGCAGGCTCGAGGGGCTAGATGGCCTACTCCTGTTCCTAATTCTTATGTTTTTATGTTAACATGCTTTGAACATGTTTGTGTGGGAGCCATTTGAAGCTGAAACAGAGCTGAGCTTTGCAAGGTAATCAATGCCTCTGGGATCAATTGCCTTTGTTTTATTTTCCCCTTGGTGGTGGATGGGAAGGGGGTGACGGTCCTCAAGAGGCTCACAACAGAATCCATGGCTGCTCTCAATGGGCGAAGGTCCCCCAGGGTCAATCAGGGAGAGCTGGGCCAAATTCCCAGGGTAGCCCAGGAATGCCTTCCTGTCCCAACTCAGCCCCTGACCAACACTACTGTACACTATATTGTGTCCCCTACCAACAGAACAAGAACATCTTGCATTGATATAGCAGAGGGGTTAGGGAGAGAGTTCCAGAATGTGGGACCGAGGTATCTGAGGATCTGAAGGTTTGAGTCGTGCGGCGAGGAGATGAATGAGCAGAGGGCCTGTGCTGACATGTACAATGGGTGGAGATTGCAGATGTTTTGAGTGCCAAAGACATGCAGGAACTTGTAAACAAGCACACTGATTTTGAATTCACTTCGCTGGGGGAGATGAAGTCAGTGGAGGTTGGCAAGGACGGGGTGATCGGGGAGTGGTTGTCGGGGGGTTTGGCCAAAGTTCCATTTATGTCGGATGGAACTATTCATTCTCTAGCCTCATGGAATGGCCACTTGAGGGACCGAGTGGAACCCGTGGGATTGCACTCTCGCACACCCGGGAGAGGGGAAAGGAAAGATCAGGAAATGGGGAAGGGATTGGCAAACAAAGGTCACATCCAAATGATTTCTTCATCCTTATGGGAGAATGGTGGTAGTAATTCTGCATATTAAATTACTTTTATTATCAGAGACCCCAAAATAAATATCTCTGCCCTCTTTTAATGAGCCTATTAATGTCAAGAGCAATAGGATCAGTACAATAACAACTTGTATTTGTACAGTGCCTTTAATGGAATAAAACATCCCAAGGTGCTTCACAGGAACGTTATCTGACAAAATTTGACACCAAGCTGCATAATGAGATATTAGGGCAAATGACCAAAAGCTTGGCCAAAGAGGTAGGTTTTGAGGAGTGTCAAAGGAGGCGAGGTAGAGAGGTTTATGGAGGGAATTCCAGAGCTCAGGCACCAGAAGGCATGGCCATTAATGGCGGGGGGAACTATGGGGATGCTCAAAAGGAACATGGAGTTCTCAGAGGGATGTAGGGCTGGAGGAGGTTACAGAGATAGCGAGTGGTGAGGCCATGAAAAAATGTGAACATAAGGATAACTTTAAAATCGAGGCGTGGCTGGACTGGAAGCCAATGTAGATCATCGAGCACAAGGTGAACGGGTCTTGGTGCGAGTTAGGACACAGGCAGCAGTTTTGGATGAGCTCAAGTTTACCGAGGGTGGAAGAAAAAGACAACCAACAATCAATCTTCCCCCTTGAACTGACCTTATTGCCACAAGTTAATTTTTAAAACCTTTTGTCTAGGGTTTCAGGCCTACTTGATCAAGCTGCTGGTGCCTCCAGCTCAAGACCTGCCCATCGGCTCACAGAGGAGAGAATGGCCTTCTCAAATAGCAGAGAATACTGCAGGTAAATCTGTATCCACGTCCTGGGGGGAAATTCGTCCCAGTGTTTGTAGCCCTGGTGCACATCCCGACATGTGTTTCACATCCACCTCTTATAGCGGCCACTTTGTTATCTTGGGTGCCTGCTGTGGAGGGAGAGGTGGTGGGGAGGGGTAAGGAGGTGGGGGACGGAGGGAGAGGAGAGGCAAAGGGAGGGAGAGGAGAGGGGGAGTGCAGGGAGGGGGAGGTGAGGGGAGTGCGGGGAGGGGGAGGGGAATACAGGGAGGGGGAGGTGAGAGGGAGTGCAGGGAGGGGGAGGTGGGGGGAGTGCGGGGAGGCTGTCAGGGAGGCCATGCAAGCGACGGCACATGGAGATAGCTGCTGCAATAAGGGCACATAGCCCTGCCAATCAAATGACACCCCCATGAAGAAGTGAACATTCACTGCGATGTGGATGAGAGATGGTTGCAACCTTTCTTTGCTGCTTTTGTTCTTAGAAACATAGAAAAATAGGTGCAGGAGTCGGCCATTCAGCTCTTCGAGCCTGCTTGATGTAGCTGTAGTAGAGTTTTTCAAATTGAAATTGTTTTGTAAGTTTTGTAACCTTACAACTTATAAGTGATCTTAGGGTTTTTAAGTGATGTTACAGTGTAAATGCTCTCACATTTTGTAACTTATTTAATTTTGCACCTAAAAGTGATCTTGAAGTTTAAGTGATCTTAAGAGTGTAAGATTTTTCCCATTGAAATTGTTTTGTAACTTTTGTAACTTTACAAGTTTATAAGTGATCTTAAAGTTTTTAAATGATCTTCAAGAGTCATATTAAAAAGTAAAGTTTGATACAACAAATATTTTATTACAGTGACGTTAACTTTTCAATAAAGTATTTTTTCATTAAAACTGAATCATGTTCCATTAACACAACACAACATAGGAACAACTCCAAAAAATAAACATGTCCATGCGCAACAGTTGTCGCAGAGCCCTCAGGGATCAGTAATTGAAGCATTCACGGATGAGCTGCTGGCACAGGGCTCAAGCAATCGTTAAAGGAGCACGATGGACGGCCCTTCTCCGACCTCGTGCTCCAGCATCAGGCACTTGCATGCTTTCCTGATCGTCGTCATCATCCTCATCCTGCTCTTCGAAATTACTATCATCAGGCACTGGCCCCTCATGTGGGTCTTCTGGTTCCACTACCAGCTCCTGCTGCCTCATGATGGCTAAGTTATGCAGCATGCAGCACACAACAGTGAAGTGACCGACAATCTGAGGAGAGTATTGCAAGTGGCCTCCGGAACGGTCCAGGCATCAGAAACGCTGTTTCAAGATGCCAATATCCTCTCTATGATGTTGCGTGTCGCAATGTGCACCATGTTGTATTGACGGTCAGCTTCCATCCGTGTCACGCGTAGGGGCGTCATGAGTCAGGTGGCCAGGCTGTACCCTTTGGCTCCCAGTAGCCAGCTCTGCCCTTCTGGCTGCTGCTCAAACATGTCAGATATAATGCTGTCGATGAACGCATCATAAGTGCTGCCAGGGTATCTCGCATCAACTGACATGATGCGCTGCTTGTCATCACACACGAGCTGCACATTGATGGAGTGGAAACCTTTTCTATTCCTGTACTGCTCAGAATCCTCCACAGGTGCCCGCAAGGCGATGTGGGTACAATCAATGCAGCCCTGTACCTTTGGGAAGCCAGCTATCCTGAAGAAGCCCACAGCCCTGTCATGGATCGCTTGTGCGGTCATTCCTCCGTGCATACAGTGCAGCCGTGACCTGGTAAACACAGGCATGTATTGCACGTTGAGAGATGGCGCACAAAGCTTCAGTTGTAGCCTGAAACAATCCCGAGATGTAGAAGGCAAGTGCAGCTGTTACCTTCGCTTCAATAGACAAGGCAGTTGGCGTTCTGCTTCTGGGTTGCAAATCTGCTCTCAGCATATCACAGATCTCAATGACAACGTCTCTGCGGAAGCGCAGCCTTTTGATACAATCAGCCTCGCTCATGTCCAGGTATAAGCGCCTGGCTCGATATTGCCGACGTGGGTAAAGTCTCCTGCCCATTGGCCTACGGGCTATGACGTTCCTGGTGCGGTGAGCTCTAATCAATTCTCTCCTATGCAGTGAATTGCTGGCGAACCATTGCATAATCCGTGCTGTTGGCAATGCAGCACCCATACTTGAATTACAAATTTAACTTTTAAACTGGCTAGCTGGCTTTGCACGCCTACCCTGTCTCCTGGCCGAACGGCCTGCAGCCTATAAAAATAAATTCACAGCTGTGGAGGCTGCTGCGTTGCCTCTGTGTGTGGCCCCAACTGTGCCCCTCCCATCCCCTGGCCGAATGGCCTCAGCCTCCTCTGCAGCTCGAAGGCTGCTTGCTGTCTCTTCGCCTGCCGTCGAGCCACTGACGCCACCCGTCTCCTACATGTAAGGCCTGCCTGATGTACCGCAGCTCGAAGGCTGCTGCTGCTTCACACAGGTAGGAATATTCAATATTTTTTATTTGCTTTATTTATAATTTTTTATTCAGGATGGCCCTTTATTTGTATAAGTGACACTGTTGAATGCTTGTAGAATTTAATTACTTCCTTCACCACCGCCATTCCCTATGCCTGATTTGTAACCTACGCCTGATTTCTAAAGTGTAGGCAAGGTTTTTCTGAGCGTACAAAAATCTATACTTACTCCATTTTAAGTTACTTTGGAGAAAGTTTTCACTGCCTAAACTTGCAAAACAGGCGTAAGTGGCTGGGCACGCAAAAAAAAATCTGTTCCAAAATGAAGCTATTCGAACTGACAAGAACTGGAGCAAACTAAATGCCGAGAATTGCAATTTCTAAGAGACTCCATTCTAAACTAGTTGCTCCAAAAAAATAGGAGCAACTCAGGCCGAAACTGGGTGTCAGTGATGCATTCACCCATGAGTCATTGAAGAGGCGCTTTCTTCATCTATTTCTTCTACAACCCACATTTTAACTGTTATATTATTCCTTATCTGTACTCTCTTTTGTTTTACACTATTGTCCCTATCTTCCTAATTTCTACAATATCATTTGACACCAGGCGAAGGCTGAAAGTTAAAGGGGAACTGTCATTACGTTAGGACATTTTCAGATAGGCATTTAGGATACTTTTTGGAAATGAATAAACAAAAATTATGAACACAGGGAGGAACTATATGGATAAATACCTACAAGCCATGGTGTTTAAACAAAGAGTATAATTAATATCTGCCTTTTCAAAGGAAATCGATTACTTCTCCCCACCCTGCTAATTAACTAGTTTGAATTTATTGTTTCACTAGTTTTTTGGTTCAGACACAATCAGTGATATATTGATATTATCACATTTGTGTGCATATGGTTTTGCTTCCAAACATTTTGTAACATTTTATTAAACAAAAATATATTTTTAACCATGAACTTCACTTTTTTAAACTATATCGTGTATGGTTACTTTTTTTTGCCCTGCATGTGTGACGAACGGATCAGCTAAATCCTTGTGATTTACACATGATTTACTTGTGACTACTGCCAAAAATCAAAACAAGATGTTTATGTCAATTCTGTAAGCTTTTAGAGTTCGAATGGGTTTAAAAATTCAATCTGTAGTCTAAATTGCCATTCTAAAATAACATGATCTGTAAACTATTTACTCGTTGAGATATGATATAAACATATTTTATTGCATGAAGTGATAAGTAGCATCACAGTTGGTGGGACTGGTGCTACAATGAAAAGTCACATCTTGCAGACCTGGATAATTTTTTCACATAAATATTTTTCCCATTTTCCAAAGCAGTAACCAATGCTGTTTGCTGAATGACAGATACTGAGTATAGAAAAGTCCAACATTATGAAACATTAGTCGTGATATATATATATATATATATACACACACATATACCCTTGTGAGCATTTTTAGCAATACGTATACACGGTCCAATTGAGACTGATGATAGGCTTAGTTGCTACATTTAAGAAATTACTCAATGTGTATCCACCGAGACTACAGAGAAGATAAGATTGCAGAAAAATGATCTACATGTGACTTAATGTATGCAGCTGATACATTGTATTAACTTTTTTAAATTAGTTTTTAAAAAACCTGTTTTTTGCCAATTTTCTTGCCTCGCCACCTGCAGGTGTTGACTCATGCTGGGTCATGGCTCTTCAGGAGCGGTGAGCCTGTTCTTCACGTGCAAGTCTAGACAGTGAGTGATTACGGACTATTCCCTCTCGGAGTTATTGGGGGCGAATTTCAACGGACGGCCACCCATCATTCATCTGAAAAACGGGCGGTAGCAGTTGAAAATCAGAGAGGAGGGAATCCCGGCTGCCCCATTGACCCAAGGCCTTCTTTATGCAATCTGCAGGCAAGGATGTAAATAGGTGAGCATTTCACCCACCTGCTTCCCACAAAAGATAGTTTAAATATGTAAATTGAGGTCCTACACCAGTTGTAGGACCCCAATTGCAATTTACAAGCATTTGTAACAGGTGACAATTGGCCTAACCCGCAGTCCTTAAAAGGGACATTGGAGGTTACTCAAAGAAAGGCAAAATAAATGTTTTATTTTAATTTTTATGGGGCCAGGATGAGGAGTGCTGTTCTTAGGTCCACAAAAGCTCCAGCCTACTGCCAGTCCTAATGATCCCCCAATCCCCTACCTGGATTACCTCCCCTTCCCCCCACCCTGGATTACCTTCCCTTCCCCCCCACCCACCCCCTCAGGCACAACCTGCTGGCTGGCTGGCTCAGCGTGGAAGTCAGCCCATTTCCTGCCCTGCCACAACCAGCAAGCTGGAGTGCCCGGGTCTTGCCTGTTTGGCGCCCGCAGCTCATCCGTGGCAAATAAATGAGGCCTGAACTAAAAATGGTACAGACCTCCCGACGCCGACTTTGAGCATGCAGCACAACCGCTTTGCCAACTTTGCGCTTGTTTCAGGTAGAGGTACAGTGGCACATGGGCTGTTCTGAGTACCGGTGAGGGCGATGGTGGCTCTGGGAAGTGCAGCCAGAGCCAAATCCATGGCACCACAGGTGGCTCAGCTGCACGGGGGGGGAGGAAGAAGAATGGAAGAGCTATAGTGATAGGGGATTCAATAGTCAGAGGAGCAGACAGGCGTTTCTGCGGCCACAGACGTGACTCCAGGATGGTATGTTGCCTCCCTGGTACCAGGGTCAAGGATGTCACTGAGCGGCTGCAGGGCATTCTGGGGGGAGAGGTGAACAGCCAGAGGTCTTGGTCCATATCGGTACCAAGGACATAGGTAGAAAGAGGGATGAGGTCCTACAGGCAGAGTTTAGGGAGCTAGGAGAGAGATTAAAAAGCAGGACCTCAAAGGTAGTAATCTCCAAACTACTCCCAGTGCCACGAACTAGTGAGTACAGAAATAGGAGGATAGAGCAGATGAATACGTGGCTGGAGAGATGGTGCAGGTGGAAGGGCTTTAGTTTCCTGAGGCATTGGGACCGCTTCTGGGGGAGGCGGGACCTGTACAAGCTGGATGGGTTGCACCTCAACAGAGCCAGGATCAATATCCTCGCTGGGGAGGTTGCTAGTGCTGTTGGGGAGGGTTTAAACTAGCTTGTTAGGGGGATGGGAACCTGAAAATAGATTCAGTAGGGAGGGGAGTAAAGTTGGAAATAGAAAGCAAAAATAAAGAAAGTGAGCTTGAAGGAGAGAGGAAACAAGCACGAAGAAAAGGTAAAAACTCAAATTTAAAGGCACTTTGTCTAAATGCACATAGCATTTGTTACAAAATTGATGAGTTCACGGCACAAATTGAGCCAAATGGGTATGATCTGATAGCCATTACAGAGACGTGGTTGCAAGGTGACCAGGACTGGGAATTAAATATTCTGGGGTATTTGACAATCCGGAAGGACAGACAGAAAGGAAAAAGAGGTGGGGTAGCTCTGTTGATAAAGGATGGAATCACTGCAATAGTGAGAAACGATATCGGCTCAAATGATCAGGATGTTGAAACAGTTTGGGTGTAGATAAGGAATAATAAGGGGAAAAAGTCGCTAACCCTAACCCGAACCCTAACAGTAGCAACTCTGTTGATCGAAGCATAAACCAGGAAATAGTGGGGGCTTGCAAAAAGGGAACAGCAATAATCATGGGTGATTTTAACCTCCATATTGATTGGACAAATCAAATTGGTCAGGGTAGCCTTGAGGAAGAGTTCATAGAGTGCGTAAGGGACGGGTTCAGTATGTAACGGAACCAACCAGGATCTTAGATCTGGTCCTGTGTAATGAGACAGGATTAATAAACAATGTCCTAGTAAAGGATCCCCTTGGAATGAGTGATCATAGCATGATTGAATTTCAAATTCAGATGGAGAGTGAGAAAGTTGGATCTCTAACCAGCGTACTAAGCTTAAATAAAGGAGACTATGAAGGTATGAGGGCAAAGTTGGCTAAAGTGGACTGGGAAAATAGATTAAAGTGTAGGACGGTTGATGAACAGTGGCTTACATTTAAGGAGATATTTCACAACTTTCAAGAAAAATATATTCCAGTGAGGAGGAAAAGGTGTAAGAGAGAGGATAGCCATCCGTGGTTAACTAAAGAAATAAAGGATGGTATCCAATTAAAAACAAAGGCATACAAAGTGGCCAAAACTAGTGAGAGGACAGAAGATTGAGAACCTTTTAAAAGCCAGCAAAGAATGACTAAAAAAATGATTAAGAAAGGGAAGATAGACTATGAAAGTAATCTAGCACAAAATATAAAAACAGATAGCAAAGGTTTCTATAGATATATAAAAAGGAAAAGAGTGACTAAAGTAAATGTTGGTCCCTTAGAGGACGAGACCGGGAAATTAGTAATAGGGAACATGGAGATGGCAGAAACTGAGAGAAAATATTTAGTATCAGTTTTTACGGTAGAGGATACTAACAATATCCCAACAGTGGATAGTCAAGGGGCTATAGGGGAGGAAGAACTTAACACATTCACAAAGGAGGTGGTACTCAGTAAGATAATGGGACTAAAGGCAGATAAATCCCCTGGACCTGATGGCTTGCATCCTAGGGTCTTAAGAGAAGTAGCGGCAAGGATAGTGGATGCATTGGTTGTAATTGACCAAAATTCCCTGGATTCTGGGGAGGTGCCAGAAGATTGGAAAACTGTAAATGTAACGGCCCAATTTAAAAAAGGAGGCAGACAAAAAGCAGGAAACTATAGACCAGTTCGCCTAACATCTGTGGTTGGGAAAATGTTGGAGTCCATTATTAAAGCAGCAGTAGCAGGACATTTGGAAAAGCATAATTCGGTCAGGCAGAGTCAGCATGGATTTATGAAGGGGAAGTCTTGTTTGACAAATTTGCTGGAATTCTTTGAGGATGTAACGAATGGGGTGGATAAAGGAGAACCAGTGGATGTGGTGCATTTGGACTTCCAGAAGGCATTTGGCAAGGTGCCACATAAAAGATTACTACACAAGATAAAAGGGGTTGGGGTAATATATTAGCATGGATAGAGGATTGGCTAACGAACAGAAAACAGAGATAAACGGGATAAATGGTTCATTCTCGGGTTGGCAATCAGTAACTAGTGGGGTGCCGCAGGGATCAGTGCTGGGACCCCAACTTACAATCTACATTAACGACTTGGAAGAAAGGACCGAGTGTAACATAGTCAAGTTTGCTGACGATACAAAGATGGGAGGAAAAGCAATGTGTGAGGAGGACACAAAATCTGCAAAAGGACATAGACAGGCTAAGTGAGTGGGCAAAACTTTGGCAGATGGAGTATAATGTTGGAAAGTGTGAGGTCATGCACTTTGGCAGAAAAAAATCAAAGAGCAAGTTATTATTTAAATGGAGAAAGATTGCAAAGTGCAGTAGTACAGCGGGACCTGGGGGTACTTGTGCATGAAACACAAAAGGTTAGTATGCAGGTACAGCAAGTGATTAGGAAGGCCAATGGAATCTTGGTCTTTATTGCAAAGGGGATGGAATATAAAAGCAGGGAAGTCTTGCTACAGTTATACAGGGTATTGTTGAGGCCACACCTGGAATACTGCATGCAGTTTTGGTTTCCATATTTATGAAAGGATATACTTGCTTTGGAGGCAGTTCAGAGAAGGTTCACTAGGTTGATTCCAGAGATGAGGGGGTTGACTTATGAGGAAAGATTGAGTAGGTTCAGAAGATTGAGAGGCGATCTTATCGAAACGTATAAGATTATGAGGGGGCTTGACAAGGTGGATGCAGAGAGGATGTTTCCACTGATGGGGGAGACTAGAACTAGAGGGCATGATCTTAGTATAAGGGGCTGCCCATTTAAAACAGAGATGAGGAGAAATTTCTTCTCTGAGGGTTGTAAATCTGTGGAATTCGCTGCCTCAGAGAGCTGTGGAAGCTGGGACATTGAATAAATTTAAGACAGAAATAGACAGTTTCTTAAACGATAAGGGGATAAGGGGTTATAAGGAGCGGGCAGGGAAGTGGAGCTGAGTCCATGATCAGATCAGCCATGATCTTAATGAATGGCGGAACAGGCTTGAGGGGCCGTATGGCCTACTCCTGCTCCTATTTGTTATGTTCTTATGTAAACTCTGAAAAGGGATTAAAGAGTTAGAAAAGAATAGGTTAAATTAGGTAAAAGAAAAAGAAAGTTTAATGAACAGAGAGAAAATGGTGGAAAACAATGATGGTTAGGCAAGTGTTTAAATGTTATTTTTTAACTCCAGATTGCCTAAAAATCATGGATAGACCTGTCACCCACAGGTAGCTGGTTTTGTTTTCAGCTCATGTTGCTGGAATCTGAAATAAAACTTATTAAAATAAAATACCTCAAAATTAGGAACAGCTTTATTAGTGTAATATTCATTCAACCTGCTGAATACCTGAAACAAAATGTTATGGTAAAAAATACTTTGCTTGCACTAACATTCTTTTTATCTCCTCTAATTTTCCCAAATTTCTTCACTATAATTTCTACATTAACTTATTTCTAGCTAACACAGTTCTGTTTTTTTTTCTAATGCCTTTATCCTAAAAAAATTGAAACAATGAAATGACTTTTCTTGCTCTTTTTGTGGTGACCTCAACTATGAGTCTTGACCTTTCACCTTGGTTTTTCAATATAAAACATCTCCTGCCTTCATGGTCCTGCCATCCATTTTGGAGATGGAAGAATTTTTTTTTAAATGGGATTTCATTGACTGAAAATCGCCTTAATGCCACTTGCATCTGCTATCTGTAAATTGCAGTCAGTGATTACTAATCACAATTCTGTTTATATTATCAAATTAATTTGAGTGGCATATGACAATAAAACTAATTAAATTCCCCCTTTGTTAAATAGAGGAATTGTGGAGGGACTTTTATCATGAACAAGGAAGAGAGACCGGAAAATATTTTTGTTACAACTCAGATATATTTTCCTTTTACAGCGTATATTTATTAAATTCAGAGATTTTATGATTTTTTAATTTGAACTATCTGTAAATTTGTAACTATCTTGTGGAGCTGAAGAGAAAGTTCCAAGTTGGTGTCTAGCAATGGTTGGATCTCCTGTGTATCTGGTCTCTGAATACTGGAAGCTGAAGAACCATAGTCCATTCCCTAACACTATTAGTTGTCCATTTCGAGAAACTGAAAATAAAAAAATCCACAAAACATTTAAAATTAGAAAGGAGCCTTCCTGTGTCTGTACAGCAATGGCATTTAAATTATTTTTCAGTTCAAAGTTGATTTGTCTCAGGTGTTTTTTTTTTAATTGTGGATTCCAGATAACTGGGACTTTTTATTTTGCCGCAGTTCCATTTCTTAGGGTATAACCTAGGGGATTTGGATCTCTCTCAGTGTAGAAAATCCATGGAGAGCACCAGGCAGGTGAGCGAGCATAGGTGAATAGACGGTATGGGGAATGGGTCACGCCTTCTCCCCAAAGGGTGAAGGGGTATTGTAATTCTCAATTGTACATTGTAAACTACTGCTTAAATACTGTAATGTATTTATTCTTGATTGTGCTAAATAAAGTCAGAACTATAACCAATATGGTGTCAGCATCGAACAATCGAACAGAAAGTCCAAAGGGACTACACATCACATCTAACAACATCACATCTGATCACGTAGCGTCTGCAAATGTTATTGCATATACTTTATAAAGGTTGGGTCCTCTGTAGTTATCACAGAACCATAGAATGATACAGCATAGAAGGAGGCCATTTGGCCCATCATGCCTGTGCGGCTCTTTGGTAGAGCTATCCAGTTAATTCCACTCCCCTGCTTTTCCCCCCAAAGCCCTGTAAAATGTTTCCCTTCAAATATTTATCCAATTCCCTTTTGAAAGTTACTACTGAATATGCTTCCACCACCCTTTCAGACAGTGCCATTCCAGATAATAACAACTTGCTGTGTAAAATAATATTTCCTCATGTCGCCTCTGGTTCTTTTGCCAATCACCTTAAATCTGTGTCCTCTGGTTACCGACTCTTAAGAACATAAGAACATAAGAAATAGGAGCAGGAGTCGGCCATTTGGTCCCTCGAGCCATTCAATACGATCATGGCTGATCTGTTCATGGACTCAGCTCCACTTCCCCGCCCGCTCCCCATAACCCTTTACTCCCTTATCGCTCAAAAATCTGTCTGCCCCTCTACCGCTGAAAACAGTTTCTCCTTATTTACCTGATCAAAACCCTTCATGATTTTGAACACCTCTATCAAATCTCCTCTTAACCTTCTCCGTTCTAAGGAGAATAACCACAGCTTCTCCAGTCTTTCCACAGAACTGAAGTCCTTCATCCCTAGTACCATTCTAGTAAATCTCTTCTACTCCCTCTCTCAGCCTTGATATCCTGCCTAATGCGTGGTGCCCAGAATTGAACACAATACTCTAGCTGAAGCCTAACCAGTGTTTCTATAAAGGTTCAGCATAACTTCCATGCTTTTATACTCTATGCCTCTATTAATAAAGCAAAGGGACCCACATGGTTTATTAACAGCCTTCTCAACTTTTCCTGTCACTTTCAAAGATTTGAGCACATATACCCGCAGGTCTCTGTTCCTGCACCCGCTTTAAAATTGTATCATTTAGTTCATATTGTCTCTCCTCATTCTTCCAATGAAAATGTATAATTTTATACTTCTCTGCGTTAAATTTCAACTGCCATGTGTCTGTCCATTTCACCAGTCTATGTCCTCCTGAAATATGTTACTACAATGCTGAGTTTCATAGAATCTGCAAACTTTGAAATTGTGCCCTGTTTATCCAAGTCCAGGTCATTAATATTTATCAAAAAAGGACTGACCCCTGGGGAACTCCAGTCTGAAAAACATTCAGCACTACTCTCTGCTTTCTGTCCCTCAGTCAATGTTGTAACCGTGATACCACTGTCCCTTTAATCGCATAGGCTTCAATACTGCTAACAAGTCTATCAAGTGGTGATTGGTTCGTGGTTTCGCACCAGTCATTAATGTGAGAGATGTTTTCAGAAACAAGAAGGCGAGGAAGAGAAACCGAGGGCGGGGAAAAGGATAAACTGAGAATTGGAAAGGAATTCGCAGAAGTGGGAGGAGCTTTGAAACCACCAGTAACGAATAGAAACTTACTGAAATTGCATTGATAACTAATAGTAATATTGGTAACACTCAGATTCCCCTCATAGGCAACAGTAATACAATAACTCACTGATACCATGTACATCTATTACTATAAGTTACATATAGAGTAATACCCAGTAATATCCTACCTGTAACTTGTAGTAATCCTACAACCCGCTGATATTCACCTTGTAACTACAGCTGGAATTCACATGCACTGCACACAGTGTGGTCAAGCTCACCAGTCGATGCCACTTTTAACAGGCTCAATCTTTCTCCCCATCTTATTGGACTCTGGTTTGGACTCAAATTGTCTGTGAAGATGACAATTCTGAACTGGGAATCCCAGTCAGCTGATCTATACTTGGACTTACTTTATATGTTGCAACCATCCAGCACAGACCGACTTAAACCAAATCGAGAGGTTTTCAGTCGCCTTCTTCTAGCAGCATGTTGTGCTCTGCATGGCCTTTCTTCATTCTCCCCATCATGCTCAATTCCAAGAGGAAGATCTACCAGGCCACCCATGTCTGGAAGCACTTGTTTCAGCCCAAGATTTTAAATCAACAAAAAAGTACTTCAGCACGAGCCAGACAAATCCCTGTCGGCTATTGAAACTAGGCTCCAAAAACACGTACATAAGAACATAAGAAATAAGAGCAGGAGTAGGCCATATGGCCCATCGAGCCTGCTCCGCTATTCAATAAGATCATCCCTGATACAAAAGCAAAAATATTGCAGATGCTGGAAATCTGAAATAAAAACAGAAAATGCTGGAAATACTCAGCAGGTCAGGCAGCATCTGTGGAGAGAAAAACAGAGTTATTGGCATGTAAATTCCGACATCCCAGGCCCATATGAAGTTTCTACGGACCCGGGAAGGCATCGGAAAAGCCGGTTTTCAGCGCGCAATGTGCATGCGCTGAAAACGGGCTTTTCCAATCAGTCAAGCTGGAGCCTGTGTTTGGAGGAAACTTTTCACCCGGCGCTGGAATTCCCCTTGATTTGGCAGCAAGGTGAAGTGCTGTTTCACCTTCAAATGTCTTCAATTCTATGCATGGAGTCGCTGAAGCTGCATGTATTAAAAGCCTCAAGCATCTCAAAGATTTGTGAGTTACGGCTTCATGGATTGGACACCAACCGCAGTTATCTGCAATTTCAAGACTATGGCCTGCTTTAATCAAGGCTTTCAAAAGTTCTGCATTCCCATTTACCCATATCTTGCCCAGCAAATGTCCTCAAAAATCTTGCGCCTGAAAAAGCAGGCGCATCGCCTACTTTTACAGGCGCAAGTGTTTTAAAACATACAAAAACAATTGTAAAATAAAATATAAACACATAGTTTATTATTAAAAACCCTCCCCACTACGGTAAGTTTATTTTTAACCATAATTAAAAAATCTTTTTTTAAATCGGGAAAGTATTTTATTTTTATTAAGACATAATAACTTTAATTTCAATTAGTTTTAAATATGTGTGGTCTGTTTTTTATTTTTTATTATTTTGTGTGATTGCTTTTGTCCCCATTAATAGCACTGAGAACTCGTAGTTATGCGAGTCTCAGTGCTATTAATGGGAACCTGTGAAATACTTACCTGACTGCGTCTTCTGCGTGGGACGGGAGCACGCTTTGCAGCGCGGGAGGAGAAGGCCTCCCCAACGGAAATCAGGGCGCCTTCCAGACCACCAAGTAAATTCGTAAAAAATATCCAGCGAGGAGACAATTGCCCGTGGGAAGACCCCCAGAGGAATTTCTGGGCCAATGTTTCAGCTCAATGACCTTTCATTAGATCATGACGCAACTCCTACATCAACTCCAATTTCCTGCCCTTACCCCCATATCAACAGTCCCTTATCCTGAGACTATGAC